>NC_052632.1:79088996-79392026 GCF_016161935.1 Mauremys reevesii | reverse complement strand
CCAGCACACACAGATTGCCCAAGAACACCTGCTAGCTTTCTCTTCAGAGACTGATAACAGTGAGTGGTCAACAGCTATCAGGTACCGCACGGCACAGCCTGCTTCATCCCTAAGGTTAAAAGCATCACAGAGCAAACAATCAAAGAACCTACACGCCTGCTAATTGGGGCCCTCCATAGACCAAGGTCCTGTCTCTGTACTGGGCCCAAGTCCGTTTAAACACAGGTTGTTTATCCAAAAGTCTTTATTTGTCCGTGAGTCTTTGGAGAATCCACTTTGAACTAGTATATACATATCTCTGCTGCGGGGGGAAGGGTTGGGTGACCAGGTACCAAATGTGAAAATTTGGGACACTTTTTTTTTTCCGGGGAAAGAGTATAGTTGCCTATATAAGAGACAGCCTCAAATACCGGGACATCTGATCACCCCAGGAAGGGAGCAGTTTCAAAGGCTGACAGTGGAGGCCGCACATTGATATCCCCCCCTCCCTACTGGAGATGGCCCACAACAGCAGGTTCACAACTGCATTGTCCGTGCAATGCACTCCCAAGGTGTCAACCCTAATTCAAGAAGGTTTAACTTCAATCCAATAAAGTTAATCCTGATTCCATGAGGTTTGTTCAGGATCATGCAGGATGTTGTCAGTCCTGATGCAAGGTCATCCTCCACCTCTTAACAGACACCAACGCTCACCTGTATCTTCCTTCATCCTCCCTGGGATCCTGCCTTTGGCAGAAACAAACTGGCCCCAGACCTTACGCTTCTATAGGGCCACCAAAGCAAACCTTGGGAACAATACCAGTGAAACTCTTTTTCTGCAGCCTTCTAGGCTGCTACATCTAACTTGATGATGTAGATTCCTCCAGGGAGATGAGATGGGAGGTGCTGCATCTGCAACCATGACCATAGCCTATTAGTTGGGTCAGGCTTTAAATGCTAGAGATCCTGCCACATCAGGTGAGCTATCACACCTTATTAAGGAAGCCATATCCAGCTGTTTTGATTGACAGGGTGATAAGAAAATGCTGCTCTATACAAGGTTGAGGGATTTAAGGAGTTGAGGAGGTGGAAGACTAGAGAAGTCCCCAAGCTCCGCTCCAGTCTGCAAATGAAGTGATAGGTTTCAATCTCATATAAGCTGTTGGTGACTCAAATGACCCCACTGGAAAGGAGAGCAGATGAAGAATTCAGTTTAAGCAACTAATGGGAAGAGCACTCCCCAGCAGCTGGTGGCTGGCCAGAGGAAATGAGTGCCAGCCCGCTGCTAACAGTGAAGCAATCCATGACCCGGAAGCCTGCATTGCTCTTAACAACTGTGCAAACATAAAAATACATTCGCTTCCGGAGTATCAAGAAGTTTAAAGTTGAGCTGCACGTTGACCACAAATACACTGTGCTGTTCGCAGCACAGGCTCCTCCTAGCAGTCAAAGACAGGGGCCTGGACTGAGTTCCCATTCACGCCTGTGTGACTAAGGTCAGAATCTAGCCCCAGGACAGGACCCAACAGGAAATCAGGCCTTCAGCCTCGGAGTTCAGTTAAGGTTATAATATTTCTTCAGGTGACGGCTAAATGTAGGGCTAAGAAACGTGACAGCCACCGCACCCGCCAATCCATCAATTTGCTTAAAGGATCACAGGCGAGGTAACTGCTCTATTTACTTTACTGATAAGCATTTCTGAGGCTCTGTTGCCATAGTATCTGTGAGCAATGGCCCCGATAAGCACTTATACTCAAGTTTATCTTTAAGCATATGAGCAGTCCCATTTATGTGATTTGCTGGGTCAGGGCTCATATGCCTGTGTGTGCCAGACTGTATTTTATGTAGAAATTATAACATGAACTCTCGGCCTGATCTTTAAACCCTCATTGACTTAATGAATCTACCTGTGTAAGTAAACGTTGCAGGATCAGCCATATGGTAGTGCCAAGGGTCCATCAGAATGGCTCATGGTTAGTCTGTTAGTTACACAGAGAATCTTACCTCCCGTAGGCAAGTGAGACTCACCCCTGCGGCGCCTCCTGCTGGTGTCCTGGGAATTAGCTCTTGTTCCAGCCCCGGAGCGCCCTCTGCAGGCCGGTGTCCCGCTTGCTGCTGGCCCCCATGTCCCTCCCAGGACCCAGTGCCCCTTGTCTTTGGGGTGCTGCCCCTGGCAATACCCCCGCAGTCTCAGGGTCTCCCCACCCAGGGGAACCTCCAACCCTCTATCCCCACCTTGCCTCAGTCATGGGCTACTGCCAGTCACCATCTAGCCCCCGCTCACTGGGGCAGACTGCAGTATAAAAGCCACTCATCATAGGCAACACACATATAAAACACACATGCGCACCTCTTGCAGACGCACCAAATGGGTGGCAGAAGTAAGCATCATGCATGGAAGAATGACTTGAGGATGTAACCTTTGGGAAGGGTGTTGCAGTGTTAACCAATCAGCATTCCACCCCTGCTGTAAGATTATTCCTGGAATGAACAGCTTCAGGGGAGAGAGAGGAAAGTAATTGCCTAGGAAATGAATTAAAAATAAATGTCAGGTTCAGGGGTGGCATAAGGCATTAAACTCCATGACCTTAAACATGAACCCTTCTGCAATGCAGAATCTTTGATTTGATTCATCTCTATGTTTCTGGTTTTTTTCTTCTTCTTTGGGGTACACCTATCACTTGAGCCCTTTAAGATGCTTTGTAAATAGATGAGGCCATTTAAACAGTGATTATGATGAGCAAAGAAAATGAAAAGCCGTATTCTGCATTTCCCTGCTCCTTGCCCAGTCGTTTAAACCTGTGCAAAGTGGATATAAGATGCTATTAAATGGAAGTAACAATGATTTACATTCACTTTGCACTGGGGTAAATGACCACATGTAGGGTAAGGAATGGAGCATCAGGACCATTGTGTTTACACAGAGGAATGTAATACCTTTTTCCTTTCACATTGGAGAATTTTTTTTAAATCCAGCTTTCTGCTAGTTTCCATCATTTCGCAGTATCAGGTTTTATGTTTCAAAAGAAAAACTCTTGCCTGTGGCATTATGTTGGCAATGGACCAATACTGAAATAATTCTGGGTAAACTCTGTATTCATGGAACTTTCTAATGATGATGCCCAGCTGCAGCGCAGATTGGAACAATTTAACTTTTAATGGCAATGCAGCATAAGCAATTGGAGATCTGGACCATTGTATGAAATCATAATGGAACTGGTGCTTCTCCAATCTCCAGAGTTAGGGTTAGTTTCCAGACATGTGGCAAAGATTTTGATTTTCTTCACCAAGTAAAGATCCAAAGGGTCTTGTTAACATTTCCCTAATTAATCTGTTTACATATTTTTTTCATATACATGCATTATTTTACTACTGCATTAGACCGGTTAGCCTCATTACATTCATTACTAATAAAAATAATACCTTGTATTGATGTAGGCCAATGAATTAAACCTCACAACCGGAGCTGGTTGAATAATCCAGCGATTTTCATTCAGCTGCACAACTGCCAGCTGAGTCGCCTTTTGAGCTAAAGGAGAACTCCAATGGCTGCAGGTAGCAACAGATTCCTTTAGTAGGGCTGTCTAGGAAACGAGAATCCCGTTTTCACAAAAAACGTCGGCACTTTGAAATTTGTTCTCATTCCGCATCAGAACAATGAGACCTTTTGAATTAATATTATTTTTGTGTGTGTGTGGAAAAAACATGAGACAGACACCCCCACCCCTGAATAGCCAATGGAATAGCCAGTGGTTGTCTTGTCTAAAATGAGAGAGGTCCAGGGACTTGAAACCTGGGTCTCCCATATCTCAGGTGAATGCCCTACCCACTGTGTTCGTCTAAGGTGCATTTCACTCTCTCCCAACCAGACGTTCCATCCTGGAGCTGAGGGAGCTTAGTCGAAACTGATACGGTTCTGCAGAAAGTTTTCAGGTTCAACAAATTGGCATTTTTCCAACAACAAAAAAGTTGAAAAATTCCCAATGAACTCTGCTCCTTATCCTTTGTGTAGACCAGCTGTCAGACTGGAGCATCAGCCAGTGACTTGTGCACATGAAGCCGGGGCATAGGGTCTGTATATGCACAAAGTAATGGAACAACTGCCTCCAGCATATTCTGCTCACTTTTCCACTTTTTTTTGCGGAGGGGAGTTTCTCTTACTGATGTACAGAATGGAAGTTATTTAAGAAACCATACACACAGTTAATTTCCAACCGTTTTTCCTTTTTATAGGCGGAGCAGCAGCAGTTAATTCTGTATTAAGGTTGCTTAGCATTTTCCATTGTGTTGTGGTGGGAGTCACTAGGTGGGGCTGTTACAGAGTTTTAAAATTCTTTGCCTGTGAGCAGTGTACAGTCTTTGAAAAAATGCTGCATTGTTAGTTTTTGTGGGGCAGATTTTTTGGGAGTAGCTGTGGCAAGCAGCAAGAGAGCTTGTCCTCATCCTTGATCTCTCTAGCTAGAGTCATTTCTCGGTGCAGAATTTCTTCCTTGGAACAAGGCATTCATGTTTGGGCTGCAATTTCTTAAAGAGGGGCTTGCCTGAGTGCTGATTCTGACCATCTCTGTTTCAGGACTAGTGTATATAGTGTAAATAAGCAAGATATACTAAGAAAATACCCCAAATGTGCATTACTGATTTTTCCTCCAATGGGAAATAGATCTGGATGGCCCCAAAATCTGTAAGATCTACACACACACATATAAAGAGGGATGGTTGTTTTCTGTGCTCCCGCAGCAGACTGAGAAGAGGAGGCTGTAGAGTGGCGAAAATGAAGGGACTGCTTGTAGGAAATATTCATTCCGGGAAGCATAAGTCGTGTGCATATGCATGTGTGTGTGTATCTTGACATACATGTAAATTGAAAATGTTTAGACTTCTGCATTAGACTGCGCTATGTATTAGGAGCAGGACAGGCTTCATGGGGCATAAGCAGGTAGCTGAGATAGTGGTGGTTAGTTAATTATGCTTGAATTTAAATTGAGGAAATACCTAACAAAGACGTGAAGCAGCCATGACCAGTGCAGTGTAGCTAGGAGTTTGGGTTTGTCCTTTGCTTTAAGCTTAGATGGCTAGAAAAGCGACTGGATGCACTTCTAAAGCGCCTTACAACAAGCAGGAACCAGCGTTTTATTGCTTGGAGACTGACTGGTGGTTCACCAGAGTGACAGGAGCAGCTTTGCTGGCCACTATAAAAGTACTTCACAGCGTGACAAGCACAAGCAACTGAGCGCTTTTGATGGGTATTTTCAGCTCTGCTTTTGAACTGGGGCCAGAAATGCCAAAATGCCACAAAAAAGGCTTTTTTTTGCCTAGTGCATCCCTTTCCTCGTGGCTTTTCATACTAGGAATGGATGCGGATGCAACAGGAATCCTCATCGGAAAGACTTTTCTCCCAAGATTTCCATCCCAAATATTCAGACTCGAAACTTCAGGTCATTTGGAGAGAGAGAGCTAAATATTTGGCTCATTGTACATACACCTTCTGGGGTTGGCTGATCCCTGGGTAGTGCTTCCTAGATGATAAAGGGCTTGCTGCACATGGAAACAGGAGATCCGGAGAGTTACAGCAATGGTATTCGATTTCTGTTTAAAAATGAATCCCTTTTGCTCAAAGTCTAGTTCTTGTCTTTAAAATGACCATGAAAAGATGGCTTGGTGAGGCTTTGTGTTTGTGTTTTGTACAGCTCGGTCCTACCATTTGCCCAGTGTTTAGAGATGTTTTACTACTGATATTTATTTGTATTACAGTAGCACACATTGAGGCTGCAACCAAGATCCTAACTCCATTGTGCTAGGTGCTGTACTGAAAAGCTTACAGTTTAAATAGACAAGACAGACAAAAAGTGGGAGGAAGGATTTCCCCATTTTACAAATGGAGAAATGAGGAGGAGAGAGAGAGATTAAGTGACTCGCATAAAGTCACACAGGAAGTCAGTGACAAATCCAGAAATTAAACCCACGTATCTGAGGTCCCTTGCTCAGTGCACTACCTACTAGGTCATCTTTTCTTCCTAAATTGGTAAGGTATTTCAGAAGGATGAGCCTGTCTTCATAATGGGGAAATCATAAATGTGACCTGTGGTTACATACAGTGGGATCTGAATAAAAACAGGAAATTGCAAACAGATTAAGGCAGAGAGAAGCCTCACAAATACAGGGGACTGAATGTTTTAATGAAGATTAAACCAATATCAACTGCATTAGCTTTCATGGGATTGCAGGAGAGCAATCTTATTATTAGAATATAGATTTAATAGCCCAGTTTGCATAGTTCTATTATTCTGGAATATTAAATGACAAAAACTCCTGTTGTGTTTTTGTATCTAAAGTAACTCTCTCTACGTGCCTTAAGAGGTCACGTAGTGTTGCTGGAGCAAAAGATATTCAAAGCATTCCCCTTCCTCGTCCCACCCCTCGAGAGGAGACTGTGTTTCATTGATGGGATAAGTTCACTCTCTGATTTCTGTAATGTAAGGGAATATAGGAAATGTCATACTAGATCAGACCCAGGGTCCATCTAGTCCAGTATCCTGTGTTTTGACAGTGGCCAATACCAGCTGCTTCAGAGAATGGTACAAGAAATCCTACAGAAGACAGTTATGGGAAAATCTACCAATGAGGAAAGTCCCTTCCCAAGCCCCTTCAGTTAATGGTCGGCTTATACACCGAAGCATGAGGGCTTATATTCTTTCTAGATCTCTTGATTTTTATTATTTTTTAAAATCCTTACTAGTATACATCTGGCTACTCAATCCTATTAAGAACTGGGCCTCAATAATATCCCGTGGTAATGAGTTCCAGAGGCTAATTTGACATTTTGTTTGGGGGGAGGAGATAGCACATTCTTTTATCCATTTCAAATAATTCCCACAGGGGAAAATATGTCAAAAACAAGATTCTGCATTATAGCTGATGTAATCAGCTGGAGTATATAGTATGTGAGGATGCTGTATGTATTAATAAGGGAATGACAGTGGTTAGTTATCAGTTTTACAGTGGGGATGGTTACAGCATGATACTATCATGCACTTTGTCCACGGCCAGGAATGATCTGGGCCATATAGGGTTTGTCTTCACTACCGGCTGGATCGGGCAGCGATTGATCCAGCAGGGATCAATTTATTGCCTCTAGTCTAGACACGATAAATCGATCTCCGAGTGCTCTCCCATCGAGTCCTGTACTCCAGCTTAGCAAGAGGCGCAGGCAGAGTCGACGGGGGAGCGGCAGCAGTCGGGAAGACACTGCGGTGAGTAGATCTAAGTACGTCGACTTCAGCTACCTTATTCACGAAGCTGAAGTTGTGTAACTTAGATCGCTCCCCCCCACCCAGTGTAGACCAGACCTTAGAGATCTGGTGTGTGTAGGTGTAGCCAGTCTTTTCATTCCATGACAGCCTAATCCACGCCAGATCTTTAGGGAGAACCTGTATTGTTACTTTAGGCAGTACAGGTCATGTTAGTCTAGGAGCCAGAGAGAACCACAGAGTCTGTTTATACCCAGCAGCCTCACTAAAGAACCTCCTTGATAGTCATTTGTTACACCCAAGCTCCATCTCTTTCCTGCGCCGAGGCTCTTTAGTGTCAATAGAGTGTAACAACTTGAGGTCAAAGTCAGAATCGCGTTCAATGCCATTGACTCCAGGTGTAAGTCCATTACCTGGCACCATTGTCCTTTGACTGGCATGAGATCTGAATTTGGCCCTCTGCATCTAGAGCCACAACCAGAGCGTGCCTTAGCCCTGGTTCCCATGCAGCCACCTCTTGTGTCAAGTACTCTGAAAGAATTTCAGCCCCATCCTAAGAATCCCTGAAAAGGCTGTGATGGAGTGAGCCATCATCCGAATTTTGGAAGGAGCAAGAGGAATATTGCTTTGCTGATTAATGGACAGGGATAATGAGTGGAAAAAACCCGTTATGCAAACTCTATAGTATGTTATTTAGAGTATCAATTTCCCTACTGAGAGACTTATAACAGGATGTTCAGAGAGGAATATTGCTGCTCTTTCATAATCATTTTAATGTCTTTTGTCAGACACATGCTGTGACTGGATTTGAAAAAGGATGGGGGTATGTTTTGACTGTGGCTAATCTTTGCAGCGTGCAAGTGAGACAGTGAGCCGTACTGGCGCCCTGAACCTGCAGTAAGAGACAGGAGCCCAAAGAACTCCAAAAAGTTTGCCTCCGTGTTTCCTGCCTAGTTTTCCCTTTCTGGAGGGAGGTGCTGAACGGGCTGTGGAATGGGGAAAGGGCATGGCCTTGTGAAAGCTGGGGATCCATGGGAGCCTCTCCCAGCTGTACCAAATCCATGTGCTATAGATATAGTTACTAACTAAATCCGCTTTGGATTCCTGAACCTTCAGCTTCTACCACTTGAACTTAAAGGGGTGCGTTCCTGTAGCTGCTAACAATAGTAGGTTCCTTATCCTCTTCGTGAATTTACGCTAGAGGACAGTTCCTCTCACTCACACATGCGCAAAGCCAATCCATTAAACAACTCTGCACACACCAGGCTCTCTCCACTGCTTTGTACCTCTCCTGGAAGGAAGGAGGGAAAGAGCTATGGCTGGCAGAAGAGATGGTCTTTGGCTCACTGGATTTTCAATAGGATGTGTCTGGAGCGTATGATTCAGTGTTTAGGGGGTTGACCTGAGAAGTAAAGTGGTGAATGGTAGGAGTAAGTCTGGGGAGCCAGCACAGTTGGGTTTTATAGTAGGCTGTGTTGTGTGACCGTGGAAAAGTTCCTTAGGACCTCTTTGACTTGGTTTTGCCATCTTTACAATAGAGACAATACTTTCTTGCCTCATTTGCTCGTTGTCAATGAGCTAGCGGAGATGCTTTTTACAAAAGATATAGTATGTGATTGAAAGTAACCCCCAGCCACCTGGAGATTGGCAGAAAGCCTCCTCCTCTTTCCTTCATTGCTTGAAAGGATTTTTCTGAGTAGCACAGCTGAAACCAAAGTATTCAACTGAAGAAAGTTTCTTCCCTAAGCCAACTTTCTATGCCCCCACAATATCACTCGAGGAGGCATGTGGTCACCTGCTTTCAGCAGAAGAAAGAGCTTTCAGCACAGCATACAAAATGTATTTAACAAAAAACGTTTCTCTCCCACACTTCTCACCTAGAGATTCTTTGAGATGTTACATTTTTCCTTTAAACCCATGATTGTTCCAGGGGTTGGATTAATGTGGAAAATGCACAAATCTTGCTGTGTAAAAAAAAAAAAAAATCTTAGTGCTGCGTAGGAAACATGCTTTAAAATACAGGTTGCCCTCAGTGTATTTATTATTCACGGGGACAGGCAGAAAAGCAAACCCACCAGAGTCAGCCCATAGAATAAGCTTCCTCTAGGAATGTTCTTGTTTAACAGACGGCCTGTGAAACAAGGAGAGATGCAGAGGGATGTTTCCAAAAATGCCAATATGACTTAGGAGCCTAAATCCCATCTTCAGAAGCGACCTAGGCATTTAGAAGCCCAAGTCTCACTGAAAGTCAGTGGGACTTGGGCGCTTTTGAAACTTTTACCCGTGTGGATTGGAAAGCACCATTTATCAAGGATCCTAACAACAGAGGGAAGCCATCTTTCCAAGGATGCGTAGCAGTTTGTTTTGGCCCAGGTGATATTTGATTTTAAAATCACATCGTCCTGCTTCCCATGTTGCTCCTCCCCGCACAAGCTTTAACTAAGGCCTTTTCTTGAGAGCAGAGTTGCAGCAGCACTGCACTGGCATTTAAGGTGGATGTAATAGTTGAACTGGTGAGGAGATATCCACTGTAGTGTGTGTTTATCCAGCATCCTGGCCTGTGACCCAGACTGCCTACCCCTAAGTCTGACCTACTGTTACACAAGGTGCATGGGGTATAAACCATTTATGAAAAATCTTGTGTTCTGTGAGCCTGCTTCTACTCCCATTGAAATCAATAGCAAAACTCTCAGTGACACCAATGGGTATATCTAAAGAAGAACCTCTAAGGTTCTATTTTAGCTAAGGTATCATGTCACCAGAAATCTACTTTTCCCTAAAGTGTATTCTGTATCTAAGCTTTATTTCAGATTCAGATGATGAGTCTCTCTCTTACTTTTACCCACAGAGCTTGTCATCCATAATGTTTGTAATGTGATTTTATGTATTCAGCTTTGAATCCAGTTATCTGTTAGCTGTCCAAGAGTGCTTGGCAATGCCGTAGCTCTGGAAGAGGTCTCGCTGGTACTTTTGATGCGGTACTGTTGCCTGGCACTTTGAGGTTTACACGTTTTATTGGTTTAGACTGTATTTGATAGCAACGATTTGATTTGACTTATCGTAATGCTGTTTTGTAAGCAGATTGACTTGGTTTGGTTTGAGTTTGTTTTATAAAAGCCCTATTCATCTCTAATCCATCATAATACTATCTCTGCAGCTTTTAACATGATTAAGTGCAGCTTGTGATGACATTGTCCTGTTCAGCTTCCCAAAGTATATTGGATTAAACATTAAGTAAGGTACACGCTACTAGACCATGAAAACAATGCTCTTTAGTGGTACATTTTAGCACAGTCCTTAGTTGTCACTAAATGTCACCCTAGCATAGTTCTCCAAAATTAGAGCATGAGAAGGGTAGTTTCAAGGAATTTTAGCTTCCTATCCAGACCTCTCATTCTTTGGAGGGGTTGGTAACCTCGTACAAAGCACTTCCATGTTTCCATGCCTTATTGCATGATCTCTAAATATCACAATATCAAATATACCATATGTGCTTAATGGCTCGTTGGTGACCTATGGATTTGGTTCTCACCCTCTGTGCTAGAGACCGTGGTTTCATGCCCCATGAGAATCCTGCCTGGTGAAGTGAAAATTGTACCGGACATCAAAGTAGATGATCATTGTGGTTCCTTCCAGCATTGGAATCTATGAACAGGAGAAGAAATTAAATGACCACAGGGGCCCTAGATTCATTGGTTATTAAATAATTATTAACTAGAACTGGTCAAGACTTTAAATGCAGAAAGGTTTTTCCCTGCCACACATTCTGATTTAAAATGTCAGGTTTGGGGCAAGAAATATTGAAACATATTGGTTTGGTTTTGAATCAACATTTCAAAAAAATCATTTTTGTTCACCGAAAATGTGGACATTTTTCAACATTTCTGGTTTAGAACTTGCTCGGAATTTTCCTTTCAAGTGAATGTTTTTGATATGGTTTAGTTTCCATTCGTATTCAGACTAGAAACTAATTTTGAAATGTCACGAGATGAAACTTCTGTTTTCCAAACAGTTCTATTAACCACATGCTGTCTAGACATAAACCATGTTTCCAATCAATTACATGCCTAGCCAGTTGGGACAGAAGAAATTTGCCATGTGGACGGGGTCTCTAAGTTGTTAGCATCTGGCTGTTGGGTGGCCTAACTGGAATGAGTTGGTGGATTTAAGTTCAGTTACTAGTAGATATGAAACTGAGCTGCAAAGCTCTCCTAAACATTCAGGAGTGTTTGGAGCCGGCATTTTAATTTGGTCTATTTTGGAGATGAGCCAAGTGAGAAAACCAGATCTGATTCGGGATTTGGATTCCAAGCAACACCATCTATAAAGTTTGCAGGGTGTATTGCTGTGGCATATTGCTTCAACTAGCGCTCTAGTTGTCTGTGCCATAGTGTCCACATCCCAACTGGAACTCAGACCTGACACCAAGGATTATATGGGCACGGTTACTGAATGCTCCACTCACCCCTCCGTTGCATTGCCTCTGTGCATTTCCCCATGACTAAGGGTGGAAGGATGGTCTTGTGTTTAAGGCAGTGAGCGAGGTTCTCAGGAGTTCCTGGTTTTACCCTAGACCTTGTGCAAATTGCTTAACCTCTCTGTGCCTCAGTTCCACCATGTGTGAAATGGGGATAATATTTCTCTACTCACAGCTTGTGTCCTCACGGGAATTATAAGGATAAACTTGTTAATGCCAATGAGATGCGCAGATATTATGGCTAGGAGGCCAGATCAGTAGAGAGAATAAATAGATGCTCTGTTAATTGAGGATTTTAGTAATCAGGGTTCTCAATGCAGCATCTTTCACCATCAAAAAATTTACATGAAAAACATACTAGTTACTTATTGTTGTTACTACCAATGATGATAATTCAGCTCTCTAAAATTACATAACACTTTACAGACAAATGAAATCTCTGGGGCCAGTTCCTTGGTGATGTAAATCAGTGCAGTGATGTGGCCCATGGTCTCTGCTCCCACAGACCCTACATTTCTCTGAAGATCTTCCAAATAATTTTGAAACTCAAATACCATCTAATTTGGGACCAATTTTTGTTTTGCGCTGAGTCTTACTTTATCCCAGGGGTAGGCAACCTATGGCACTTGTGCCGAAGGCGGCACGCGAGCTGCTTTTCAGTGGCACTCACACTGCCCAGGTCCTGGCCATCAGTCTGGGGGGCTCTGCATTTTAATTTAAATTTAAATGAAGCTTCTTAAACATTTTAAAAACCTTATTTACTTTACATACAACAATAGTTTAGTTATATATTATAGACGTATAGAAAGAAATACATTAAAATGTATCACTGGCACGCGAAACCTTAAATTAGAGTGAATAAATGAAGACTCGGCCCAGCACTTCTGAAAGGTTGCCGACCCCTGCTTTATCCAATCCATTTCACCCAACCCCCCAAAACAACGTTACTTGTTTCAGGTAGCAAAGAGTTGGGATGATTTTGCCTCTATCCCACAGGGGGGAAATAGAAATGACTTTCACTGCTGGGCCTGAAAGGTGCTTCACAGATCAGATGTTCGCTGTCCATTTGGAAAGCAAGACACAGCTTGAATCTAACTGGGTGTCATTGCCACGTCTGCCATCACCTTACAAAAGCAAAGAGGGTTGTTATGGGATGGCTCCTTACCTCTCAGAATTACAGGTCCATAGCATCATTAATACCTGTCAGAGATAATGGAACATGACGACAGCAGGATGAAGGCAGAGCCACGTCTTTTGCCTTTTTGAGTGTAGCTGCCCTTTAGGTGAAGGATAGTCTCCTCCATACCAATTAGCACTTGTGAAATGGATTTGATTAAATTAGTTATCCCTCTTCCAAACGGAGGAGTAATTAATCTACCAAATTACTTGTGTGCGGGGGACTTTTTGCATTGTGAACTTATAATGAGTTTTTTTAAAAGGTGGGGGAGGTGGAACTTACATGGAAACTGGAGTGTATTGCTTTATTTTGTGGGTACTCATAAGGCTAACGATTCTATGAAGCACATGCTTAACTTTAAAAATGTGACTTAACTGGAAGCCGGTTGTGCTACTCTCATGCTTAAACGCTTTGTTGAATCAGGACTATGGTGTATGATTGGTGGTCCCAGACATCAAATTCCTCTGTTTACTGATAGCACATGTACAACAGAGGCAGCAGCGATGCAAGGTTTCCCACTCTGGGTCATCACTGAAATGCAGAAGCCACCTCTAGTGGGTTGAGGGGGCAGTCAAATCTCCTTGCCTGTTCATCTCTTGGCCTTTTTGGTGAGACTGCCAATAAAGATGCCAATTAGCCCCAGTTCTGGTGGTGAGTCTTTTGTCATGTGGATTCCTGTTGTCAGGGAGCACCGGTCTCAAACCCTAGTCTAAGAGGGCTCTCAGGAGCTCATATATGTTCCAACTTGCCACCCAGTGATCTGCTAACAGTCGCCAGAACTAGAAGCTGAACTCTGACAGAGCACTGCAGTCCTGGATCTGATTGTGGAACTCTGGGCATCCAGATTAGTTCCCTGCTTCTGTTTAAACCAAACACAGGAACAGGAAGTTGTCCGTGCAGCTGGGTTTCCCCTGGTTCCTACTGCCTGATTCTGATCTCCTGGTATGTTGTCCCTGCTTGCCTCCTGACACCCGGGCTGGTCTCTGGCATACCTCAGCCTCTGATCTTCTGGTATCTGACCACCAGGTAGGACCACCTCTGCTCCAGTCATGACACCTGTCCACTGGGGACCAGATTGATCACACCAGTATTTGTCTTTGTTGGCCTGTTTTATTAGAGGAGAGATTGCAGGGGAGGTTAACTCATGACACACAAATGTGCTAACAATGAGGGAAGCATGTATGAAGTATAATTAAATCAAAAGCATATTTAAACTGTTTTCTAAGCACTACTTATGAAGGAGCAAGAATATCCAGAGCATATTAAACTGTCAGATTTAATAAATCTTAAGCATGGCCGTGGGCCAATACCAGTGCATATTTCTGCAGCACCATTTAATTAAGAATGAGCATTGTTCTTTAAGCCTGTTCATTGTTCAGAGTGCACGGTAAGAGCCATGGAAATGAGTTGATTCAATGAAGACGCAGGCTGCTGCTTTTTCATATGCCATCCCTGAATCTTAACTTCCTAGAAAAAGGAAAAACATGCAAAATATAAGCCATTAAAGAGAGAAAATAGCCTGGGTAGAGTGATGGGTGGAATACAACAGCCTGCTTGATGTGAAAGTGGCGTGTAGACAAAGGATACATTTAATACATTCGCTGAAATTAGTTCAAATGGCAGTGAGCCAGTTTTTCTATGTCCAGGATGGAGTTTGGCTTTGTTTTGGGTAGCACTGATTTGGGCAATTTAATACAAATTACTTCCATAGTGTTTCTCTCCTCCACACCCAATGTATGCAGAGATGTGATTCTTGAACTGGGGTTTCAGATGGGCAGATTTGACAGCCATTACATTGCATTAGTGAAAACACTCACTTTTTCCATTGGTTACAGGTTTCCTGTATCCTGTTTCATTGACCAAATATTTCGTAGAAATGGCAAATAGCAGCCAACAGACCCCAAAGCTGCTAGCCATGGTTTGCTGGGCATCAAAAATCTTGTCTGTTCCCACTTAACCTTGTTAAATGTATTCCCCATTATAGCATAGTGCAGAGGTCCCTTAAATTGGTCAGTTTGGAGAAAACTAGGGAAAATGAGGTACTGTTTAAAATAATTTTATTTTTTAAATATTATGCTTTTTAATACCCTTCTCTGATAAACGTACATGATAAGCTACTCTTCTGTTGGGCTCAAGCTAACATGAGAGAGATTGCTATTGAGCAGTTATCTCCAGTGGCACATATTAAGTATTCTTTCCACTAGGCAAGCACCATAAACTGTTTTAGGTATAAATATCTATTGGGGTGGTTTTCATTACAGAAAATCTTATCTATTGCCTCTGGCTTAGTTAATTTCTCCCCTGAAGGCATAAAGCCTGATTAGGACAAGGCACTGAATGGCATCGACTCCCATTGAAATCAATCAGATGGGCTGTAGTGATCAAAATAATGGAGTATTCATGGCAGTCATCATGAAAGAAATGGATCCTGGCTCCAGTGCAGGGCCTGATTCTCCACTGCCTTGCAGTTTGTGGAGTCGCACTCGGGCAAAGTGGGTGTAAATATGATTAAATCAGAATGGTGGCATGTTACCTCTCGCTTTTCACACATATTGCAAAGGGTGTAATTAATGACACAAGCGGCAAGGCCTTTTAGAGAAACAGGTTCTTAGAACTGCTCTTTCCCATTCTAAAGGCCTTTGTTTCAGCACCAGGGACAGCTACTCTGTGCAATGTACTGCTCCTGCTAGAGCTGGTTGAATTATGTGTTGCAAACAATGTAGCCATTGAATTTAGCCCACTTGCTTTGGAAGGCCTTTAGACATCTGTCTGGACCGTTGGTGGGTTTATATCTTTCACCTCCAAACGTTAAGGTGGAAATAATATTTGAGTTGACGTTTCGTAGTTTGGTTTTTAAGTCAGAGATTTTCAGTGACCAAATCTTGTTTAAGTTAGCACATGCTGCTCCCACCTTGCCAGCTTGTGACTTTATTTGCTTATGGAGATCCCCATTGGCTTGCACATTACTGCCAATGTGTGTGAATTGACTCGCCTCTTATATTCCTTTACCTTCTAATGTAATGCTTGAATTGGGAATGGCTCTGGTTCTCATTAGATTGCTAACTCGGTCTTTCTGGCTGGACAGTCTTTTGGTCGTTGCTTGCATGTTGGTTGAGTTGTCACTTAGAAAAGCCACGTCATCGGCATAATCTAAATCTTTTACTGTAGTGTTGCTAAACCATGCAATGCCTGTGTTACATCCATCCACGTTTTTTCTCATAATGAAGTCAGTGGAAATGCCACAAAGGAGAAGTGAGAAAATGTATCCTTGTCTGACACCCGTGTTTATATTAAACCATTCACTCACGTCTGCATTTGCTTTAACTGGGCATATTGCCCCTTGATAGAAAACATTGATGATAACTATTTTTGTTGGCTTACCAGAACACTTCAGGATGTTCCAGAGTGAATTGTGATGGAGGCTGTCAAATGCTTTCTTAGAATCTATGATGTTTACGAGTGGTTTTTGCCATTCAGTGGTCTCTTTTATGATTATTCTTAGGGTGAAAATCTGTTTGACAAGTGATCTTCCAGGTTTAAATCTAGCCTGCTGTTCCCTTACCTATGCCTCAACTGCTTCCTTTATTCTATTTAATATGATACTTCAGAAGACTTGCCTGTCGCTGAAAGGAATGTAACCCTTTGCCAGGTATTGCAGTGACTTAGGTCACCTTTCTTTGGTATTTTGACCATAATGCTATTTTCCCATTATTCTGGAGGCTTTTCCTGGTCCCCTACTCTGTTGAAAAGTTTGGGGATTTTAACAATGGTCTCATCACACCTTTTCAACATTTTCCCAGTGACTTAGTGTCAACTATAGCTTCCCGGGTTTTAACTTTTTTATTGTGTCTTTCACTTCTGTTTGGTGTGAGATGTTACAATGTCTAGTTCTCTGGGTTTCATTTCTTTGTCAAAGTCCATAATTTCTTATAGTGTTGGTCTGTTTAGCATCTCTTGGGAGTGCTCTGCCCATCACTCTTTTGCAGGTTATTAACCTGATTATGACATCATCTGCTGCAGTGGGATCTGTTGTGTTAATGTGGCATTCACACAGATGCATTTAGTTCTCCTTTCAACTGGTGTGAATCAGGCATAACTGCACTGAAGTCAGTGGAGTTACATTGGTGTAACAACTGCATTCCTGAGAGGACAGTCAGGCCATGTGTGTCAAATTTTGCAAACCCTAATAAAATCTGGGTGCAAACAAATTACTGTGGAGCGGTTGGGGGGAAGGGTTGGCAGTGGGGATAAGGGAACGCATTTCAATACAGAATAATGCAACTGTTTTACATTTGTTTCAAATGTTTCCATCTAAAAGGCACTAATACAAATAGTGGATGTTGGATGGAATGGCCACTCAGTATAAGCTCAGTTCCTGGGCTTTGTACTGCTGCTTTTTGAGCGTACCTCCTCAGACTATACCCATAGTTTGCATCTGATTATTTTTGTACTTCTCTTTTATTTACGAGTATTTAAACAAATTTTGGAAACTACAAAATGTAATAACAGTGGAGGAAAATTGCTGTATGAACTGGTTGTGTAATAATAATAATAACCTACACTTCTATACTGCTTCTGCCATCCTGATGGATCTCAATGCACTTCTACTTAATGTATCTAGTTGTGTGGTTCACCCATCACTGAAATGCAGGCCCCTGTAGACTGTAATGTAGCGGCCAGCAACACTATGCAGCAGTTCTTCTGTGTTCTGATGGAAAACCCATTGAGGTCAATGGAAAATCTCTTATTTACTTCAGTGCACTTTGGAGAAGGAGAAGTGAAAAATAACTTCCCAGGACACAGTGGGTAACTGTTGCAAAAATTGCCCTGAGGTCTTGAATTACCATGTAAAGCTGGGACATAATTTTTGTGTAGGATACCAAACGAGGATGCGAAGTCTGGAGTAAATCTTACACTCATTTACACTGATGCTAATCCAGAATAATGCTAAAATTACTCTAGAATTTACACAAGTGTAAATGAAAATTGAATTTGTCCCTTTCCCTTACAGACCACGCCAGTGTCCTGTTGGTGGATTACTGTCCCTGCATGATCTTGATGGAATTTCAGAATCTGGTCAGGGTTTCTTTTAAAAAACCCTGATTAGGATTAGCCTACAAATGTGTCTCTGATTACTGTTGATGCGCAGTCCCTGCACGGAATCCAGTATGTCAGGAGACACAGGGCTGTGATTCTGTCATTTAGGCTACACTGAGTGGGAACAGAACTCTTGAGTGAATTGCAGGTGACGCTTACAGGGTACTTCTGTCCATAACAGGGTTTGGCTGAGAAATGCCTTACAGCTAATGACATGGTATCGTGACACTTGTCTAAATAATACTTGCAATGAATCATTTCTCTGCCAAAATAAGAGTGAGTTAGAATAACTGAGAGCGGAGCTGAGGCCTTTGTGATGCCTTTTGTAGTAGCTGGTGAACATAAGTGCCCCTTGAGTTAATATCTTAAGGGCTACATCTAAATAGGCCACATGCTGCCCTGTATACTCGTGGCAAATTCTCTAGGCAGTTAAATCTTTGCAAGCTGTTTTGAAGCACTGGCTATGTGCTGTTGCTGTAACATTTTTGAACTGTATGTGTAAACCTAAAATGGAAATTCCCTTAGATTCCGCAGAAAGGGGTTTAAAACTTTAATGAATTTTAAAGCTCCACAGTTTGATCCCTCTAGTGTAGAAAATCCATCCATTCATTAAGCTTCACAAATGTACATGGCATAAAGTTGATAAGCTTCTAAGTCTATTGACTATGGTAGGAATCTTCCTTCCTACTGTTAAAATATGACTTGGAAAAACTAAACTTCCTTCCCCTTCCCCCTCCACCTCCCCATGGGTCTATTTCTCAGACTTAGGTAGTGGGTAGAGCTGGAGAATGGGAGTTCCTGGATTCCACTCTGAACTCAAACAGTAACTTGCTGTGTGATCTTGGACAAATTATTTACCTTTGTATGCCTCAGTTTACCATGTGTGTAATAGAAACAATACCCCTTTGAGCTGTGACGCTTAAGTAATGTTTGTAAAGCACTTTTGGGCTCCTATGAATTAGTTCTATGGAAGTGCAAAACATTTTATAATAAAATTGATGATTTGGATGATGGGATGGATTGCACCCTCAGCAAGTTCGTCGATAACACTAAGCTGGGGGGAGAGGTAGATACGCTCTAGACATTTCGCCGCTCCAAGCACGGCAGCATGCCGCAGGGGGGCGCTCTGCCGGTCGCCGGTCCCGCGGCTCCGGTGGACCTCCACCGAAGCCGCGGGACCAGCGGACCCTCTGCAGGCACGCCTGCGGGAGGTCCACCAGAGCCACAGGACCAGCGGACCCTCCGCAGGCATGCCGCCGAAGGCACCCTGCCTGCCGCGCGACCAGCAGAGCGCCCCCCGTGGCATGCCGCCCCAACCACGTGCTTGGCATGCTGGGGCCTGGAGCCGCCCCTGGGTCCATTACAGATGAACTGGACATCTCCTACCAGTGCTGTTTGTTGTGTTCTGCACCTGGGAGACTAAATGCCACAGTCCATCAAGTGATTCCATGATTGTTTACAAAAGCAGGTTGTAGCATTACCATTTGTAACAAGAAGAAACACTGTATGCTGTATAAAGTGTTCCTACTTGGCAAAGCATAATGCTACACACTCTGTCTATGCTGTTTTCATAACAGCAAACCAGAGGCATTTATGGTTCTATAAAAAATCTGCCATTTATGATTGTATATGTGGAGAAAACCAATAAAACACAATCATTCTCCCAGTGTTTACCGAAAGCTGGCTTGGCAAATCTGAGATGAAAGTACTCCTACTACATCAGATTTTCCCCATCTCCTTTAGAAGTGCTGGAATTAATCTCAAAGGCCTAATAGCTGAGCGTTCATTAAGTTGGTGACACACCAAAAAAAAGAGAGAGAGAGAGAGAAAAAAGTGTCATTTTAAAATGACAAATGATTAGAGAGTTATGGGTAGATTGTCAGAAGCAATTAGATGAAAGATCGACTGTGCCATACACACAAAAGACATCACAAGCCTTGGGAAATGGAGTGTGATGCACCGGGTGGGTGAATACTCTTCATTTATGAACCCGAATGAGGGAACTGGGGAAATCCCTCTCTTGCTGTCTTGCACTTCGTCATTTTTAATTGCTAACATGTCTCTGGAATTATATGTTCTATTGCCAGTAACCAACTCGGAATTTTGCAACGTGCTATTTTAAAGAACATTCTCCCCTCCCCACCCCCCAGCTTTTGAAGAAGACCTTGAAATGGAGCAGGGAATACTATTCCCTTATTAGTGCTACATATTTCATCAGTGTCTTTCTGGCACAATCTACATTCCTCCAAATGCTCTGGAATATTTTTCAGGATGAGCTGCGCATGCTGAACCACGTCCGTAAGCTGACAAAAGGTGTTCCCTGAAGGGCGTTGTGGTCTCAGTTCTGATCTCGCCATGGAGTCATTCAGGAGTTGCTCCGCTTTAATCAGTGACTGTACGCTGGTGCGAAGCCAGTGTGAGTTTAGAAGCAGACTCTGTGAATCCAGTGCACGGGGTTTGAACTGTGCCTCTCGGTCCTACAAGTGTATTGAGGCACCGCAGTGCAAAGCCGGCTGGTGGAGAGAGCGCTAAGGGAATACTGGGGGGTAAATGGTGATTGAAGGCACAGCTCTGAGCAAAGGGTGGACATAACTGCTGCCCCCTGGGGGTAGCCCTGCCAGGATTGTGACTCAGGCCTCGTCTGCTCTGTGAGCTAGGGGTGCACAGACATACTCACGCTAGCTCGACGAGAGCCAGTGCGAGTATAAATCGCAGGGTAGCCATGGGAGCATGGGCGGCGGCGGCACGGCTTAGCTGTGCCAAGTATGTGCCCACGGGGTTCAGCAGGGTTGTACTCAGCATGGCTAAGCTGTGCCACTGCTATCCTTGCCCGTGCTGCTGCAGCTACGCTACCGTTTGTACCCGCGGTAGCTCTCCTCCAGCTAGTGCACATGAGCTGGAAATCACACCCCGGGCTCCTAAAGGGGTAGCAATTTACTGCTGGCCTAGACCCCAGCCCCACCTCTACCACCCTGGCCAGCTCTGCCCACTTCCCCCACGCCGCTCCAGGGAGTGAGTGAAATAGGCCAGTAGTTGCATTTACTCTTTCGCTCCTGGACTCAAAGTCTAGGTAACCCCTGTAAAGGATTCAAGCAGGTTCTTACCCACTTTTGGAGTCCAAATCAGGGTCTGGACCCAGGGCTGTTAATTTGGGGTCTTTCACCAGCGTTACAATTCACTTGCCTGCAGCTTGCTGCTTCTGAACTAGTGCTTGCACGTAGCATCAGTTCCTGAAAGCACTTTGCCCGTGTTCAGGCTCAGTCACACCTTTCTTAGCACACTCGGCTCCCCGGCTTTCACACCCCTGTCAGCCGTGCTCAGGGGCGCCGACTGCAGAGTGGGATGAAATGAGACGCCTCTTTCCTGTGCAGGCAGGCAAAGGACCGGAACTGCGCTGGGAGAAAAGGAGAGTGCTGTAAAAGTAACCGCCGCAGCACTACGACTGGAGAGGTCAAATGGGCCCCATTGCTTACAGAGAGAATACATGTCTGAGGGGGAAAGCCAAGGGAAATATCTCACCATTGAAGGTGCCGATTTCTGACTCTTCTTTTATAAGCTGAACGTGTGTCCAGACAAGCGAAAATCACATCGCAGCCCCTTGAGTCAGAATAGCATTAATAGTCCCTTTCCCTTGTGCCTGGCTCCATAAGCCACGTGGCACCTGCAGGAGTGGCTTATATGTTGTTTCTTTTTCATATGTTCAGATTTTCAATGCAAAGATTTTCCATACAATTAGGACTGAAAACTCTACAGCTGTGGCAATGACTTTGCACTGGAACACAAATATTTAAGGCAAATATTCCGGCCTTTGAGAACAAGAAGAGGAGGAAAACAAACAGATTAAAGCGATGCAAAGGCTAGATGAAGGAATCCCTGAGCAGAGAGGCCAGACTCATTCCACACCGAGGATAAAATGTTCTAAGTGGAGTGACTCAGTAGCATCTAATTCCAGTGAACTGCAGCCATCATGTGTGAACTGTCTCAGGTTCTGGCAGTCCTGGGGATTTTGTATGCAGGCTTTTCTGTTTTGTGTAGCTAGATTCACTGTCTTTCAGCATAGAGAGAATAGGCTTTCCTAAAGCAATTTTAAAAGAACAGGGTGTGTTTAATTCTTGTTTTATTATTTGTAAGGTGGTAGTGCCTGGGAGTCTCAGTCATAGAACAGGACCCCATTGTGCAAGGTGCTGTACAAATCCACAACAAAAAGTCTCTGCCCAGTTTGCAATCTAAGCATAAGACAAGACAAGAGGTGAATACAGAGAGACCAATAGGAGAGAACAAGGAGCAATTAGATCATATTGGACAGCATCATGAGCAGTGGCCTTGGCATACCAGCTGCCTAACCACTGTCCCTTTTTTTGTAGGCATGGCAGTTTTCTAAGGAAGCATGACAAGCCATGGGCAACCCAAAAAAACTGCAGCACCTAAACGTGGCCATGTAACCACAGCTTCACCGAACCTCCTGTGCCTATGTCATCAGAAATCTCACGGCTGTCAGACTCCTCGTGCAATCCCTGGTGCATCCTTCCATGAGAAGAGCATTTGGCCTCACCTACGTGAGAAAATGGCACTGATATAAGTAAATTGGTTTAGAAACTGATGTAGTTAAATCAGTGTCCTTGTATGGACGCTTTCATTTACATTTAAGAGACTTCGCTTAAGTCCATTCCTTACAGACTTGAGCTAGGCCTGGTCTACAATAAAAAATTAGGTTACCCAGCTATGTAACTCAGAGGAGTGAAAAATCCACACTGCTGAGAGACGTAGTTAAGCTGATCTAACCCCCCGGTGTAGACAGCTCTAGGTTGATGGAAGAATTCTTCCATCGACCTAGCTGACACCTCTTGCGGAGGTGGATTAACTACACCCACTGGAAAACCCCTGTCCGGGATGGTCTAGATAATACTTAATCCTGCCATGAGTGCAAGGGACTGGACTAGATGGCCTCTTGAGATCCCTTCCAGTCCTACGATTCTATGATTCCATTGGCACAGATCGTGTCTACACTGAAGTGCGACAGTGGCATTGTAGTATTTCCAGTGTAGACAAGCCCCTACTCTTAATAGAAAGTTAAAGCACAAACAAACAAACAAATAAACCCACCCTCTGCTACCTCCCTTGTTTTGCTCTTTTCTGTAACCTGAAGAATCTGCCTTCCCCCCACCCCAAGCTGAATCACTGACTTAAATTTCATATGCTGAGTTAGGTAGGTGGGGGGAATCTTAAGCAAGTTTCTATCTTCTCCTTTATTTTTAAACCTTCAGGAAATGTTGCATTCAAGATTCCACCCACCTCGCTGTGGAAATTAACTCAGATTTCTGTATATTCTGCGAGACAATATACTTCTGTCATCATTCATAACATGATTGTAGGAAACACCATAAAAGCAGAATAAATCATGAGACGGGGAAAGGGAATGGGGTGTGAAAATATTTTTTTTATTTATTTACTTCGTCGTCGTCCCTGGGTATTAACATTTTATGCCACTCAAATTCACTTCCAAATCTGAGAGACAGGGAAGTTGCATGGAGGGTTTTATGAAGAGACACTGCAGTGAAGCTTTGTTTATTATTAATATTAATAATTCAGAAGAGTTTGCAGTGACTTTGGGGAAGTCGGGATGCGTGTGTGCGCGTATTTAGTTGGGTGCAGTACTTAGTTTTCTGCTGGGAGCCTGCAAACCACTTGGTGCGAGGCTAAAGGTTTGCATCGCTGACTGCTGAAAAATACTGTGCAGCTGGGCTCCATTTGGAACATCGTTCAGATGAGCAAACTTGTTCCATGGGAGCTGGAGAAAATTAGCTACAGGTGACTAGATTTGAACTGGAGATTTTTAATGAGCCCCAAAGAGAACTTGTACTTGTTGCTAAAGAGACATATGATCTTGTCTGCTGCAGAAATGGCTTAAAACTGACTCAGACATGCTTAAGTAGCTGCTGAAGGCTGTGGGGACCCCTGTGTTCCTCTCAGCAGCACCTTCCATTGTGCTGGGTCATTCAGGGCCCGAGTTTGTGCCTGGGACTGGTCAGGACACAAGTTCAGAGGCTTAGTCCAAGCAGTTAAAGTTCTTAAAGGTGAGATGCAAAGGGAGAAGAGGGGAGGCATTTGCCCATGCTGCTTTCTTCTTGATGAATTAAAGGGGGGCTGAAAGGTTGGGATGTGGTGGGGCGGTGGGAGGGCGGGGTGGATGTCTCGTTGGTTATTTTACATCCAAAACTCAGCTCTTGCCTGTTGTAGCTCGTACTGGTGACTGGAGAAGTGGTGAGACAATGACATAACCTGTCGGGAGAGTGAAAGCTGCAGCAATTTGGCAGAGAACGGAATTTTGGCCAGACTGTTTTATTTTTCTCTGTGTGTGAGCTTTTGGTTAATGGTTATTTTACTTCAACGAGTGACTAACTTTGGAGAAGGGAAACCTCCGTTAAGGAGCTTATGGCCCCTTCCCTTTCAGTTGTGCTGCGAGAACTCATGCTCTGAGTCATCCCATCAGCCATCCAGCATGTTGGTATTTCTGAGGTGCAAAGAATGCAGCATCCCCCAGCCCACTCTTGGGGGAGGCGAAGGAGCAGGAAGAGGGGGAAAATTGAACTAATCTGAAACAATTTTCAGGCTCTCTTTATATATCAGACACAGAGAGAGGCTGCAGTCCCTCTTTAGTAAAAATCCCTGGTGACATCAAAGCCCCTGATCCAGCACATAGGTCATCCAGGACATGCCTCATGTCGTCCCGGTGCTGTTGATGGAGCTCTTCACAGGTCTGTGTGTCTGTGCTGGCAGGCTCGGGGCCTTAGCCCACTATGTGTGGCTGGGGATGTCCTGAGAGCAGGCTTTATTATTGCTATAGAGCCCTCAAGCCTGCAAGATGCTTCACAGGAAATTCATAGAAGACTGACTCCTGCTCCAAAATGCTGAAAACCTGGGGATTTGATCCAACAATTTGCTCGGGGAGGCGGGGAGGATCCCTGCGTTTGTGTGGAGACCCACTGAAGTCAATGGGGCACTGCCTGGGCTCAGTTGAATACAAGTTGCAGGACCAAAGTGGCAGAATCTGCCTAGTCACGCCGGTTGAGTACTGCCTCACTCGCCTTACTCACAGTACCGTGCGGTCTAAGTGAGAGGGGCCAAATACGTGCCAGACAAGTGAGGAGTAAAACATCCACCGGAGAGGGAAGAGGGGAGGAAAGGACATGAGTTTTATGGGAATATGTGTTTGCTCAATTTTAATATACGTCCAGCTAGGTGGTGCTCACATGAAATGATCATGTCTATAGGCAGTTGGTGCAGAGATCAGGGTCTTTCTAGGGATGGTGTGAAATTCCCCTGGAAGGCTTCCACAGCCATGATACCAAAAATAACACAGAGAAGGATCAGCATAGGAGTTTCCTTATAGCATAAAGGTTCACTTTTCCCCTCCCCAAGTTTGAATAATGGGAAAGGACCCAGCCCTCCACCCCTGACTTAAAATAATATAAAATGGTCAAGAAAAGGAGGCGGCTCATATATCTAAATCTGGACTTTCCAAACTGATGGTCAGATCCTTAGCTGGTGTAAATCGGCAGTAGTTCTACTGAAGGTAGATGGAGCAATGCTGATTTACACCAGCTGAGGATCTGGCCCTGGAAGTCCCAGATAAATCAATTATTTCACCTCTCTCCTATCCTCTGCCCCTCCCTGTTGTAAACTTCTACTGAAATTCAAGCAGTATGCAAAGGTGTCTAGGTTTAATTGGTACTGTCTATATGCTGAGCTCACACCGAACTAGTCACTTACCCCTCCGGCAACCTTATCAAGAATCGAGTTCTGTTATTAAGGCTCAGCTTCTGGAGACTTTGATAAACTTATCTCAGATTGTTACAGTGAAATGAGAAAAGGATACACATGCACCTCCGTTTACTCACACTGCCACAATGGAAATGCAATTTTATAAAGTCTTATTTCATTCGTTTTATGACAGTTTGATTTAGCTGAATTGCAGCACTGTCCAGGTGCCGGAACATTCATGTGGGTTAATATAGGTTTGGCAACGTTTCCACATTTGCAATTCAGCAGGACTGAAGGCTTTTGCTGTGAATGGAAATGAAATGGGTGCTGCTGTATTATTTTCCCACAGGGACCAGTCCCCAGCCTCCATAGCATTTAACTTCAAAAAGGCGGTAGGTTTAATTCACCTCTGCTGTACCCCAGCTTAAGGATGATGTAACTCCACTGTTTTCATTGATGATGTTAGTGCAGAGCCAGGCAGCAGTGAATCAGCAACAGTGTCTGGATAAGAACCAAAAGTCTGGAACCCTTACAATGGGCAATTAGGCCCTGATCCTGCAAACACTTATGCCCTTCCTTAGCTTTACTCACCTGAGTAATCCAACTGACGTCAATAGTGATTGCAAGATCAGAGACCTTACTTATATTTTTGTTGCCTTTAAAATGCCCTTATCCATCGTCCTTGGCAAATGCAGATTCGTTAACAAAACATGTGTGCAAAAACCTGTCCCTTTTCCACGCAAACTGGGCTCTCCTTTTTCAGCCTCTCCCACCTATTCCGCCCAACCCACCACAGACACATCTGCCACCAGTAAAGCCTGAGAGAACACGGAAGCTTTGCAACATGCCCCGGACATCAAGACCTTTTGCCTGTGGTGGGTTACAAGGTGAAAGAAATTCCATAGCTGCAAAAACCTCACCGCTTCCCCACCACCGCCACCACCTTATGATAGCCTTCTCCCAGTGTTCATAGCATTTCAGGCATTTCTGTGTAAGGTGCCAACCAGAGATGCTATGAGAACACCCATTCTTATAAAATAACGATAAGCTTTACTTGTATCTAAGGGATTTTAAGGTGATTTGCATGTTAATTTAGCCTCTCCACACCCTTGTGAGGGTAGGTTGGTATAATTATCCTGTCATATAGCAGGACTATATGAGGCAAGGCAGGTCAAGTAGCTTGCCCAAGGTCTCATAGCCAGCCTAGGGTAGAGCTGGGAGCACAACCGAAGTTTCCAGATCTCCAGTGCAGTGTGTCACTGTAAGACCCAGCCTTTCTCCCTTGTGATTACGGTCTTGGCAAGCAGCCTTTCCATCAGCCATTTGTCACCTTCACCTTTGGTCCTAGCCAGAACTAGGAAGTGCAAAGATAAAGCAACTTTGACTGAATGATTCTACAACTCACAGGTTTGGTGAGCGTTTTGTTGTCTGTATCAGAATCTCTGGGTTATTTTTCAAGCCAAAGAGGAATGTAGATTGAACAATTGGCCTCACTTGCTTTTTTTTTTTTAGATGCAAAATGACCAGGAATGACATCTGTCCTATCTCCCACTCCCATGCTATCGGTCAGGGCACATTGCCATGGTACACAGCGTATTGGCACAACTTAATTGGCTCTATTATCCCCTTCAGCTACTGTTATGACTGGAGCTGACATAGGCCCCTTCATCTCTCAGCGGCAGTCAATATCACAATTATGGGCTAGGGTTAAAGTCAATTATATCCATTATATCCTTCAAATACAGCTCATATTGCCACTCTGTCTTTTGGAGAGCGCTGTCCTTCCAGCCCTCCGTTTATTATTATTTTCTTTAACATCAAAATTACACACCGTAGCTACTTTCCACTGAAGTAAATTCCTCCCCCTCTCCCCTGATTGGCAGTGGCTGCTTTTCGTTCACGCGTCCCGTTATTAACTGCATCGGTGGAGACGCTGATAGCTGACAACTTTACCTCCATGCAGATGCTTGGGGCCTCACTAAGGTTCCCTTTTCATTAACAAATCTAGCAAACAGGCTCAGCGTGTTACGGCAACACCTATGGAATAAATATAGCCGCATTGATAGGTTCCCAGTTTAGCCAGGGAACAGAGAAAAACACCTAAAGGGATTTTGATGTTTAAAGCACAGAAGAATCCCGAGGTGAGTGTATGAGCTTCTTTCAGTGCAGCACATGTGCTTGTGATTCTAACTCAGGCCTCGGGTTATGCTTATTTGAAAGGCTGTGGTACAGAATCTCTCTTGATAGCTCATCCCCATGAGGTAATACCTTCCCCTATTGAGCCTTAGGAATATAAGAGTAGCCCCCCTCACCTGCTGCTGTTGAATACATTCCTAACCAATTACCAGAGTGCTACTTTGCAGAGGAAGCCCTTCCATTACATCTAAAAGACCCTGTAAGGCTGCACATGAGTGGTTGTTCTCCCCATGTAAATCATTTTTGCATAGGTGTTCCATTAAAATCAGAGCTCACATGCACTCTTGGCTGGAGTAGCGTTGGCTGGAGCAGGGTTCTGCTGGAGATCCCTTTCCAAAGGGGAAACCACTTGAGCCTGACATGAGGGGATGAAGTAATAGAAACTCACTGCTGGAGTATTTCATAGCTTCATTGATTTTCAGGTGAGAAATGACCATTAGCTCATCTTTTGGATAAACAGTCCTCTTTCAGTGTTGCCTCTGGGTCTAGCTTTGCTCATGTATGGGAGCAGTTCCTCCTGCCAAGCGGTCCCACTGAAGTTAACAGGCGTACTCACACAGGTAAGTGTTAGTGTGAGTAACGGTAGTGGAACTGGACTCCTTGTGATTGTCTAACTCCTTAACCTCCAAAGTGCTTAGTGCATGATTAAGGCTTAGAACTCACAGCAGTGAGATAAAGAGGCATTTATAGAGGGCCAGACTCGTGATAGAGAGAATAAGGAATACTTTGCACTTTTATAGCGTGTATTCTAGTAGACATCTCATTTTTACACACACTAATACATTGTACCATACAGCTCTTCAGTAAATTAGGCTAGGGCTAAGGATTCTGACTTTCAGAAACTGCTGAGCATCCGCACTCTGAAAATCAGGCCCCTTTAAGGTGTCCCAGGTTGGGCGCTCAAAATCACCAGTCACATTTGAAAATCTTGGCCATTTTAAATAAAGGCTCCCTTTGGAATGCAGCTGTTTGTTCTCTTCTGTGGTGTTCCTGTGTGCTGTTGGGAGGGCAAAGCCATGAAGTTTAGCTAGAGGTGGTCAGAGGGAAAAAGCAAGGAGGAATATTTTAGAAGGAGAAATGCTTACAAAAATGTTCCAGGCTGTTACGAAAATATATAGTCTTCTGTTTGAGTCTAGGATCTGAAATGCTCCTGGGAAAGTGCAGTCAAAATGTAGTGCCTGGACACACAATAGAATGTCTATACCTGGTCTTGGCAAATGGAAGGAACAAGAACTAAGAAACATTTGGCGTTTCCTAACCCAGTCTTGCTAGTAGGATATACGTCTAAGTGACAATATAGCCCCATTCTATCTGGGGAGAAATTAATCTGTTTTTGAGGAAAGGATGACATCAGCGTACGAATACCACCTCCTTGCAGATACTGTTTCATAGATTCAGAGATTCACAGACTCTAGGACTGGAAGGGACCTTGAGAGGTCATCGAGTCCAGTCCCCTGCCCTCATGGCAGGACCAAATACTGTCTAGACCATCCCTGATAGACATTTATCTAACCTACTCTTAAATATATCCAGAGATGGAGATTCCGCAACCTCCCTGGGCAGTTTATTCCAATGTTTAACCACCCTGACAGTTAGGAACTTTTTCCTAATGTCCAACCTAAACCTAAACTTCCGTTGCTGCAGTTTAAGCCTGTTCTGTTTGTCTCAATTACGTATGTAGCTGGGGGATTGCCAAGTGGCTCCAGCTCAGTGGTCCCCAACCTTTTTCGTCTGGCGGGCGCCAGACGACGAGCCACAGAGGACCGTGGCGGCGGATGAACATCTGCCGAAATTCTGCCGACAAGCAGCAACATCAATAGGCGTTGCCGCCGAAATGCTGTTGACAAGTAGCGTCATCCAGAGGCGTCGCCGCTGAAATGCCACCGAAAATTGGCGGCATTTTGGCAGCGGCCCCTCTGGATGACGCACCTTGTCGGCGGCATTTTGGCGGATGCTCGTGCGCCAGCCAGTATGCGGGCGCACTTAGACGCCCCGGCGGGCATCATGGCGCCCACGGGCACCACGTTGGGGACCTCTGCTCCAGAAGATGATTCATCCTTCTGTGACTATCATTGTCGTGCCTGGCCAATCGAAATGCACGATTGTGCAGTACCATTCCTGGAGCTCCCTGTTCGAGCAGGGCAGCTCTTCTAGGAGATGACCATGACAGTTGTGTGCTTGAGGGCACAAGGTAGCAAAAGCAGTAAATGTAAGGGATGGTTCACAAATACCTGAATTCCACCAAACTCACCTCAAATACAGGTCTGGACCTTTAAAATTAACCCTTGTCCTGCTGCAAGGAAGTATCTGGTTACAGGAAGTAAGTGTTTTTCAATGGAATTCCCCAGCAAGACAGGTAGAATGGGAAAGAGCCATGATGTAAGAACTCCTTTTTCAAAACAATTCTCTATTGAAAGCTGAAAACACCTTCAAAGCTTCCAGCAGAAAATTATGACCCTTTCCGAGCCACTCCATCTCCGAAATGCTGTGCTGTGCTGTGCTGTTAGTGCTGCAAAGCCTGTCTTGAGGACTCTGTTATTAGGGCCAAATTACAAGTGCTGTTTCAGTCAACATTGCTTTGGGAGCCAAGGATATAATCAAAATCCAATTCAGCACCCTGCCTACGACAGCGTCAGCGCATCAAGAGAGGGTTCCGTATGCAGACACCTGATTGAAATAAGAGTATTTTCATAACATGAAAGCAACTCTGATGAGCCACCTATATTGAAAATTCACTTTGCTTTAATGAATCAGGTCTATTACCTGACTCACGAGCTCTCATCGAGAGCATTTATTGTGAACTAATCACCATAGAATCTAGCTGTCCTGCCACTGTATTTTTTAACTGGTAAGCCAGTTGTCATTGCTAGGCCAGATCCTCAGCTGATGGGTAAATCAGGATAGCTCCATTGGTCTGTTTTGGCAGGAACAGGTATCAAAGAAACACAGACACTAGAGATGCAACATATCAGTTAAAAGAACAGGAGTACTTGTGGCACCTTAGAGACTAACAAATTTATTTGAGCATAAGCTTTCGTGGGGTACAGCCCACTTCATCGGATGTTCTTTTTGCGGATACAGACTAACATGGCTGCTACTCTGAAACATATCAGTTAAGTTGGCTTATCCGTCTCCTGCCCCAGCCAAAACAAGATTCTGCTTTTGCAGTACATTTGCCAATGATCTGTTCAGTCTAATTGATCGTGCCCCATGCACTGGGACTTCCCCTACTTTTCTGGGAGGCGGTTCCACAGTCTAAAAGTCAGAGTTAAATGGTTCCTGCTATTCTGCGTAGCCCATAACTCACTTTTCTTGCAAAACCCCATTGATACACCCCAAAAACAATTGTTCACCCTTCAAATGAGTGTGCAAAGAGAAAACAGGGATTTGAGGCTTGCTGGGTTACATTGTGTTCCTTTAATGAATGAATGTTGCCAGCGTCACCAGACAATTTAACAGTCTGGTGATCTATTTGAAGGTGAAGAATTTACCACACAACAGTTTCTATGATAACAATTAGAACTAGTTAGGAAACTGTTACTTTCTTGCAAAAAAAAAAAATTTCTCCTGATTTTTTTTTTTTTAGGTTTTCTGTGAAAAACCAAGAACCTGAAACTGAATCTTTGGGGGAACCAGAACTGAAAAATGTTGGCCTACCGGGAAAATGTTTGGGGTTTTAATGAGAATTTTTGCCCAGATGACTGAAAATTTCCAGTTTTAGGCTGATTACAATTTTTCAGTTGTTTTGTTTTTTGGCAATAAAGAACCTGGCTGTTTTTATTGACAATGGACCTTTCCCATGGAAAAATGCCATTTTGACAGAAAAGCCAAACATTCTGAATGAAAAATTTCAGCGAGCATTACTCAGTGCTCCCCTTTGCTCAGAGTAGGAAGTAAGTGCACTCACAATAGGTGCAAACACATTTATAGAAAAAGGGGGATGAGAATGAGTGAGAACTTGATGCGGATAGTAACAGAAGGGCATAAAGGTAGGGAAACATCCCCTTGATGAAGGTGCTTCTCACCAGTAGATGCTCCTATCTTTCTCCCTGGGATACACCCAATACCCCTGTTGATTATGTTTCTCATTGAACAATAGAAATGGAAACCCTGACAGATACTCTGTGTTTGTGGGAATCTGTGTGACTTTGTATACCACTCTGCTAGCATCTGAGAAGACAAGCTTCATCCCTCACTGTTTTCTGGTGCCCTGTGGTACCTCAGCATCCAGTCTGTGGCTCAGGACCATTCTGGACATCTGAATAAATATTTCCAGTTGCCTGGGAAGCTGCAGGACCTCACAGTCTACCATAAATCACTACCTGCCCTAATTGGCTCCTTGTTGGCAGTCTCACGCAGTGAGGCTAAGAGCTGGCTGGCTTCTTGAGGATGAGCTGCCCTGGAGCTGCTTCCTCCAGATCACAGTTGAGTCATGTTGGCAGGTGGAAGTGTGAGAGAAGCTTGCATAATTCCTTCTGTGAGTGCAAAATCCCCTTCTGAAGGAATGTGGAGGGAACTTAATCAGGCCACATAGACTCCTCTAGCAGATCCTGCAGCCAGGAATAAACATGCATTTGAAATCCCTTATTCTTTGGGGAAATAGAAGATGTGAGTCTGCAAATTGAATGCTCCCTTATTACCAATCCCAGTCCTTCTATTTTGCATGGTAAATACATGGCTATGAAAGTTTGGCACATCCAGGAGTTGTCCTACAATGCAGCATGGGATTAGTATCCTGCTTCCTTGACAGGTTGGAAAATGTTCACCCTAATGGGAGGCGTCTCTTCCACTTCATCAGATTACAGCTGGTAGCCATGAAGGCTGCTGTGTGGCACTTTACTCCCCTAAAGCCATATTTTGTAGGTTGTATATTTGCTCCACCAGGGTACAAAGCAGACTTAGTGCTTCTAAAACATTCTGTGGCTTGGTCTGTGGAAGAGGAGTCTGCTGCTCTTGAGTGAGGCTCAGAGAGAGCTTGGCTAAATGGATCCTTCTCCTGCTGTGGTGGCTGAGGACTGTCTGTCTCGAACAGATAACTCATAACTTGTTGAAGGCATGTAATGATGATATTACATCTAACCCCATTAGCTGAATTGCAGGTGTCTGCCTCCGGCCCACCGCTGCTGCAGTGCATATCCCTCGTTGCTAAGAACTGCTTGCTGTGTAGGGGTCTGCTTCTTAACAGGACATGACACTGCGCGTTATCAGGGGCGGCACCTATTGTGTGGCTTTCTCGCTTCGGGGCCGAGGGGAATTTACAACCCAGCCCATGTTGTATGGCAGAGACACAGCTAGTCTCTCAGCTCAGTTTCTTCATGTCATATCCAGTGACAGATTAAAGCCTACGACGTCCAGCCTGTATCAAAATCACCCAACCCCAGCTAGGTCTCTGAACTCTTTGGGGAGCTATTTCCTCCCACAGAGAAGCCCTGATTGCTCCTGGCTTGCGGCTCACTACCTATCTATATATGATAACCAGGCCAGAGGCTCCAGTGGCCTAGGGCTCATTGAACCAAGGGGGCAGATTTTTAAAGGTATTTAGGCACCTATCTGCAATGTTAAGCACCTAAATATCTGTTAAAAGCTGACTGCAAGTGACTAAAGGCTCCACCTCTCACTTCCCATGCCAGCCGACATCCAACTCCAACAGGAACCTCACGGCATCAGCCACACTAGCCGCCACACTCGGTGTTTTCCCCAGCTCGGTTCCGGTCTCCCTATTTCGATAGCGTCGGCATCCTCCCAACTGTACCTGGAGAGGTGTGGAGGTGGCGGGGGGCTCACTGCATCTCACCACTGATAGCTCAGCCTGGGCCTGATTTTATTTTGACCCCAGAACAGATTTTAATGATTTGGTGCTGGGAGGGCAGAAAGGAGGACAGTGCAGAGGTCTCAGGAGACCCAGGTTCAATTCTTTGTTCCGTCACAGACTTCCTGTGTGGCCATGAACAAGTCGCTTAGTTGCTCTGTGCCTCAGTTTCCCCTCTATAAAATGGGGATAATAGCACTGCCCTATATCGCGGAGGTGTTGCGAGTGAATACAGTAAAGATGGTGAGGTGCTCAGATACCAGCAATGGGATGAGTAACAGTATGCTGTGTGAGTACCATAAGTAGATAAAAGGGAGGCAGAGAGCTGCCCAGATATTCCCTGCATTCTGGTCACGGCTCCAGAGCTAGACAAGGTTAGGCAGCCGGTGTGCTGTGACTGCTGCTTATCGTGCTGTTGTAATTGTCTTCTTGTTGGATCGTCCAGTTTCTAGTCTTGGCTGGTAAGCTCTGCGGGGCAGAGGCTATGTCTCTTTGTTATATAACTGTACACGGCCTGGGGCAGCGGGGCTGGGCTTTGCGGCACTAGCACAATACAAATAATAATTCTCTTCATCTGATGTACTTACATGGCTCCCATCACCTTAGCATCTGGGCCCCCGCACAGTCTTTAATGCATTTATCCTCACAGCCTCTCCTTTGTGAGGTAGGGAAGTGCTATTGTATCCTCATTGCACAGAGGTAAAGAGAAACTGTCTGATTTGACCAAGGGAAGTATGTGATGGAGCAGCGCACTGAACCCAGAATGCCTAAGTCTTAAGCTATTGGCCTAACCACTGAATTTCAGTGACAGAAATTACACCCGGGGGGGGGGGGGGGAACCCCTCTGCCAATTCAAAGCTGGATTGTTCCATTTTAGGTGGCAAGGAGCCTCTCTTTTGTGGATAGCATCGTTTCTGGAGGCGGACGAAACGGCCCCAAAGCAATGTGGTGTGGTTATTTTAAAGAACTTGAACAAAGTTGTAAATTCCCAGAAGGAGAACCATTGAGAGGAGATTGAGATCGTAATATATACACACCCACAGCCACACTACCTGCACACACAAGGCCTACAGACAAAGCAATGAAAGGCACCTATTTTCCAGCACAGCCAAAAAGATAACAAGCTGCAGCTAAACATTTAGATTTACAATAGACAGCCCTGCTTTCTCCGATAAAAAGGCAACTGAGATCTTTTAAGTAAAATAAAACCATTTGTTCCCAAAGCTTGCAGCAGAAAGTGCTATAAAATGTCAACTATTGTCAACAATAAAGCAAAAGGCCAGAATTGGATAATGGGAGATTGGGCCAGAAACTGATGGGAATACACAATCAAGAGGGCTCTTTTTGTGAGGAGGATAAAACCAGGGACAGGAGCAGTGCTTTGTATAGCCTAGAACAGGGGTTGCCAAGTAGTAGCTTCCTAGGAGAATGAGGGAGATGCCTAATTTGCATATATTTGCATATTTTTAAATAAACAAGACAAACTGCTTTCCTTGTGCAGAAACTGTCGGTTGCATTCACTGGGAATAGAATCCTGCAGATGATCAGATTTGCCCTCATACATGGGAAGGGTGGCCGTCAGTTGCTTTGCCTTCTGTTGTTACAAGTCCTCAGGCTACAGTTTGGGCTTGCTTGCAGTAGAGGAACCCTCTGCATTTGTTTTCTGAGACTCTGCCTTTCCTGTTTGGGCAGAGCTGGTCTAGTATCTAGGCACCAAACATGGGAGAGTTTGAGTATTAGCATGGTCCTGGTTGAGCTGTGTTCTTTGCTTCACCATTGGGAGGGGTTGCACAGATTCACAGGCGTTCGCGTGTGCACTTCCGTCTCTGCAGAGGGAAGGCACATGCACATGGATGCATCTTTTGAGAAAATGACCACCTGGAACCCGCAATACTCTCAGTTTTCTGTCAAAAAAAATTGTAAATGCTGATTTGTAAATGGCACTGCAGTGCTTCCAGAGAGTTGTAGTTCATCTGCCTCATGCCCCCATTTGCCTCTGTGGAGCGGGTCCCCAGCTGGACTTTATCTCCCATGATGCTCTGTGGTCAGGGACTCCCGTTGTGCATTATGGTGGCTCAGCAAGAGGGGAAACCATGGTGCATCATGGGAGATGTAGTATGGCTAGGGAGTCCAGCCTGTATTGGAGAATCGCGGGGGACATGAAGAAACTAAAGTACAACCCTCTCAGTGGTGACATTTACAAATCAAAGGTTTTGTTTGGGATTTTTCACTTAAGAAGTTGAAATTTCCAATGCCGCTTTCCAGCCAGCTGTACTCATTGTTGGGGGCTTTTTCCTGCCATTCATCCTTCATGAAACAGTCTGATTTCCAGCTGCATTAAACCCTGCAAAACTCAGACCTGCCAAACCTTTTAAACAAAACATCTGCATTGTTTCAGCTTCTGACTGCTCTTCTCTCCTCCACAGTCTGATTGTAACACCGCTTGGGCATGGGGATAGCTAATGTCATTGCTGGCTCCAATTCCTTTCCCTGTGAGCACTTTACACTCCCTGCCCCTGAGTCAAACAGCAAAAGCCTCTTGTAATTTCCTTTTCTGTAATCCCCCTCCTCCAAATTCCTTTTCTCCCCCACTCACTCATTCTTTCAGCAGGCCAGGTGCTTCCTGATCCAAACACCCACTTCAGACATTGTGCCCTGGGATTCCCAATGTGTGTGCTCCAGAGGTGTAAATCATGCTGCAGCTTCTCAGCCATTCCAGGCTCCTCCAGACACATTCCTCGCCTCTGTGCATGCTCGTCCAGACGCGCCTGCCTTTGCACTCTGCTCCATTAGCTGGGAGAGCCTGGCATTTGCCAGGGTGGAGAGCCTAGGAAGGAGGATGGTGTTACAAAAACAGGGATAGAAACTAAAATCCCACAGATGCTCAGAGTGGGAGAGGGCGAGTGAACTACATTATTGGCTTTAATAGAAACCTGAACGATGGGATGTCTGTTACTATGCTGTCTGCACAATATTTCAAGGGTGGGTTGCAAATGGCCCCAAATATTTCATTAACCCCAAGTGACACCGGCAATTTCAAGTCACTGATGGAGCTGGAAGCAGACAAGTCCTGGACTCCAGCGTCTCGCAGTTGCTCAGTAATTCTTGGTGTAACGCTAAGGCATCCGTCAATGTTTGCTTTGTGTTCTCTGCCACCTCCAGCACCCATTCCTGGGGGAATCCTGCCCTGTTTCTCAGGGACTTTCCTGTTTCATGTCATGCTGTTTGTTGAGGACATTGCTCCAAAGAAAGGAATGTGTCAGAACCTGATTCAGTGGGGAAATAAGGACTCCACTCTATTTGTAGGGCTGTGTTCAACAACTGCAATTGGCAGCACACCTGGGTAGACCTGGTGCCTTGGTGGGGGTGGTTTTTTGGTAGGCTAGGTAACCTTGAAAAGGGATTGGGTGCCTCTAGGAGGCATACGTATTGGGGGTGGATGTACTATGAATGAGGAGCTCCCATGTTTCAATGATTGATGGGATCACATGGGAGGACATATGTGGGGCTTGAAGGTGGCACATAAGGGAGGTGCATGCAGGGTCAGGCAGGTATCTGTGGGAAGTATTGGAGGATCAGGTATATCAGTGAGCAAATGGGGGGCGTGTATGGGAACTGGCTATGCCACAAAAGGATGGGAGCAGGTGTATTCGGTGGGGGAAGGGCAGGAGGCCGGACACATGCTAAAGAGGAGCATCGCAGGAGCACTACAGAAATGTCTCTCCTATAGGGAGAAGAGCAATGAGCCAGGGGATGTGGAGAGAAGGGGCGTGGGGGTGGGCAGTATTTCAGAAGCACAGAGCGGAGTTGTCTCCAACAGAAGACTCCCCTTTACAATCTGGCAGTTTCTGGAGAGAGAAAGGGGGGCAGGAAAGACATTCAACATCAGCCTGCCCTCTAACTATCCCTGAGATCGGAGCCTGGTGGCCCACTCCACCAGATCCTCAGGCATATCTTGTCTGGAAAGGCCTCAGCCAGAGGAGAAACAGAACAGGCTATTTTCTTGAGTGAACCCACATTCGTCCACAATGTGCACGGTGAGATACAACCCCCTGAACATTCTCCAAGTTGCTCCTGCAGCTCCTGGCTTCTAGACTCTCTAAAGTCTGATTGATGGTTGGGGGCTTTTTTTTTTTTTAACTTCTTTCCTTGCCAACTCTTTGCAATTCCTGGGAGAGTCTCCCTTGATTTCCCTCCCCACAGTCAGTGAACATTCTTTCTCTCTGGCTCAGACAAATCCCCTGGCCTCTGGTGTAGCCTGTCTGCAGGAGGAGAGAGCCCCTCTCTCTGCATTCTCCTGCTCCGACAAAGTTTACAAGGAACAGTTAGAGGGGTCTGCAACACTTCAGGCAAGCTACTTGCCCTTGTTTATTTCCAGGCACTGGATCAGTCATCTAGCCCAAAGCAAGTCCTGCCAAAATGTGCAGGTACGATGGTAAAAATGAAGCAGGGCGGCTCGCTTTCTCTGTGCCTTTAACTTTAGGCAGTGTTTTCCGGCCCCGACTATGTCAAAGTCAAAGAGGTTTGCTTTCTTTGTATAGCAGACCTGCCGAAATAATCTGCTTGGAAACAAACCTCTTTTTGCCTGACTTATGGCTGATTCACAGAACAAGAGAGATTGTTTGGGTTGCTAGCTGGTTACTCATGTGGTTTTTGGTGACATCCCCTACACCTTAGAATTCTAGCGCATCTTTCTTTCCAAAGTCCTTTGTTTGCTCTAGACCTCCTTTTCAGCCAACCACCTTCTGGTCTCTGATTTTGCCCACACAACTGACTGCACCTGGAAGATCAGGCATGGGGGTGGTGGTTGGGGGGAGGGGAAGTTGTGCGTGTGAATTGTCATCAAGCTGCTGAATTTTCACATGGAATGGCTGTGTCTGTGCGGAATGTGGTTTTCTGCGCTCTCTCACTTTTGCAGGCACTATTGGCCGAGCGTGCAAAAGTGGACACCGGGGGTGACAATTTGGTCGTCTTAGTACAGGCATTACTTTGCCTGCCTGCAAATGAAATGCGGCACTTCTAGGATGGTAACTAATCATGGGGGAAAATGTTTGTGCAAGACGAGACCCTGACCAAATTTGCACCCCTTTGTCTAATTAAATGCACACTATATTTGTCAAGCTCAATTTGGTTTAGCTAAAGAGGCCCTCTCCAGCCCCACCCCTGGCTTGCCGTGAATCCTTTCACCCCTCCATCCACTGACTATTGTCTGCCTTCCCCATACATGCCTTTACAGGCTAGGGCCCAGATTTTTAAATGTAATTAGGTGTAGCTGCCTTCAGTGTTGCAACACCTAACTGGTTTAGGAGCCTAAATATTTTCAAAAGGGATTTAGGTACTTGGGAGCCTAAATCCTAATGAAAGTTGACGAGATTTTGGCTCCTACGTTCCTAAATCAGTTAGGTGTTGCAATGCTGAGTGCAGCAATGTCTACATTTAAAAATCTGGGCCTAGGTAACTCTGCACCTGGCCCCAGTGTCTCTGCTTTGAATTCTCACATGCAACAGGATCTGAAAGATCCAGGATTCATGTGTGAACCAGAAAGCCCAAGCTTAGTGCAAAGTCAGCTTCCTCCTGCTACTCATTGGTAAGACTAGTGGAGAGTGGGCTCCAGCGTGTCGTGGATGGCTGGGTGGGACGGAGCCTTCTCTAAAGATGTCCACCTGGGGGAAGAAGCCACCCAGAGACTCCAGCTTAAGACTAAAAATGAGAGACGCTGCTTAGACCACCTTGAAAAGGCCCTGAACCAGGAGGAGGGTACATGAAGCAGGGCAGAGAAAACATCAGCAATATTAAGAAGGGGCAGAAGGGAGGTTAGTAGGAGCATGAGAGACTTAAGATGCTCATTCTATGTAGTTTATCCAAGAGAAAATTAAGAGGAGACTTGATCACGGTCTAAAAATACCTACCTGAGGAGAAAATTTCCAGTAGTAGAGGTTCCTTAATCCAACAGACAGTGGCATAGCAAGATCCAAAGTCTAGAAATTTTGAAGTTTGATAAATTCAGACCAGAAAAAATGTGCAAACTTAACAGGAAGAATCTGACACATCCTTCCTTAAATTCTTCCAGTGATTAATTACTCTATATTGTTAAATCAAGACTAGATATCTTTCCAAAAGATACGCGCTAGCTCAACCAGAAATCATAGGCTTGATGTAGGAACTGTAGGGGGAAATTCTACAGCCTGTGTTATGCAGCAGTTTGTTTGATGATCCCTTCTGGTCTTCAAATCTATGAATCTAGGAGGGAGGAGCCCTTCTAGCCATTGGGATAAATGTTATTTAGATTATTTGTGAAAGAGTGCATACTTTTATCAAATCAGCCCAACTGCTTATACTGGGAATGTGGAAGCTATTGCATGCCATCATCACTGCACACTCTCATTAATGGGAATAATGTCCATGGGAATAAAAGTAGGAATGAAGATGGGCACAAAACATTGCTTTGGGAATTTTTCCAGGACGATGGTACAACAACTTTCTATTAAGATTCTAGGGTTAGCCATTCCAATTGGCTCCCCAACTGGCTTTAAATCCACTTACATTTGTGCCTTAAACCTGGTCTGTACCTAGGTTTAGCAACATCTACAAGCTATGATCTGTTTTTATAGCGGCCTATTACAGCCTCAATGGTTGAGAATTTATTGCTAATGTACTTTATTGCATGATGATTTGCAATAAGCCCTTAAAGAATGTGCAGCCATTGCTTCTAATAACCATTTAATAAATATTCATAATGCACTTCTAAATGGCACCTTCATTTATAGATTCATAGATTCTAGGGCCAGAAGGGACTCTGTGATCTTCTAGGCTGACCTCCTGCATAACACAGTCCTGAGAACTTCCCCAAAATAATCCCTAGAGCAGATCTTTTAGTCTTGATTTAAAAATTGTCAGTGTTTGAGAATCCAACATCGGCCTTGGTAAATTGTTCCAGGGGTTAATTACTCTCACTGTTTAAAAAAATTACACCTCATTTCCAGGCTGAATTTGTCTAGCTTTAACTTAGTCATTGGAATATGTTAATACCTTTCTCTGCTAGATAGAAGAGCCCATTATTAAATACGTCTTCCCCATGTAGTTACTTATAGACTGCAATCAACTCACCCCTTAACCTTCTCTTTCTTAAGCTAAATAGATTGTGCTCCTCGAGTGTTTTCTAATCCTTTAATCATTGTCATGACTCTTCCCTGAACTCTCTCCAATTTAGTAACATCTTTCTTGTATTGTGGACACCAGAACTGGACACATGTAAAATGTTCCCATTATTGCGGTTTGTTGAAATGACACAAAGGCTGAAGTCTTGTTCTAAGTTTGTTTGAGTGGTAACATTGTGTGGCTCTAGCATAAGGATTGGTGGTTTTTCTGACACCCCTTCCCCCACAGTGTAACACTATGGACCCGCATATAACCCTCAACATCCTCAAAGATGCCCAATTCTTGAGCCCTATAGAAAACTGGGTCTAGTTTATGTGGGTTCAGAATTCAGGCAGTTTCAGGCTTTCTGTTCCATTGAGATTAGAGCCAGCTGAATAATGGCAAAACCACCAGGGTATGTAACAAAAGTAACTCCCTGCTATTCACGTATATTCATGAATGAGCTAAAGCGAGTTCGCTTCATTACTGTTCAGAGGGTCATTTTGTTTGCCGAGGAAGTATTTTGCCAATTCTGGGGTATTTGCGAAAATATTATCAGATCCCAATAGTTTCACATGTTTTAGCACAAATGATTATTCATTTGGAAACAGATATATCATGATTTCTAGAATCCCAGATCTTCTCTAACAAGAGGCATTTATTAATGAAAACAACTTCAACAACAGACATAAATAGTTTCCCACACACTCAATTTCCAGCTTCTTCTCCCTTGTTTACCAAGGGCCATGCTTTGCCTGGAACTCTAAAGAGTGCACAAAGACATCTGGTGGCTGAATACTATACTGCAAGTAAACATTTTGTAACACATACTAGAAGTGTTTGCCATTGTTGATGTATTCTTGGTTGCTGTTCAAAGTGTGCTACATAGGAAATTTTGTTAGCATCTATATAAATTCATTGTGTTACCTTGATATGTAGAAATCTTCAGGTTTCATTTATAATGTGTCCCTTACCTTTGTTCAGTAAGTGTGTTTGATAGGCTGCTTCTTTTTCCTAGATGTGCTAATAAGGGTTTCCTCAAAACTAGTAATTAAATTTCATGGCAAGATTTCATCCGGGAGTTCCCAAAGCTATATATGAGACTTTTTCTTTTGCTAGTATTTATTTAGGCCTGGGTGGAAGGTGTAGTTTTATTTCTGATTGGATATTAGTTGGGGGCCCGAGCCAAATCCCTTAACTCTCTCCCGCCCAAACCTAGTTTTTGACTCAAACTTTGAAACTAGCCCCTATCTCTGTAAAGCGCCAACTTAAAATCCAGCATCTGAACACCAGCAACTATCTTTCCTCCCAAACCTTGCGGGGGCAGTGTGAGCCGAAATGTGCAGCTCTGGCCCACACTTTATTGAACTTCCGGTCCTCATCAGTGAACAGGTTCAGCCTTTCCTCTTTTTCTTTTCTCTCCTAAACCTATTGATAAAAGAAAGGAGAGAGAGAGAGAGAAACCACCATTGCTAATTAGAATGAAGTGGGTTCACACCTACAACAGTGAGGCGGTTGTATGTAAATATTGTTGACAGACTCTCCAAACTCTCTGTAGTGTTGATTCATCAACATTTAGGAAACTGTGAATACTGAAGAAAAAGAATAAGATAAATCAGCATATTAATGTCCGGCTTGGAATGCCGTGGAAGGGCTTCATGTAAGGGGAGTATCGAGTGCTATCTGAAGCAGGCAGCTCTTGGGCAGTAAATCACAAAGGCAAGGCAGTAATTGACTGTCACACTGCTTTCTTTCTTCTTTTAATTCCCATTATTCATCACCCAGAAGGAGAGAGTGAGGCGACAGCGCGATAGAATAAGAGCAAACACTGCTCTGGGGCTCTCTCAGAGACAACGCAGGTTTCCATAGAATCATCTCCTGAATTGTTCTTCCTTATGGCTTTGTGCCACGGATGGAAACTGCGGTTACTAGGTAACTGCACCATATCAAAGAAAATAGTTACTTGTGTATTGTGTGAGTGCATGTGTTTGTAGGACGGGCATGAAATACTTTGATTCAATACTTTCCTATGCAGTTTGTCAGCAGATAATGAAGCACGCAGTCTGCATTCTGCATTCATGTCTATTGCAATGAAACAATATTAGGCCGCATGCAAATTTTAGGTGACTTTTCTAAATCAGTTTAAGAAACATGGTTAAATATAACAGGAGTACTTGTGGCACCTCAGAGACTAACAAATTTATTTGAGCATAAGCTTTCAAGGGCTACTGCCCACTTCATCAGATGCATAGAATGGAACATATAGTAAGGAGATATATATACATACAGAGAACATGAAAAGGTGGGAGTTGTCCTACCAACTCTAAGAGGCTAATTAATTAAGATGAGCAATTATCAGCAGGAGAAAAAAAATTTTTGTAGTGATAATCAAGATGGCCCAGTTCAGACAGTTTGACAAGAAGGTGTGAAGATACTTAACATGGGGAAATAGATTCAATGTGTGTAATTAGCCTCTTAACTAGTAGTTGGTAGGGCAACTCGCACCCTTTCATGGTCTCTGTATGTGTATATATCTCCTCACTATATGTTCCATTCTATGCATCTGATGAAGTGGGCTGTAGCCCACAAAAGCTTATGCTCAAATAAATGTGTTAGTCTCTAAGGTGCCACAAGTACTCCTGTTCTTTTTGTGGATACAGACTAACACAGCTGCTACTCTGAAACCTATTGTTAAATATGTTAGGCCACATGTCTGGCGTGACTTAGGGTAGGTCTATACTTACCTGCCGGGTCGACGCGTAGCGTTCGACTTCTCGGAGTTCGAACTATTGCGTCTAATCTAGACGCGATAGTTCGAACTCCAAACGCGCTCCCTTCGACTCCGGAACTCCACCTCCGCGAACGGCGGTGGCGGAGTCGACGGGGGAGCCACGGAGTTCGATCCCGCGGCGTCTGGACAGGTAGGAAATTCGAACTAAGATAGTTTGACTTCAGCTACGCTATTCGCATAGCTGAAGTCGCGTACCTTAGTTCGACCCCCCCACCCTAGTGTAGACCAGGCCTTAGAAGCGCAGAAAGTTAAGCAGAGATACTTTCTGAATTTTATTTTATTCTTTTCAAATTCACTCCATTATCACAAATGAAATGTATGGGTTTGTGGGCATATAAATGGCCATTGTCTACCACTGTTGCAGACAGCCATCCCAGCAGAGGGGAGCACAATATAACCAACAGAACTTATTTCTCATGCTATGTTGATAATGCTGGAATACGCACATAAAGAAGGTAATAGCAATATTGTCTGGTAGTCCATAAACTCACCCAGAAAAACATTAAATGGAAAAGAACTAAGGCAGAAGAGAAAGAAACTTGAATCATTTAGGATTCTGAGAGGCTTTTACAAACACCGATCCATGTCTTAATCTTCAACCACCTCGATTGTTGTGATTGCCTTCTCTTTGGCATCTCGCAGTCTACACAAAATATCACAGCAAAGTCTATTTTCCTTCCCTCATAATACGATCAATTCAAGTGTTATACAAGTGTTGCCAAAGTGTAAGAAAACGACCGATCCCGCAGGTGTCTGTCAGAGGGTACGACCCACCCAGGACAGGGTTACACACTGGGTTTGGGGTAGGGTGACCAGACAGCAAATGTGAAAAATCGGGACAGGGTGGGGGGTAATAGGAGCCTATATAAGAAAAAGACTCAAAAATTGGGACTGTCCCTATAAAATCGGGACCTCTGGCCACCCTAGTTTGGGGATGCCATTTAGTGTTACTGTCCCTTTTTGATCTGGCAGGTTGCTACATGGCATGTTGCCACCTCCATATCATGTTGCCACCTCTTTGAGCCTCTCCACTGACTGCCTTTCCAGTTCTTCCTCATAGTCCAACTCGTCGTCTTCACCTTTGGTACAGCTACCTGTTTCTGCATCTTGTCTCTCTTCTCCTCCTCCTGCTATTACACTCCTCCTTGTCCTACTTTAACCAATCCCTTTATCATCTGCCTCCACCCTCAGCTTTGCACCCTTTTGATTGATGTCAACAAGCACCTTCTCTTTGTCTTCAAATCCCTCCTTAAAAACCTGTGGATCTAAAGGCTCCTAATGCTTTATTCCTCCAGAGAATGTCTCCACTTGCTATTGACCTATTATTCCAAGAACTTTGCCTCTCTGGGTTAGGAACCTTGTCTTTGTGCACAGCAATCATCATTAAAAAGTCAGGTTACCACGCAGGATTGTCTGAAATGCTGCGGTTTTTCCCTTTCCTTAGAATAGGAAATAACTGTGGGATATCTTGGATTACCACCATGCAGTGACTGTCGGTAAATGCCTAAGTGCTGACTTGGAGCAAGGGCATTTGCAGGTCTCTGATGTTATAATAAAGAACAAACACGTTTTAGAAACTTAAACCTCCGTGAAAGTAGTTGGCAGCATCCTGTTAACATGTTAGGCCCAGATTCTCAGAGCCAGTGCAGATAGTGACCTACCCAGGGACACAGCACTACAGACCTCTGCTGGAATCTGTCCCTAAAGCCAGTTTACCCGGCAATGGGAGGCTCATCCCCACATATGGAGACCATCCAGTGGCAAAGAGGGGAGCAGCTCCTACAGCCACCCCTCCTCCCTGCTGCCATGGCTTCCTTACTCCCTGGATGTTACATCAACCCTTCCACACCATGGGAAGCCAACCGTAATTTAGGGGGACTGGCTCAGCCTGAAATTAGGTGAATTGTAGTAAGGTAGAGTGGCCTCCCGCCGAGCCTAAGATGGAGGGACCACTACACTATCCCTGGTGGGCGGAGCCAAGCCGGCTCCACTGTCCCTCCCCCATGTTGGAAGCAAAGGGGAGGGACAAGAAGTATAAGAGGCAGACCCTTCAGCTCAGTTAGGCCATAGCCAGCAAAGGAGGCAGACGTCTCTAGCCTGCTGTAGGACTTCGGAGCAGACCCCGAGCCATGCAGCGCCACGCCGCCGGAGGAGACCGAGTGTGGAGAGGAGCTGCTGGGACTGCCGTCCGCCACTTAGCACAAAGAGACCAAGGATCCACATGCTACGGAGCCACATTAATGGGCTGGGGCAGGAAGTAGCCATGGGGAACCAGATGTTAGTCAGGTCGTGCTGTCGCAGGATGAGTCCGCGTGTTCTGGCAGGATCCCTGCTGACCCAGTGGCGGGATCCCCCGCCACTGCGAGGGCCTTGGGATGGTACCCAGTGGAGTAGGGTCAGCCCGGGTCCCCCGCCCTCTCTCCTGCTGCAAGCCCCCAGACTGTGTTTGCTGTCTGCATTAGCCAGAAGACTCAGGCAAAAGGCTGCCCTTTGCTCTGTCCTACCCAAGGCACAGAGCCCTAAACTGGGATTACTGTTTGCCCTAGCCAGAGGGCTTGGGCCAGAAACCTCTAACCTAACTAGCTTCTGTTTATTGCTGACACAGCGAGTCAGAGTAGCCTCCCTCTGAACCTGACATGGAGGGACCACTGCAGGAATGCATAAGCCACCTCTGCTATAGCTCAGGATCTGGAATTATCTGAGGTGAGAAAATAATAGCAAGATCTACATTTCAGTTCTTTGACCTTTTGTCTCATGAGAAGGGAAAAGTTATTTTTCTTGATGCAGGATTTGGGGCCAGCAAGGTATTCTTTTCTTCTAAATAAGGTGTTTTTGTTTTTAACATGGCCAAGACCAGCAAGTGCAAGAAGGAAACAGTAATAAAAATTACAGTTCTAAGCACAAAAACATGCCCTCCTACCCAGTGGAAAGGTATCATTTTCATTAGTTAGGAAACAAGATTTTCTCCTGCCGTCATCGCCAAGGGGACAAGTGACTGCATGGAGTTTGTATATTCAGCATCGCTGTGTTCAAAAGCACAAAATCATAGTGTAATATCCTAGACTAAGCAAGCTGGATAACTGGATCTAACACTTTGGTAGAAAAAACAACCAGCTGAGTTTCTCACGAAGGTTAAGGAATTGGTAACGCTTGGTATTAAAGAAGAGCAGATCGTTTTACTGAGGAATTTGTAACTTGTTTTCTGCTTGCAAATAGATTGTGAAAGTCCCTGATAGGCTTGTTGTTCACAACAATTCATTAATTTCTTTAGTGACTAATTCTCAGTTTGCAGATTGCCTGCAAATTGCAAATGTTCATGATTCAGAAAGTGCTGTAAGTCACATGGTATTGTTTCTGTTCTCTGATTGGAGGAGTTATGTAACTAACCAACATATTGAGAATTTCACATTCTATAAACATTTTGAAAACTGCTTTTGGCGAGTGTTCGGGCTTATCATTTGCATTTGTGAGGACGCGTGCCAGGCAAATTTGTGAAAAGCAAACACGAAAGGATAGTGAATAGAACTGACTGAGGGGAAACATTCTGATTTGGAACAAACCTCCAAAATTTCATAATTCTCCTGCAAGGGATTGGAGTTCCAGCCCTGTGGAAGTCTGTCCTGGAGCTGCGGACCCTGGAAGCCTTGGGCTTTCCAGCAGCTCGCCAGTCAAGCTGTGAAGAAAACCAGGCAGATGTCAATCAGGAACCTGCCTGTCAGGCAAGGTTCTGTCAGAATCCTGTCCGGTTTCCGCAGGAACTTCATTTAAATCCCGCCACCTGATTGAAGTATTTTGATTTCAACAAATTAGCAAATTCCAACAAAAAAGGTCCTTCGCTGGAATTTTTCTGACTAGCTCTACTGGGATTCTTGGCTGGCTCTAAAATTGAGTGGGTAAATGTCATCAAAATATTGTTACATTTCCCCCATTTTTTTTTTAATTTTAAAGTTTTTGACCCACTACTGATACAAACACAGTAGAACCAACATTCCATTTTCACCTCAAACAAATATTCATCCCCAAAATGTCCCACGATTCATGCAACTCTGCTCGGAAGAAAAGCGTTTTAAGGAGAGATTCTCAGGGGTCTTGAAGGAGGAGATGTGAAGCTAGTAATTGAGGAAAGAGATGAGAGGAAATATTGGAGAGATTTAGAAGAATGGGGGCAGCGTGGTGTGAGGAGCAGAAGAAACTATTTTGGCAGCAGCATTTTAGCTTGACTGAAAGGGGGTGCAGTGGGAGGCCAGAGATGAGTCGGTTGGAGTAGAAAAGATGAGAGGTGATCAAGGCGTTGAGTAACAGGACAGATCTTTGAGAAGCTGTGGAGGAGGAAAAGATGTTCCAATATCCTGATGGATCTTTCACTGACCAATTACAAGCAAGAAGTAGGGTGTCAAAAAGGCCAAATATGGAGCTATGTGGTGCTTAGGACCATCTTCCCTGAAGTTACTTCCTGGAGCGATGCTACCATGCCAGGCAATGAGGTACATCCTGCAAGTATCAAATGTTGGGGCACTACTTTCAGTAGCAATCTCAAACTAGCTGACAGATGCAGCAGGCAACTAACACCCTCATGGGGATCTTCAGGGGTTGAGAGGTGTCCTCAGGAAGCCAGGAGAGTCACTCCTGAGCCTTCTCACGCAGGCAATGTGACATCAATAGCTACACCATAATATACACACTGTTCATTGGCATTCCTGTGTTGCTGGCCATCAGAGCAGCTAGATGACTAGATATGGGTCACTTTATAATTATAGGAGCTCAGTGTTAGCTGATGTTAGAGATCTAACAGGCTAAATGTCAGAGTTTAACCTGGGCTTGTTACATGGACTCAATGCGGTAACAGTACCTGGCCTAGGGTAGGAGACAAGCTCTTGTCAGGTGGCTCTCTGGAGCTGCCCATATTGCCAAGAGATGACTCGTTTTCTTAGTATTATTCCAAATAGAAAAACAGAGAGTCTGTTCTCAATAGAATCTGAGCTGGATGCTGCAACACGTTCCCTCTCCCCAGTGGTGTAATTGGTGGAAGGTGTGTGGGCGTTGTTGAAAAGGCATGGGAGACGGGGGACTCGCCGCTTGAGCTCAGACGTGAGGGAAAGGTAATTCGCCATCTCCTTGCAGCAGCCCTCGTTAGCATAAATCCTATTTCATCGGTCCGGCTCTGCAATAAGGAATATATGCACTTTCTCAAAGCAACGGGAAAAAGAAAAGGTTAAAAGCTTAGCTGTGTGAAGCACAAACTTCAGTGGATGCTGGATATTATTTGTGTTCTCTGTGTGTGCTTGTGCGGTATGTTTCTGAGCTCCAGCTTCATTCGATGGCACTGAACTGCAGAGTGCTGGGATGTAGGTGAAAGCACATATGTACTAACATTTTGCCTCAGCTCTTTGGTCTCCCTGCTGAAGTATGCATGTACCATCCCTGTCCCATTTAACTCCCAGGGGAGTCTCTGGCATATACCAATGGGAGAATGAGACCCCTTTATATTATCACATCCATTCTGCAATCCAAGTCTCTTGCTCTTGGGTAAAGTACACACCAGGGTGGAGCATCTTTTCAGAATCACATAAAGAACAGAGGAGGAGAAAGCAGGCAAGTCAAAGCCACATGAGGTGCAAGCTCCATATTCATTAAGGCTGCCGTTAACTAGACTAAATGAGCTTTGGGTACCATCTGGTCATGAGGGTTTTCATCCGGTCAAGTGCACTGTTGCTTGGTGTCCTAATTAGACTGAATGCAAGCATTTTTGGTGACCCCTTTTCCAACATGTCTGCTACTGGAAAAGACTCCCCTCCTCCCCACTGTACAAGTGGTTTTGAAAATCCACCTCATCAGTTAACAAGATGGTAGTCAGCAGGTTAGTGCTTCAGTTTAAAGACAGGAACAGCTCTTCTGAGAGAGACAACTAGTACAGTATATAGGGTTACTCATTTCAGCAACTTTCCAGGATCACTTTTTAGTTGGTTTATCAACTGGGAATGGAAACCTGTCTTCCTTTCCCTCTTACTCTGTTTTCATGCAGACAGAACGGGAATGAGATCAAACTGCAGGAGCTATTGGCTGGCGATCTCTGGTCGGTGTTACAGAGGAGGCCAGATTAGATGACCATAATGGTCCCTCTGGCCATAAAAAATCTGTGAATCCATGAAAATTAAGATTTAAATTAAATAAGGAGTGCGGCTGGCTCAGGGGATTAGTCACTGGAATATGGAAGTCTTTTTATAGACTTTGGGAGAGGGGGATTGGATCGGGACCTAAATCTAGGTCACAGGTTTATATTTGGCCTGGATTGGTAGTGGCTAAAAGCTCATCACTGTCCGATGGCTTAGATATGAAACCTGTCTACCTCGGTACTTAGATCATGAATTCACCTGGTTTACTAGGGTGCTCCAGGAAGCATTTGTGTCCCCGTGAGTCCATCTTGAGACCTGCTCTGTTCCAGTCTGGCTAATTCTCTGTTCCTAGTAATCGTGTCACTCTCTGGCCCTAAAAGTCTGCTTCAAATTGATGTAAACCTGGAAATCCAGAGCTGAGAGTGACTTTCTCTCCTCTTGACCTTCCCTGTTGCATTCCCAAGTATTACTGTCGTCTGAGATCACACACTGACCCGAGGCCCAGACCCTGCCCCACACAGGCAAAATACATGCCAAGTCCCCGTTCTTTGCTGCTGAGCCCAAGCCTTAACATTATGTGAAAGACAGGCTTTTGGGCCAAGTTTTTGGATATTTAATCCTCTTGCACAGCAGCAATAAAGGAGAGATTGAGTTCCTCCCAATTTCCGTTCAAATCTTTGTCACCCTGATGAATCCCCGTGGAACCACTGTTTGTCATTTACTTCTCTCTTTTTTGTTTCAAAGCTCTCTTTCTTTCTCATTACACTTGGTATCAGACAGGCAGGGATCACTAGGCCTGCTAAAACATTCCAGGTTTATACTGTTTCTCTCTTAGAGGTTTTTAAGGCCAGGCTTGACAAAGCCCTGGCTGGGATGATTTAGTTGGGGATTGGTCCTGCTTTGAGCAGGGGGTTGGACTAGATGACCTCCTGAGGTCCCTTCCGACCCTGATATTCTATGATTCTCTCTCTCTCTCTTTCTCACATATGTCTCATCGATTTCACTCCGAATGACAAAACCTGACATCAGAGATAAATCCACAACTGCCTCCACCTTGGGAAACTCTGAGCTGCCTCTTTCCCTCTTTCAGGGCCATACTCTACAAATCATTGTGGCTTTAGTCTACTTGCTGTAGATAGTCGAGCATTTGGTCCAACTGTCTCCTTTCCACTGAACTGCTAAGAATCAGGCACCACTGTACTTTTACAGTGCTCAGTACATGTATGAGTTTACCAAATGAGCCAATCTATTTCAGATAGCTAGAGAGAGAGAGGGAATGAATTTCAGCTGTTTACCTCTTTAAACTCATTTCTGTTTAGATGTAATTATCCTGCCTCTTCTAAGAAAGGTGCCATTGATTGCAGAGCTGAATTAGCATTTTGTTGCAGTTGCTCTGACAGTTGCCTGTGCTGGTACAAGAACACTTCATAAATATTAACTCGTTCCAGGCGTAAATTACCACCTTTCCACTCCCCAATGTGGCACCTGTATAAGCAAAGACTTGGGTCACTTTCTGGCCTGTGCTCAGAGTTCTGTGAACCACTCCCGCAGTGCAAACTACCTGAAAGCCGGGGACTCCCAGGTGACGTAGAGCCAGCGTAACGTCTGTGATCCAGCTGTCCCTGATTACTGATACTTGGCCCCAAGATGATGCAGTGTAACACAGAGCCACCATTGTCCTCCCACTCCTCTAGGCCCTGAGCCAAGGACAACTTGACGGGCACAGAGATCTGGTCTTACATCTGCATCGGCAAGTAAGGTTCCAGGCACATCCTAGTCAGGAGAGCTTCAGTAAGTCAGCACGAACTTGGAGAAAGGCATTGACAGAAATTTGTGAGTGGCAGGGGAGTGTGGGAAAATGGGAAAGAACTAAGGCTATGTGGCTGGGCTGGATTAGAGTGGCCTGAGGGAAGCACAGCCGGGTGTGAGGGGTATTATGGATGTTTTGTGAGTGTGTTTATATTTTGTGGGGGAGAGTGGGTGGCTGTTTTGTTTTAGGGCTATGGAGGCCTATTGAGCAGAAATCTCTTTAACTCTCTGCTTTTCATGTGTTTGATTCAGTATAGGTGGCTTACAAAAAATGATAAGCCATTTAGGGGGAAGTTTTTCAAAGCCACACAGGGCAGTTCTTCACCCAATGGTGATCCACTTTCAATATGATCTGGGCACCTACCTGCCATTTGTGCCTGTGAAAATCTCCCCGTTGCAGGTTTTTGGTAAGTTCAATACAACTAAATCAAAATCAAATTGTTTAGTATGGTCCAAGAGGGAGTAAAATGGCTGAAATTCAGCCAAGGTTCATTTAAGCTGCATGCCAGGAAAATTTTCCTAACGTGAAGGCTCTGTCTATGCTGGGGGATTTTGCACTTTAATAGCTATGCCAGTGTAACGATGCTGGTGCCAGCACCCCAGTGTAGGGTCCCGTAAGACACATCGGTCCCGTGTGTCTGCATTTGGGGTTTGTACTGGTGTAATTCATACATATAGAAATTCTCAGTGTGAATTTCTGTATTATAGACAAGCTGTAAGATCTGTTAGAACATAAGAACGGCCATACTGGGTCAGACCAAGGGTCCATCCAGCCCAGTATCCTGTCTTCCAACAGTGGCCAATGCCAGGTGCCCCAGAGGGAATGAACAGAACAGGTAATCACCAAGTGATCCATCCGCTGTCGCCCATTCCCAGCTTCTGGACTCTGGAAGTGCTTCATAATGGAATGGCGGGAGCCCCACCATAGAAGGCACTGAAAACTGGATTGATGAAGCAGTAGGAAGTATGCAGGGCACCTCTGCTCAAGATGGGCTGGAGGTTGTGTGGCCCAGTGGATAGGGTATTGGGCTGGGAACCAGAAGACCTGGGTTCTGCCACAGTCCTGCTGGAGAGTCTTGGGCTAGTTGCTTCGCCTTAGTGACCACAGCTACAAAATGTGGCTAATGTTTCTCACCGCCTTTTCAAAGCATTTTGTGGCCTAAGGATGACAAGGACTGTGTAAGGGCGAGATATTGCTTCTGTTAAAAGCAGTCAAGTTTTTAATAAAACCCAAACCTCTCCTCTTAGACCCAGCTGCCTGTACTAACCTACAACTGCCAATTAGGTGAAACGACAGGGGTGACCTGAGTTAATTATACCTGCTCTGACACCCAGACACGGGCCACTCTGCCTTGAACTATTATTTCCATTGAGGAGACACGTTGTGACCTGTGACATGCAGCACCTGTTCTGAGATACTGTGAGTAAAGTAAATTGATTTCCTGCCACCTCTGGCTCTCTGCAGAAGCCCTCCATCAGGTGTTGCTATGCAATCAATGAGGTATCTTGCATCTCTGTCCCAGGGTTATTTCCCATGTTGCCCCAGCCAGGCAGCATAGATGACGTATCCAAGTGGATTTTCCTCTGGCAGGACGTATCCTAGATTCTGTATACTCTCCATGGAGCAGCAAGTAGCCGTTCTGCCTAGGTTTACAACTTAGCAACCTTCCCTCCCTCATCATTGCAAACTTTATGACCTGTGAAATTGGCTTAAGTATTGATCGGTTGCCCTTGTTTATAAGGCAGAGGAAGGAATGAAAGTGTTTCCACTTTACTGCACTGTGAGTATGAGCTCCATGTTAAATCTATTCACAACAGTCACCCTCCTTGCGTGTTTCTTTGTCTTGATTTACCAAGGTGTCAGAGGAGTAGGAAGAGAGAAGGAGGGTTATAAGCAGACTCAGGCACAGAGAAATGTTTAATGTACACAGCCTACCTGCATTAGTTATGTGGCTTTACTCAGGCTGAAAGCCTAATAATAAACACGCTGCTCTACCATCTTACAAAGATTGTTCTGCACTATGCAGCATGCTCCTCTTTAGCATTGTACTCCATATGGTCCGGAAGTTTTTCCCATTAAGTTTGTAGGTATATAAGGCATGGATCAGGAAGGACTCTCCCATGGAAAACGCAAGCTCCTACATACATCACTTGGCATCTCCGATGAATAGGAAGAAAAACTGCAATCTCAGTGCTTTGAGGTTCCTTTGATTTTCATCAACGCTCATAGAAATTGGATTCCATCTCAGCCATTCACAAGCTGTTCTTTTGAGCGGAGAAATAGCTGCAGCAGGAATATGATAGGCCATGCAATGATAGTCATGCGTGTTGTATTGAAATAGTATTTAGGAGCTCCAGGCAGAATCTGGGACCCACCCTTGAAGTCCCAGGCTTCATAGATTCCAAACCCAGAGGGGTATTGGCCTTGGCTATTAACTAAGATCATCAGGGATGCAACCCCGTGCTCTGCGTGTCCCTAATCCTCTGGCTGCCAGAAGCCAGGACTGGATGACAGGGGATGTATCACTCAATAAATTGCCCTGTTCTGTTCACTCCCTCTGAAGCATCTGGCACCAGCCACCGTCAGAAGACAAGATACTGGGCTAGATGGACCATTGGTCTGACCCAGTGTGGCCATTCTTATGACCATTGTGATCATCTAGTCCAGAAAAACCTATCTTACTAAAAAAAGAGCCATTAAAAAATAAAAAAATAAATCAAAAATTTAACTTTTTTTATTAAACTTTTTTTTTTTTATTTTTACAGTGTTTTATTACAAACAACATTTACAATTACACAACAAGAGAATGCACAAAATTTTAAAATAAACCTACTTTGTATTAAATTTTAAAAAAACTAAAATTTCTGTTTTGTAAAAAATAAAAATATAAAAAATATTTTTAAAAAAAAAAAATATAATAAAAAAAATTTAAAAAAAAAAAATAATTTTTTGCAATTTTTTTTTAAAAAGTAAACATACTTTCTCATCCTCTTTTTTTTTCAATCAACTGCAAGCACCTGAACATCCTCGAGCAACGACAAGCAAAGCAATCACAAACAATAATCTGAAACTAAATTTTCTGAGAAATAATAAATTTTTTAATAAAATAATTTTTTTCTGAAATAATGTTTCTTCTTCTGTTAATGTTGCTGTTCTCTGTGACTATGTGCTCTACTTCTTGATCTTCTTGCAGTGATTAAGACTCAGTGGGCTGTAAGATGACTTTGGCTCTCATTTTATGAAGTTGCTTCTTAAGAAAACTTGCTGAAGTTTATGAAGTTCATGAAAAAGATGGACTCCACTGACATCATATGCATTTACCAAAGATGGACAGGATCAAATATCATACTCCATGTTTCAAAAACAAGTTTGGTCGGGTTTGGGGTTTGTGTCCATTTTTTTTGTTTGCTTTGGTTTTTTCTTTTCTTCTGACTTGCATTTCTTTTCTTCTTTCGAGTGGCCTTCTTTCCAGGCTATCCGTCTTTTATCCTTTCCATCTGTCCTTTTCGGGCTCAAGATCGGGCACTTATCCCTGTGAAATGTGGATAGATTTCAGCAGGGGATGGGCTGTGTCAGGGTGTGGTGACAGGGGCAGGTTTTTGTTTTTTTTGCTTTCTGAACTCGCAGAATTCAAATCTTTCTTTTTGTGCCATAATTGCACAGTGTAAAATGTAAATAACATTGATTGTTGTGATTCTTCTCTTCAGGACTTCTCGTGAGTGAAAGCGTCTCTCTCTCTCTGTCTCTCTGGCAAACACTGAGAGCGCTGCCCAGAACAAACACCAACTGCAGGGGCCGTGCTTCCCTTTCCCTGGAGATTTTTATTCAGCGTTTTTAGTGACTTGTGTCATCCACTATGAAATATAAAACTTCCCAAATTCAGGTCCAATCCTTTCCAGGATATAGTCCAGAGTTTCCTTCCCAGTTCTCCTTTCACATTAGTTGAGGTTCTTTTCAAGCAGCAAGGCCAGCACAGCTTCCAGACCGCAGCCTGCTGTTGTCAGGAGATCAGATATCAAACCTGAGCTCAACTCTAGCAGGAGAACCAAATATGCGCTCACTGTCATAAAACCATTTAAAAAATTATTTTTCACTATATTTTAATTTCTAGGTTCACTTCTTCCACATCAGCAGCACAGGTTCATCACACACATTGCTTCAGTGTGCAAGATGCAAGTCATCAGCAGCTCTCGATGATCAGAGCTTTTGATCCACTCAGCTTCTTCTTCTGCTCTCCTCTCTTGCAGCTCTACACTCACACTCACTGACAGGTGACCAGTAGTTACTTCCTTAGACTTGGTGTTTATTCAACCCAAATTTTGACAACTCAACAACAGACTCACAATGGCTTGTCCCCCTTAGCAGTCTGAGTTCAATCAGTTCTTCCCAGTTCAGTTCAGAGTTCTGCATCACAATCATCACAGCTCACATGCTCGTGCATGCTCACACATGCATCCACATATCACTCATCATGAAGGCAATTGATTATAATTGATGCTTTGCTGATGTCATTTTGTTTGTTTTTTTTCCATGTGAGTTTGTTTCTGTGTCTTTGCAGAGTCTTTTTTTTTTGTTTTATTTTCTTTTTATTTTTTTTTTTTTTTTTCTTCGAGATTTTGAATTTTTTGAATATTTTCTCTTTTATTTCATTTATTTTTGAGAATTCTTCTCCTGCTAGCTCCTTCTCATGAGCTGCCACAGCTGTAGCAGAGACAAACTAGCTTTCTGAGTTTGGAGTGTTGAAAGACTTCTTGTTCTTTGAAGTGCTGTGCTTCTGCTCAACTTTTCTTCTTCAGTCCTTCTTCTTTTCTTCATCTTCAGTCTTCAGTTTTGATTTGAAATGAAAATTTGTTTTTTTTGTTGTTTCTTTTTTTTTGTTTTTGCTTTTTTATATTTTTAAGCCAAGCCAGCCAGCAACGTTGGCAGTGAAGTGAAAGGAAGGCAAAGGAATCAGTCCATGCACTTTCTATTTTTCTCTTTTTTTTTTTTTTTTTTTTTTTTTGGATGTATTCATTTTACATGTGAGAAGCAGCCTGCAGGTAAGCAGCAGCCTAGCATAAGGCAAGGGGTGGATGTGATGCATATTTTAATTGACAAATTATAAAATTAAAAAACAAAAATTAAAAGTAAGTTCTCCAAGATAACCTAGATAAATCAAAAAAAAAATAAAAAAAAATAAAATAATATAAAATAAAAAATTAAATTAATAAATAATAGTTATTTTTTTTTTGTTTTTTTTCTTTTTTTTTTTGTCAAGCCCAGGGAGACACAAAGAAGACAAGGAAGCCGCATATGCTCCGGAGCCGCGTGTTGCAGACCCCTGATCTAGTCTGACCTCCTATGTAAAACAGGCCATAGAACTTCCCTGAAATAATTCCTGGAGCAGGTCTTTTAGAAAATCATCCCATTTTAATTTTAAAATTACCAGCGATAGAAATTTAAAATTGCCAGCGTTGGTGAGCTGTTCCAATGATTAATTTCTCTCATCGTTAAAAATGTACCCTGATTTCCAGTCTGGATTTGTCTAGCTTGAACTTCCAGCCATTGCATCGTGTTAGATCTTTCTCTGCTAGACTGAAGAGCCCGGTATTAAATATTTGTTCTCCATGTAGGTACTGATTGACTGTAATCAAGTAACTCCTTGATCTTCTCTTTGTTAAGCTAAATCGATCGGGCTCTTTGAGTCTAGCACTATAAAGCAAGGGGTTTTTTATCACTTAATATTCTCGGGCCTCTTCTCTTAACTTAATTCAACATCCTTCTTGAATTGTGGGCACCAGAATTGGACACAGTCTTCCAGCAGCAGTGGTGCCATTCCCCTTCCCCTTTTCCCCACATAATCCTTCCTAAACAGGTTATATTCATTGATTGCACCATTTGAATCATGTGACTCGTCCCTTCAGGTTTCAGTATTACCAACTAGATTGAATTTATGCTCATAAATGAGCAATTCCAGTCCGTCGTCTTTGTTACCTAAGCTGCTACTGGTGTAGAGGCAGCAAATAATTCCTTCTCTTCATGTCCTTTGGTTCCTTCAACGTCCACATCTTGTGTTAAATAAGTGCTTGTGTCCTTAGAACACAGGGATGCTTGTGAATTCCCATCACCTTAGTGCCGTGGTTGCAATCCATGGAATCTCGTTGTGGGGAATTTTGCTGTTCTAAAACCCAGCACTGCTCAGGAGGTCACTGACAAACTTCCCATTGACTTCAAAGGAAGCAGGAGTTAATTGTCTCTGTATGTGTGTCTGCCAAATCCTGAGATGCGCAGGACATCTGCAGCTCCTACTGAGTTCAGAGGGAGTTGCAAGTGCTTAGGACTGCTTAGGACTTGACTCATCATGTTTGTGTGTCTTTTGCCTTGCTGACTCTGTGGCCACATCCCTGAGACAGGTGTAAGCGATCTCCCATTTTACTGGACACAGCAGTAGAAGGACTGGTAGGATACAGCAGCACCCTACGTTAACAGAAGTACCAGGGATGCTACCATGTCACGAATGCTGTGTGCACCCAGATTGCCTGTCATCCTCCCCACCTCTCATTCCCCCTTTCTTCTGGGAGCTGCATGCTATGCGGGTAGATTCTTCTGCTTGGAAACACAGAGGTCACTTACTGACACTTCGGTGCTGATTACATAATCGTGTCAGCCCTGTGCTGTCTGATGAATTTATTTCCCTGCTAGAGCCCACTAGCCCTGTAGGTGGATAATCCATCATTTTAATTGCTCTCAGAAAACCCAGCTGATGGGCACTTGCAGCTGCTAGCTTACCACCCAGTGGGGCTGGAATTCCTAGGCTTTAGAATATTCATGAGCTAATTGGGTTCCTATTTGCATTTTGCATTGAGTGCATTCGTCAGGCCTGTCCTGAGCTGCTTGTCAGTGCTCTGAAAAGTTCTGCACACACCCTCCCCAGTCAGTTGCTTATGTGTCTAGCTCTGTGAAGTGGAACTTTTGGGGTGGTTTGTTCCTTTTGGGAATGGATCAGTTTTGTGTCTTGAGGGGCTGGGGGCAGAGGGAATTCAGTGGTGCTCTCAGGTGAGGAGGGAGAACGGCCCAGTGGTTTGGGCACTAACCTGGGACTTGAGAGAGCTGGATTCAATCCCCTACTCTGCCAGTGTGACCTTGGGTATGTCACTTGGGGAACCAGGCACAGAGAGGCCATCTGTACAATGGGGATAGTCCTGCCCTACCTTAGCTGGAAGTTGCCTTTGGCTTATGACCATCATTTCATGCTATTTTCCTCTGGCCTTGGCTATTTGCTGTAAAACAAGAAAAGGCCCATTCATCGGAGCTCAGATCTGCAGTAGTATTTAGTGGTGTCCTGCAGGGGTTTGTCACGGCTCTGGTACTATTCTGTATTTCATTAATGACTTGGGTAATGGAGTGCAGAGTATGCTTATAAAGCCATGCTGGGAGGGGTTGCACCCCTTTGGAGGACAGGATTAGACTTCAAAACAACCTTGACAAATTGGAGAATTGGTCTGAAATCAACAAGATGAAATTCAGTAAAGACAAGTGCCAAATACTGCTCTTAGGAAGGAGAAATCAAACACAAATACAAAATGGGAAATAACAGGGTTGGGGTAATAATGCAGGAAAGGATCTGGGCATTATAGAATCATAGAGTCAGAAGGGACCGTAAGGGTCATCAAGTCTAACCCCCACCCACCCCCCACCGCCGCCAAGATGCAGGTTATAATTAAGGCTAAGATTTTGTCATGGATATTTTTAGTAAAAGTCACGGGCAACACAGAAAAATTCATGGAAGCCATGAATTGTCCCTAAAAATATCCCTGACAAAATGGGGATCTGCAGTTCCCCACACTACTTCAAGTGGGGCAGCTGCAGGGACTAAGGGCTGTCTGTAGCGGCTTGGGGGTATCCCTGCCGTCTGCAGCTCCAGGTGTCCCCTGCTGCCCATGGGGGCTGCAAGCCTGGAGGTTCCCCGCCTTCCACGGGGGCCAGGAGCTGCCACAGTGGAATGGAGCTTGGGGGTTTCCCCGCTGCCTCCAGCAGGAAGCTGTCGCTGCCAGCAGGGAGCTGCAAGGTACCTCCACCACCTGTTGTGGCTGGGAGCTGGGAGGGCCACCAGAGGCGGCAGGGATACCCCACAGCTTCCTGCCCCAGCAGGCAGCGTGGGACCCTGCAGCTCCCCACCACCGTAGACTGAAGTCACGGAGGCTGCTGGAAGTCACGGATTCCGTAACTTCTGCGGCCTCTGTGACTAAATCGCAGCCTTCGTTATAATGGATCACAAATTGAATATGAGCCAACAATGTGAGGCAGTTGCAAAAAAAGGGCTAATATCATTCTGGGGAGTATTAACAAGCGTGTCATATGTCAGACATGGGAAGTAATTGTCCCACTTTACCGGGCACTGGTGAGGCCTCATTTGGAGTATTGTGTCCAATTCTGGGCACCACGCTTCAGGAAAGAGGGGGACCAATTGGAAAGATTTCAGAGCACAGCCACAAAAATGATAAAAGGTTTAGAAAACCTGATCTCCGAGGAAAGATTAAAAACCTGGGCATGTTTAGTTTGGACAAAAGAGGATTGAAGGGTGACCTGATAAGGCTGTTACAGAGAGGCCTGTGATCAATTGCTCTCCATGTCCATTGGAGGGAGGATACAAAGTAATGGGCTTAATCTACAGCAAGGGAGGGTTTTACGAAGAGGCTGGACAAACACAGGGCTGGTCTCTACTGAGTGGCACAAAATCCTCCTCCTCTGCCGCTGAAGTTCTTTGCCTCTGCTTCTCATCAGTTTCACGTTCTCATTTCTCATCGGTCAGGACAGGGCTGTTTTCTTTGGGTTGCAACCGCTGCAGAGGGATTTAAAAAAAACAAAACCGAAACATCTTTTTTTCTTAGTTTAGTTTTTAAAAAACCCAGTAACATTTCTATTAACATTAGGCTTTGTAAATCTTTTGTTTGTTTACAAAACCATACATTTTGGGCCGAACACTGCTTGAGAGCGTCCCTTTGAATATATGTTAAAACCAGTCTTGCTTTCATTCCATATTTTTTGGCGGGGGGGCGGGATATGAAGCAATTTTACTTGTCATCTGTAACCAGGAGATGGATGGCTTTGTTCCCCAAATGGCAGCGATCATGAGGTGTTGGTGGGGAAAAGGGAGGTGAATTGGAATCACGGAGCAGAGGGGGATTTACCAATAGCTGCAATATAGCTTGATCTTTGATTCCTTTCTTTCAGCTGTTTGTGGTGTTTAGTCATGAGGATCTAACTGCGGTAACAGACTTTAAATGGAAAAATAACGCAGGGGGAGGAACCCAGTAGAGATGCTAAATTATTTTTGTACAGACCAGACTCCTTGCAGGTCACCCTATATATTTCATTTATTGCATCCCAAGATCTTGGGCCCTGTCCAACCCAGAGAAATATTTGGAACTTGCAAGGCAGGGCTGAGTGAAAATGAGAATGGAAAACATTCACAAAATAAAAATATGCATTTCTCTGGGCTCCTCGCTACATTAAAAATGGGGATCTCCCTACACCCACACTCACCCACTCCTCATGCTTTGGCACTAGCATCCAGAATGTTACCCACACACACACACCTTTCCACAACCCAGCTGCCTGCTTTTTTAAGTCAGGGTCCTATTTTGCACCCATTGATGTCAAAGGGACTTTTCCCGCCCCCTCAGTGGAGCTGAATCTAGCCATACAAGTGCTTGTTAACTTGGTTTTGTGTTGGCAACTCAGTAGAACGGTGCTTCCCTTCGCTGTCCTTCCTCCGGCGCATGTGCTGTGACTGCTGCACTAAGAACCCTTCCCTAGTAACCTTGGCCATTCCCCACCCCCACGCCCACCTTTCCTTTCAGGGTGAGATCAGACCAGAAGTTGTCTGCACAAACGCAGGTCCAACCTGGTATGCTTGGCAGAGTTCCAACAGTCGACTTCACACCCTGCCGCAATTTGAGCACTGTGGGCGGTTTCCTAACGGCCGAGCAAGAGTGCTCAGGCTACACAGCTGTGTGGTGCCTCTCAAGGGACGTGCCCTCACAGGCTTCATCCTTCCTCTTGTCAGTGTGATGGTAGTACTGAGCGCCAAAACCCATTTAACAGGGCCGTCTGCCCTGCGAAGAGCCAGGGAGGTAGGGAAAGTCCATTAATTGTGAGGCACTCAGATACCGTGGTGATGAGGGCCATAAAAGTAGATATGTTGTCTTTTGTCTCGTACTCAAATTGTAAACTCCTTGGGGCAGGTACTGTCTTTTCGTTCTGTGTTTGTACAGCACCTGGCGTAATGGGCTCCTGGTCCATGACTGAAGCTCCAGGGTGCTAAAGTAATACAATAGATAGATACCTACCGGCCTAGTTTGTGGATAATCGGAGGACTTCAGTGCCCAGGGCTGTCAACCCAGAATTTATACACCATGAAATTCACTTTATACAAGAATATTTTAAACAAAGGGAGAAAATATGTCAATATGCAAATATAAACCAGGGAGGAAAGAGTTGACATGCAGCCTGCAGCTTCTCAGCACCATTGAAAATCAACATAGTCAGCACCAGCCAGTCACTCAGCACCTTCCTGCAGTGTCCTACGCTCCGGCTGAGAACAAACCTTTTCATGCATGGCACGTTGCAGGTGTCTTGTCGAGGCAGATCCCATCTGATTAAGGTTTCGTCACCTGACAAAACTGCCATTGCATAAAAGCCTGATGCAGCGTTACCACATGCATCAAATATATCATCTAGAAAAGACTTGTTGTTCTGCAGCAGAAGGTCACAGGACTGGCAGGTCCTAGGACTTCCATGTAGTACAGCTAATGAAATGTGCCTGTACCTATCCATACAGGTGCCCGTGAAGTGAGAGTTATCCAAACAAGGTGACCTTCGAGGTGCTGGGGGACTGCACCTACTTTGCATAAAATCGAGTCAACCTCATGGCCATACAGGTTCCAGCTTGATCCAGGTAGCCTGGCCCTGCATGCTGAGCTTTAGGGTCTCTACCAGCATTGAATTGTGTGGAAGTGGATGGCCATGACACGTCGCTAAACTCCAGGGGCTGCTTGTGGTTCATGGTCTCTGCTTTGGCCACTCCCAATGTAAATGAAAATGTATCCAGGGCACAATGCCCTGTTGCAGGACGGTCCTGGCCCTGATGTTTCTCCATAAGGCAGGCCCAAGACATGTGAACAAGAACACATGCGGTCGGGAGCAAGGAGCCCAGAGAGGCTCCTGTAGTCGCTACTAGAACTGGAAGAAATTTTTCAGCGAAAACATTTTCCTCATGAAAACAGCAGATTTGGGTCAACCGAAATGTTTTGTGAATTTGGGTCAAATTTTCCAACTTGTTTCTGCTGAAAGAACACCAGGAAAAAAAATTCTGAGAAAAATTGAAACGTTTCATTTGAACATTTTCTAAACACAATGTTTCAGTTGTTCTGTTCAACATGCCTTCTACGACAGTGTTTAGGTTCCTCCTCCGGCACAAAGCCAAATGGGTGCTGCATGCACTGTCCATCCTCTGTACAAATCCTGCATTTTGGCAGGGCGTTAGGCTAGATGACCTTTGCCATCCCTTCTAACCCTGTGGTTCTATGATTCAATGGTTCTATGATTCTACTGTCTCTGCTCCCACTTTATTTTCCGTCCAAAGCTCAGCACCTTGGCATTTGAGATGACTTAATAAATGAAACGCTATTGAAGACAGCTAAATGGGCCTGGAAGTAGTCCCCGAGCCCAGTGGAATACCTCTAACGCTCAGCTTCACCTGGTGAACTTCTGTATAAGGCAGGGATCGGCAACCTTTGGCACCCAGTCGCCAGGCTAAGCCCCCTGGCAGGCCGGGCCGGTTTGTTTACTTGCCACGTCCACAGGTTCAGCCTAGCACGGCTCCCACTGGCCATGGTTTGCTGTCCCAAGCCAATGGGGGCTGTGGGAAGCGGCGGCCAGCACATCCCTCGGCCCGCGCCGCTTCCCGCAGGCCCCATTGGCCAGGGGAGCCGCGATCGGCCGAACCTGCGGACGCAGCAAGTAAACAAACCTGCCCGGCCCATCAGGGCGCTTACCCTGGCAGGCCGCGGGCCAAAGGTTGCCAATCGCTGGCATAAGACTTTAATGTCTCTGCTGCATTCTGTCATTTTTCCAGCTGCAGTTTCTTTTACCCCTTACAGCTAAATGACCTTATGCAGTAGCAATCATTTTCCCTTCCTTCAGGGTGTCGTTAGAGCCAGAGGGCTGTCTCTCTTTCAGGATTTCCCTTGCCCACTTCCAACCCCGCCCCCTCCTCCATGCACACACGCTCTTAATTTGCCTTTTCCCATCTTTTCCTTTTCTCTCTGTTCCTCATGACCCTGCTCCTTCATTATCAGCAGAGGTGTTAATCAGCATTACCTTAATTAGGCGCCTGGATAAACAGTGCATTCAGCAGTCCTGATGGTGCTTGCATTCAAAGCACTCCCGAGCCCCAAACTGAACCAACACACTGCTCTCCTCCCTATGGAGACTAGCAGAAAGAAGAGGTAATTAGCAACTGCAATAACCAGTTTTGCTGATCAACACATGGAGCAAAAGAGGGAGAGAGGAAAACAAAAATCTATTTAGTTGCACAAATTGGAGTTCTTTCCGTTTAAGAATTAGTAGATACATCCCTGCACCAAAGGTCTGTTGGTGAACAGCAAACTGCTTGAAGGAGTGGATATCTGAATCTTATGGATAAACAAAATAGCCTAGAAATCTCATGAGAACAGGCTCACGTCCAGCGCTGCTTTCTCTTGTTGCCCTGAACATATGAGGATGAACATGAGCTTTGATTTTTCAGCACTTCCAATCACAGCCAGAAGCAAGAGAGAACAAAGGGGAACAGAAATGGAAAAAATGGGGGCGCGTATGTTACTCAGGTGGATTTTGGTCTCAGAAAAGATTTGGTTCCGTTTCTGTTCATGCTCCTGTGGGTTGGCTGGGTCTTGTTTTATTGTCACTAGTTAACTGAACCCTAGTTATGGGCATTTTTACCAAGCCGCCAGCTTTTCAGGTCCTAAGCAGCCAGTTGTGTCCTTTCCATATTGTTTGTCTTGCACCTGTCTCTCCTGTATTTGTAAAGACAGGGAGTGCATTTGGCAATGCAGGGGACCAGCTCTTTTAAAGGTGCAGCCAAGTGGCTCAAGAAGAGGTGTGAGGGTAAGGACCCTTGGCTTCTACTCCTGGAACCGACACTCACTTTCTGTGACCCGAGTCACGTCAGCTCTCCAATACCTCAGGTTTTCTAATACCTCAGTAAAAAAAGGTTGATATTCCTCAACTAATGCCCTTAAGTCAGGGGAGGGCAAACTACGGCCCACGGGCCAGATCCGGCCCATCAGGGCTTTCAGTCCGGCCCACAGGATTGCCAGCCACGTGGGGCAGCGGGGCTAAGGCAGGCTTCCTGCCTGCTCGAGCCCTGCGCCACTCTCGGAAGCAGCTGGCACCACGTCCCCGGGGTAGGGGGACAGAGGGCTCCATGCTCTGCCCTCGCCCCCAGGCACCGCCCTCCGCAGCTCCCATTGGCTAGGAACGGGGAACCGTGGCCAATGGGAGCATCGGGGGTGGTACCCACAGGTAAGGGCAGTGCATGGCAGAGCCGCCTGCCCCACCCCACCCCCAGGAGCCACTAACGGACATGCTGGCCACTTCTGGGAGACAGTGCAAGGCCAGAGCAGACAGGGAGCCTGCCTTAGCCCCACTGCACGCTGCTGCTACCCCGGAGTTGCTCAAGGTAAGTGGTGCCAGGCTGGAGCCTGAACTGCTCCTGCACCCAGCATCCCAAACCCCTGCCTTGAGCCCCCTTCCCTGCACTCCCTCCTGCATCTCAACCCCCTGCTGCACCCCGCACCCCTCCTGCACCCCAACCCCTTGCTTATAGCCTCTTCCTGCATGCTGCACCCCCTCCTACACCCCACACTCCTTCCCACACCCCAACCCCCTGCCCCAGCCCTACGTTCATGGCCCTGCATACAATTTCCTCACCCATATGTGGCCCTCGGGCCAAAAAATTTGCCCACCCCTGCCTTAAGTTGTCAGGACCTGTTTTCTGACTTCTCCAGAGATGGCGCAGTGCCCGCTAATGCCATTCAGAGTGACTGTGCCATCTGCCAACTACTGCCCGAGAAGGCAGGATCATCACCTGGTGGAAAGTCAACATCACTCCTTGCATCACTCGGGTTTTTCTAAGATGACTTCTCTGGAAGTATTGGCCAGCTCTGCCCATGATGAGCGAGGGTTTTGGCAACCTCACAGTCTGCAGCATGGTTCAGTGGAGAGGGAGACTCTACTACATATAGACAACATGGTCAGGAAATTACCAGAAGCCACCCAACTACCCACAGGTATTTGATTCTTCCCATCTATGGGATTGTGCTTACAAGGCATTAAAAACCTGAACAAATTGTGTTCTGGTGCTCGCCCACGCCCTTCCATTTAGAGTAGGGTTGGATGTATTCCTGGAGGTTTCATCACATGACATAGCCTTTAATTAAAGATTCGTCTTTAAGTCCTAGAATCTCCAGGACAATGCTGGAGGGTTGGCAACCGTAATTTAGGGTAGCTGAATGGGATCAAATTACTTTCAAGAGGGAAACCTTGAGAGACAGCATTTTCCTCTCAGGCTGGGCGAGGAGTGGAAAGCGGAAGCAAAATGCCATTGGCAAATCTCCTCCACGGAGCAGACTTTGTGAAGCATGGAACTGGTGAAATCCACAGGCTTTTTCATGTGAACGTATTTGGTAATTGCATATGCAACTGGTTAGCTATGCATGGTTGATGCTATCTGGACTGGAGGACTCAGGCCTGGAGGGAGATGCTCTCCCCCACCCCGACAATAGTTACTGGTGTAAAACTAACGGAGCTCATCTGTGAACTCAAACTCACCTAGTGTGTACCATTATAAGGCTTAATGAGGCTGAACGCACAGTTTTATTTCTGTGGAATTATAACAATTAAAGCAGCCTCAGCTATCTCTCTGCCAAGTGACTCTATCATCTAGTGGCTGTCTTGTCCTGACTTCTCTCAATGATCTGCGCTGGGGCGCTGCCCCCTTAGAGTATTCTGCGGGTGAATGTGTGTCACACTTGGGCAACTTTTCTGATATCCAGTTTAAATTTACCTGTGAGTATTTGCAATGTAAGTTGTGCTAAGGGGCATAATAAGAGTGAAGGAAGGATTCTTCTCTGTGAAAAATGTGTAACTGCATTAGACGTGTTAAGAATCCTCGAATGATTCTGAGGCACTTGGGTACGACCGTAAAGAAGCTCATCAGTACCTAGATAGAAAAGCCACTTAGAACATTTTTATGGAGGGGGGAAAATCTATATTGGACAGTTAATAAGTCATTATTTAGAATGAAGCATCTCCCAAATCTCAGACTAGTGCTGGGTGAGTCTCAGAAGGGGTAAGATATTGGAATTTGGCCCTGAGAAGAATCTAGAAGTTTAGATGTTTGACCAGGCTTCTTGAGACTGTAAAGCTAAGCTGGAAATCACCCAAGAGCAAGCTAGTGCTGTCTCCTCCCAGTTGGGCCAGAAGAATGATTTCTTTCTGGTATTTTGGTGCTCTGACTCTGCGTAAAGCACTTTGATTCAGTGGCCACAGTGGAAATCTTAAAAGATCAGAGTGGGAAGTCAGCAGAACTTTTTCACATCGCAGAGAAAGTTTGATTCCGGTTCATTTCAAGTTTTGGGCAAAGGTTCAGGGTTGAGTTGGTCTCATACTTCATCTTGGCTTAACTCAACTGGCTTTCTGCCCACCTGTACTCAGAACTAGTCTGGGATGACAAAGTTGAGAGGAAGCATGGAGGCTTAATGCTCAACAGGAATTTGTCAGCAGAAAGCATGAATTGGCCCTTATATCTAAGGACCTTATGTCTGGCTCCCATGTCAGTGTTGCTACTGACTTCGGTGGAAGCAGGATCAGCCCCTAAGTGCCAGTCTCCATCAAAGCCGTACCTTGCAGCTTTTCCAGTGAGGAGTATTTGATGTATTATGTAAACGCTGTGGGTTTTGCCTCTATATTCCTGGAAGATGTTGCAATATGTCTCTACTGGCAACCAAAGGCACTTGATTGTGCAGGCTTGTTTTCCTGCACCACTGAATGCCGTTCCTGTCAGCCTTTTTAAATGAAGAGCTCCTCCAATGACAAAATGGGTCGCTAAATCATAAGGTCCATTGCCTCCTCAGATTATTGTAATTTGGGGAGTTATTACATTGCGAACATGGGGCACGGAGCTATTTAATCCAGTAAGTAGGAAATCACCAGCTGATAATAAAGCCTGGTTCAATCGGCGCTCATTTAAATGTTGATCTAAACTGCCCTTTGAATCAAAGCTGCTTAAAGTATTTTGAAAAATAATTGTCTCTGTTCATCAGAAGAATGTTCAATGATCCCAAGTCTAACATGGGAAATTTGGTTGAGGAATTATTTCCTCCCCTTTTCAATTTTGTATGGAGAAAAAGCCATCTTCCCTGGTGCCACTTTCTTTTAATCAAGGGGTCAATCCATCAACCTGTACTATGGAGATGCATCCCTTTTACCTGTCAGTGATGGATGCTGTTCCCATGGCAAATATATCATGACGTTCCTACTGTAATGTCACTCTGCTCTTTGGGGAATAGGCCTTCAGCCTCCTGCTGGTGAATTAAAATGCATGGCCAAGCTCAGTGAGAAAAGTAGGCACACGAACTGCTTGGAACACGACTAGCAATACCGTGTTTCCAAAATAGTATTGATGCCTTCCCTGGGACTCTGGTGCTTTAGGAAAGATGCCTTTGGCTTGACTAAACAATGTACATTTGCTCTGAGTGGGAAATGACTGGAAGAACTTGGAGCCCAGCTGACTTTTTTCTTTTTTTAGTTACTATTTGTTTTGTTACCTCCATGGCTTCTTGAGTCGTTAGATCTATCAGCAGCCTAGATCAATGTCTTCCCTGGGTCCTGCTGAGGGCTAAGCAGCAAACAAATGGCAAGCCCATCTGGCTTAAATATTACCAGCTAACATCCTCCTTCCCCTTTGCAGCCACCACTACGCAGTTTTGAAAAGGGCCCTCACGGACAGTGACTGAGAGAAGGATGCAGGCGAGGGCAGAGGATGTGTTTGGCATGAAGATTCCACCACCATGCAGAGCTTAGTCCACATTCCAGCGATGTTACTGTGAGATGAGAAATGAAGTAACAAATGGCATTTGAATGTGATCTGCTAGGTTGAGGATGTTGCTTAAATCAATCAGCCAGAGGAAATCCCAGATGTTGTAGACGATAAATCCAATATCTCACTGCACCGACCACCAAGTCCAGAATTGGAGAATGCTGCAGTTTGCCAGCCTGTCAGACTGATTTCCCATTTCTCAGCCAGTCTCTGTTAAACGTAGTGCCAGACAGTAGCTACGTTTCATTTTAATTCAGTCTGAGGCGTGATTAGTTTTCTTCCCCTTAACTTCCCACGTACCCGTGGAAAGATCATTAGAACTGTCATGTGATAAATACATCTTCAAGCGGCATCCAGGAATAGAAGGCTTGCCAGCAGCCCGGCCCTTTCTTGAATTGCTGTATTAAACTAACGATGAAATCGAATGGATCCCTGTGCCCCATTCTCCTTTCTGTCAAAGCATGCAGAAAACGTTCATCAGGGAAACTTTCAGAGGTCGTGTCCTGGCAAGAAAAGCTTTTAATGCGATCCTAGTGCGACAGCTGCATATACCGTAAAAGCAGTGATGGCGGAGATAGATGCTTCTGCAAAGGCAGCATGGGTGACATGAAGTTCAAGGGCACAGCTATTGCTGGCAGGGCACAAAGGAGAAGGGGAAGCTGAAGCATATGCCCCATGTCGGCTGGAAGGGAGAGCAAATTCTACGAGTTGGCAGCAACTGCTTAGAGAGGATGACTTTTCCCACTCATTTCCAGGCTGCCCAGAATCTGACATGCTGATGTGCTCCTCCAACCCTCCACCCCTTCTACTTGCAAAATGCAATCAGACATATTAGCCTGTTTTCCACTTGTTCATCTCCTTGGTCTGGAGACCCCTGTACTGAATCTGTGTTCCCTGCTTTTAGCCTGATTAGCTTCAATTCAAAGCACTTGTTACTTCATGATGCATTATTGCTCTCCTCTCAGTCCTGGGGGTAAGAGCGAACAAAGGGTGTTTCAGCTGCTGTTGCTTGTGGTGCAAAGAACCAATGTTCTTGCACAGCAGGGGGCCTGCGGCAGAGTATTTTGGCCAAGATCCGTTTAATTCCTGATGCATCTTCCTATATTTCTGTGAAGCGTCTGGCACAAGCCAGGACTAAGTAGCAGAGATTGGCATCTGCTCAGCCTGTATCGAATGTCTGTTGCTGCCTCTTTGACGAAGGGTTTTTTTTAATTTAATTTAATTTTTTTATTTTATGTAAAATAGAGATGGACCAGAAGCTGACCAACCCTCAGACATTGGGAAATTCAGATTCTTCTCCAGGCCTGTCCCTGATTTAAAACTGTTACTGCATTTCTTAGCTACGCAACACATGTTCATGCGGGGCAGCATTTTAGATCACTGCTTATTGGTCCGGAGGGCTCTGGTGATGACGTCTCTAGCAATCAAGTGACATTTACATGGACACCAACATAATATCGGCATTGAGAACAGCAGCCGAGTTTCTAACACAGCACTAGCTTTACAAGCCAATCATGATGTGGAGGCAGGAAAGGCAGCGTATGTGATTAATACTGATATATTTAAAAAAACAAAGTTGGTATTAAAATCCAGTGTCACTGTTTCCAACAAATTGACGAGCGGGTCACGTAGGTCTGAACTCTTAATAGTTCATACAATCAACTATTCTGGGTTTTGAGAGCTTGAGGGAAAATGGTTCAAACAGCCACATAGCTACAAATGCACACCGCCTGGTCTGAGTAATGCTTGATACCTCTATTTATGTCAAACCCTCCTCCCCTGGCATGGGCTGAATTGATTTCTGTGGTACATTAACCGAGAACCAGGCATTTTTCTGGTGTATCTGTGGCATTTTCTAGTCGTTAGTATTGTTTGTTTGGTGACTCATCCCACATTCTCATTATATACTGTATCACAGATTGCAGAAGTCTGTTTTAGCAATCACCCCTTGCAATGATCGCTCAGCTGCATGGGTCAGAGATTACTGTCCAAAAGGTATTTTCCATTGGTGATGGTCCCTTGCTTATTCTGGACAATGGAACATTTAATTATTTCTTCTGTTTTTCTCTCTCTGAGGCCACATCTACACTACCCACCAGATCAGCGGGTAGTAATCAATCTATTGGGGATCCATTTATTGCATCTCATTTAGATGCGATAAATCAATCCCCGAATCGACGCCTGTACTCCACCTCAGCAGGAGGAGTAAGCGGAGTTGACGGGGGAGCCGCGGAGGTTGACTTGCCGCCATGAGGACGGCCAGGTAAGTCGAACTAAGATACTTCTACTTCAGCTACGTGAATAGAGTAGCTGAAGTTGCGTATCTTAGATCGATTCCCCAACCCCCCCAGTGTAGACCAGCCCTGAGGTAGGAAAATTTCTGCACCATTGAGTGTAATGCTAGTAGTTTCAAAGGCCTGGGAATGCCTGCACCTATCTTAACAGCAGGTCCAAGTTGCTGGGAGGTAATGCTACTGAGTCTCAGATCGCAAGGTGGCAGCCATTTAAATCAGTTTGCAATTGAAATGTATGTGGTAAGGGAAACAAGATGGAAATCAGAATGATGTGATTTTTAAGGTCTGCTGTCTCTCAAGTCATCAGTGCTAGAACAAATTATATACCGCAAAACTATAGATTAAATGATAAATTATATAGCGTTGGAAATATGGGACCCTGTCTTTCCTATACTTTAGTGCATTAGTTGTTGTCTCTGGTGGCTTATGAGATGTCACAACTTTTAAATGATGGCTGGTTCCTCAGACTGGGCAAAGACGCAGGCCATTGACTAAACAGGCCAGGATGCTTTCAGCCTCCCCAGGATCCTGGCCCAGTCTGTTTCTGGCTTCAGGTAAAGAATTTGACAGCTTGTGGAAGTGCCAATTAGAGCCAATTTTAAACTGATGAACGGTTTTGGCACTCAAGTACCTGGCAGAAATTGTTCCGTGCTTGCATGATGGAGATTTTGTTTTTCTGTGTTTTATGGAACAGGATGTTGTGAGCTTTCAGAGAGCTGGAACTGCCCAAATGGCATTCTGTTTCATTTTAATTTATACCATATCGCAAGAGTTACCACTAGAGGCAGCTGGGAATGTAGGCGTTGCCAGACTGGATCAGAACCAAGGTCCATCTAGTCCAGTACCCTGTCTCCATTTTGCCGTAGCCCCAACCTCTGGCCATAGATGCCTCCGAGGATGTTGTAAGAGCCCCTCAATAACAGATATGGGATAATTACCCCCACGTTGGATCTCATCCTGATCTCAAAGAGCTGAAGATTGGCTTAAGCACTGAAGCATGAGGTTTAATATCCCTTCCAAAATTTTTGTTAGCATTGACTGTTATAACTCTGGATATTCTTGTTATCCATTAAACACGTCCAGTCCCTTTTTGAATCTTGCTAAATTCTTGGCCTCAGCGAACAATATTGTTTTGTTACATCCACACCCCAACCTACTTGCATTCTATCTGTAGCAGTGTCAGTATTATATTTTTTAAATGATATTCTTTATTTCACCATGGGATGCTATAAACGTGCAAAGATGAGGCTAATGTCAGCCCAGAACTTGGTAAATGTAATTCCCCTGGAGTTTAATGGGCATTGTAACCATTTTCATCAGGGCTGAATTTATTTCGCTGTAATATTTAGAAATGCTGCCTAAGAATTAGTGAGAACATTATACTTAAAAATGCAACGAACGCTCTGCTTTCAATCTAGGTGACCCAGTTTACATGTGAAACACCCATATGCCCATGTAGAATCAAGTTGAGTGAAACTTTTCTGTCTCTGCCGGCAGCTTGACTCATTAGAATGGGGATCAACGCTGATCTGAAATTAAATATTTAAGAATTTTGAAGCTCTCTTGGCTACGTCTAAACTCTGACAAGATCATTTCTGGCTGCCGGCTGCTGGGGTGAGAGTCCATCTCCCGGGCTGACGATGTCAGGACTCTTCAGCTGTGACATGGACAGCAGAACCTGTGGGCGTTTGAAATGGATTTTGTCGCTGAGATAGCCTGATGATGTGCCAGCTGAAATGAGGTGGAGATCAAAGGGTTGTTTCTCCAGTGAGGGACGGTATTTGTGTGGGTGCCACTTTCAAAATCCAGGACAGCTGCAAAGTTGGTTTTGAAAGCCCAGTCTCCAAGTCAGGGTTGTCTGTTAACTTCTCTGCCGTGTCAGCTCCTCCTTTACATGCATCGTGAGCAGCCGGCTGCTTTAGCCCAGCAGTCTGGACTGCAGCAAGGTGCTCCCAGTTCCTTGAGGCAGCTGTTCACTTGGGTAGTGGTCTGGGAACCCCAAACCCTCCAATTCTCTTTCCTGCTGCAGAATCGACTCCCTCTTCCACCCTGGACAAGTCACGTGGATTCTCTGAATCAAATCCAGCGGTAAACTGCAGCAGACCCTCTCCTCTGAGATCACCGCTGTTGTGGGCAGTGGGACAGAACTTGACCTTGGGTCTGTCTCCTCCATCTGTAAAATGCGTATGAGGATTAACTCATTAGAGCCAAATTTTGTCCACTTCTGCGGAGGTGCCCAAGTAGAGAGTGATGGCACCAGGAGCTCCCGCATTGATTGACCCTCCTCCGTAGGAGCCAGACCTGGCACTGGGCTAGGACTGCTGGTGCTAGCTGCCTGAAATGCCAGCTGAGCTGGTGGGAGGGCTCCCATTTTGGCTGAGACACCAGGGATTGAACTGGGGGCTTCTAGAGCTAAAAACATACGCTGCGGTAGCTTGAGCTAAAGGGCCAAGACTCACTAGTAGGGGCTCTAGGAGTCTCATGCTCTGTGGATCAGGCACAGAGCGCGTTCCTGGAATGCTCCCATCCGGTTCACGTTCACTCTGCCCATTTTGCCATCACTGGGTATCGTACAACCATGTAATCGCTGGCCTACTGCATGGGCAGGAGAGAGAGCTGTATCTGGGAGCAATAATGCACACATTACCGGCAATAGAACCTCGCAGTAGTCCGGAGGGAAGTCACCTTCGCTCTCCCTTGTAATCTGCTCAGTTCCAGCTGCCTCTATGTTCTCAACCTTCCGGAGAGAGAAGGGGGAATTTAGTTTTCCATTTAAGTGACCATGTGACCCTAATGCAGGCTGATAGAATTCAGGACAAACGTGGCCTCAGCTTGATCCTTTTTAACTGGTGTAATAGTACATGCTGTTTCCGAGGGAGGAGCTGTCGGCTCCAATGAGTACATTTCGTTCTCTCTGTTGTGCTGCTGGTGAGGAAGGCAAAGTAGGCCTGAGAATAGAAGCTTGCTTCTAAAGCCTGGTTTTCTTGACACCGATGCCCACCTGGTGTCAAACTGCAAGTCTCTGCGTAGGACTTCGTTCCTGCAACTCCCATCGGACACCCGTAATGGCAGCTGTTCAGAACAGCCGGGAGGTCATTCCACACGCAGTAACTCCAGGGAGGACTCTGCTGTGTCCAGTCTGGTAGTCATAAAGCTTTCAGAGGCCAGGCCTTTGCTGCTCTCAGCACACACTGTTCCAGAGGCCGGTCTGCAAACTGTCCTACCATCGGTATTGTTCTCAATACCGACGGTGTCTTAGGCTACGTCTAAGGCGATGTCTTAGGCGGGTAGCGTTCGACTTCTCAGAGTTCGATATATCGCGTCTCATCTAGACGCGATATATCGAACTCCGAACGCGCTCCCATCGACTCCGGAACTCCACCACCGCGAACGGCGGTGGCGGAGTCGACGGGGGAGCCGCAGACTTCGATCCCGCGGCGTCTGGACAGGTGAGTAGTTCGAACTAAGGTAGTTCGAGTTCAGCTACGCTATTCGCGTAGCTGAACTTGCGTACCTTAGTTCGACCCCACCCCCTAGTGTAGACCAGGCCTTAGTTCAGATGGACCCAGGGCACCAACCGTCCTTTGGCCAGTTACATATCAAGTACTCATATCTTTAATCTAGTCAGGCATTCCATCACAATTTTTGCCACAACAGCAATGATAGACTCCATGGTGAAAAGCTCTGATAGGCTAAAGAGCTCGGGTCTGTACTACAGGGCGATAACCTGATGTAGCAGTCTGCCCAAAGGTATGTTCACTGTGCAAATTCCTAGCTAAACTAAGTGCGGGACATTTGTTCTGCTTCTTTTGACCTATTAAAATTCAATGCACAGAATTATAGTTTGACTCCACACACAAAAAAACAACCCTGTGTTAAAAGACCATTATAACGTTCTCAGAAAGAAAAGAACTGTTCTGGCTGAAATTTTCCAAACAAATTCAGCCTGAGGCAGACATCTGGTACAGAAAACTTCAGCCCAAGTGGCTAAAGTTTGGCAAAGTTTATAAGCAACAGAAAACAGGGTCTTATAATGAGAAGTGTGCCGCAACCTTCATAATAGGTGGTGCTACCAGCCCCACCTATGATAAAAATATGTATGTGCGGTTGGATACTACACTGATACATGTTTAATAAATACTTAGGAGCAATATCCATGTGATAAATAGTAGAACCATGTGATAAACTGCATGCATCATGCACTTTTTGACTGGCTACTCGTCCATCTCCTCAGGGATTATTGCCAGCATTCCAAAACAACTGAGCTGCTGCAGTTCCCATTCTAAACGAAAACTTGACAAATATTTCTTCGGCTGCTCCTCCTCCCTGTTGGGGAATTTCACCCTAAAAATTGCACTCTTATCTGGTCCAAGATGAGCAATGTTCAGATCAGCCCCCGTGATGGGTATGAAGTCCAACATCTCGCGATGTATGAGGGCAGGAACCAGGAGCATTATGCCACGGGGAAGGGGAGAGTCACAGCCTTTGGGTGCAATGTGCAGCATTTTTCTTTCACCTTTGCTAAATTCCAAGGGAGCAAACTTAAAATTGCAGCATCATATGGGAAATTTCTTGGGTAATTTTTTTAAGTTTTCTCCAATGTGCTAGTTAATCCTATGCCTTACCAGGCTTGTGCAGCTGAGTCCAGTTAATCAGAGAATATAGGATCTGAACAATAGCACCAGTAATATGGCATGTAGAGAATGTGTGATGAAGCGGCATGCTATAACGTCCTGACTGGCATTCCATTGGGAAAACCTGAATGATGGTCCACCCAAAATGCCTGTCAATAAAACCTCTTCGTATTACTCCTCACCACTGTGTGTTTGTTCTGTGCATTCAAATGCAGCTGCCCTGGATCTGTGATGTAGAGCATTAGTTTCATTATAAACTCTCAAGTAAATTTCTCTCCTGCTCACCAAGCATGCATGACCTACAGTTTCACTCCTGCAGAAGATTTGTCTGGGTCCTCGGAACCAGGCAGTCAATGATAGTGTTGCAGAACTGAGAGAAAAGCCCTTAGAGGAGGTATCTTCTGAGTCTGAGTAGGTCAAAAGCTGCTTTCTTCTTGTGGTTTTAAAATATGTCTCTAAGCACCCGGTATTACATCAGACCAGAATCACTTGCATGTGTGTTTCCCTCCTTACTGTGTTCCAGTCTGAGGGGCTTTGGGTATGAAACACCAGTAGAATTAAACACTTCATTCTTTCTCTTCTGAGAGTCTGGAATTCAGTGGTTTGATTTTACTAGCAATGGAGGAGCTCAGCATGGCGGGTGATCGCAGCTGCTCAGTCAGGAGATTGGAGCACAGGGATGAGCTGGTTTAGCACACGCCAATCTAAAGCACAGTGAGGAACAGAGACGCTGCCAGGCTGGATCAGACCAGTGTGCCCATCTGTTCCAATACCCTCTTTCTCACCTTCCTACCAGCTGCAGGAAGGTGCATGGAGCCCTGCAATAGGCAGTTACGGAATAATCTGCCCAATGGGAAAGTTTCCTACTAATCCCATCAATTAGAATTTGGTTTATGCCTTGAAGCTTGAAAGTTCATAACCTTTGCAGTATGCTTCATGTGCTGTTGGAGGTTTTTTAACATCCTTACGATTGTAACTGGATGAAGGCTACGGAGAGGGACAGGGCATATATAACCGTTATTCTTTTAGCCATCTTTCACCTTTTGTCCTTGCAGTTGTCGTTTGGAATCTGCAAACTTGTGTGGATTAAATCAGAACAGACCCATCCTTTCACATGTGCTATAGGTAGCCAAGTAATTGTAGGGGGACGTATTATTCACAAGGAAACCTGTTCTTATGAGATTTGCAGACAAGTTTTGTGAATAGAAGAGATTCAGGGGCATTGGAAAAAGAACCAAAATGTAGGGGTGCTTATCCAAGATGAATTAATAACCATTCGAGCTTGATCCACTACTGTTCATTGAGTATAGCACACTTGTGGGAAATATTAACTATCACCTTCATAACAACATACACTGTTCCTTAGTCCTGATCTTCCTGCTTGGACTCAGACCTGAGGTCTTCCACTTAGTTGAAGACCTCCAACGGGGACAGGAGCTAGATATGGGAGAGTTACTCAAACAGAAAATTCCTCAATAAACTTAGGTGTGTCGGATGCACACCACGATGGTGGCTTAATCCAAATGATCTTCTGTTTTACCTGATTTATGGTCCATAACCACCATTGGTTTATCTGTAATTCTGAGTCATAGCATGGCTGAGTAGTTGTTTGAACAAGAGTGGTATAAGTTAAAGCAAAGGAATGGGAGTGAGATCTGGGTTGACCTTTCCCAGCCAGACATGCTGGATGACTAAAATGCTAAAGGGGAGGGGATACACTTTTGGAAGGGTGCCCCCCTTTTTGGATGTGCAGTTTGTGTCCGCACAATCTACACCTGCATTTTTACATCTCCAGCTGAATTGTGGATACAAATCTGTGCATTTTACACCTCCTAACTCTTTGACTGCTGATGCGAATCCGATAGAATTGCACTTCCTCCGATTTACACCTGCAATTTGTTTGGGGGATGCAAATTGCAGTTGGAAACCAGAATGAGGAGTCTCAGCCCAGCAGAAAACTTACCCCTTAACTTCTCTGTGCATCCGTTTTCCCATGTGTAAAATGGGGAGAACATAAGAACGGCCATACTGGGTCAGACCAAAGATCCATCTAGCCCAATGTCCTGTCTGCCGACAGTGGCCAGTGCCCGGTGCCCCAGAGGGAATGAACAGAACAGGGAATCATCAAGTGGTCCATCCACTGTCACACATTCCCAGCTTCTGGCAAACAGAGGCCAGGGACACCATCCCTGTCCATCCTGACTAATAGCCATTGATGGACCGATCCTCCATGAATTTATCTAGTTCTTTTTTGAACTCTGTTATAGTCTTGGCCTTCACAACATCCTCTGACAAGGAGTTCCACAGGCTGACTCTGCGTTGTGTGAAGAAATACTTCCTTTTGTTTGTTTTAAACCTGCTACTTATTAATTTCATTTGGTGACCCCTAGTTCTTGTGTTATGAGGAGTAAATAACACTTCTTTATTGACTTTCTCCACACTAGTCATGATTTTATAAACCTCAATCATATCCCCCCTGAGTCATCTCCTTTCGAAGCTGAAAAGTCCCAATCTTATTAATCTCTTCTCATATGGAAGCTATTCCATACCGCGAGTCATTTTTGTTGCCCTTCTCTGAACCTTTTCCAATTCCAAATATCTTTTTTGAGATGGTCGACCACATCTACATGAAGTAGTCAAGATGTGGGCGTACCATGGATTTATATAGAGGCAACATGATATTTTCTGTCTTATTATCTATCCCTTTTTAATGATTCCCAACATTCTGTTCATTTTTTTGACTGCTGCTGTACATTGAGTGGATGTTTTCAGAGAACTATCCACAATGACTCCAAGATCTCTCTCTCTTGAGTTGTAACAGCTCATTTAGACCCGATCATTTGATATGTATAGTTGGGATTACGTTTTCCAATGTGCATTACTTTGCAATACTTACCTGTAGCACAACAGTTTTGCAAAGTTGAATTTACTCCCTTTTATAAAGTACTTTTGCTGATTGGATGGAAGACTCAGAGAAAGGCAAAGCATTGCTCTTTTCTTTATGCTTATTGTGATTTCAGTGCTTCTAGGTAAATTGAGCTTCCTTGGGTATGTACCACTTAGCAGGCAGCCAGTAGAGTAATTCAGCAGAGCTCAGTCTAGCAACTCCATGTGTTTTGCTAGTGGAGCATGTAGGGAAAAGGAAGTTAAGATTCATTGATGAGCTGTTTCTGTGTGGATTTTCAGCCCCAGAGCTGCTTCATTTACCATTGACCTGGCTGCCCATTACATACGGAGAAATAGCTTCATTTTACTCTGGTCCCTAATGGCCCTCATGTTGAGGTTGGGGGGTGGCTTTCTGTGCCCACTCCAAGTTATTTAGTTAACTGAAATAAACAATAAAAGGACAAATATTTATACTCTCATTCCATGAAAAAGGTGGGTCAAGTCCCAGAACTGAGGGCTTATAAATTGCATCCCACTCCTAAGTCACGGGATAGCTAGTTATTATGAACTACTCAGCATGGGGCAGATAAAAGCAATAACATTTAACTACCCAGAATAAAAACATTTAACTACATGCGATTAAAAAAAAAAGTGGCACTGTATGTGGGGACTCTTTGGTGCACATGCTGCTGTGTAGATGTACAGCAAACACAGCCCTTTCGAGCATCCCTTGTTGAGGAACACCCAGAGTACAATGGTCTACCCATGAGTTTCCTGGGTTCCCCTGCAGTTCTCTTTGCCCCGGCAAAACTGGATAAATCACGAGCGCCATGTTGAGTACTCTCTCTGGACTCAGCGGAGCCTCTTGCCTGAGAAAGACATGAAAGATTTGGCCCTACGTCACTTTACATCATGTACAGAGAGAGAGACCATAAATTTGGGTGAGGTCCATGACCAAAAGAGGGCCTGATGATGAAGAATGAACTCCCATCCATCGTGCCGCCCTTCTCCCCAGCCCCTGAACTTGTGTCATGGCCAATCTGCCTGGGTTTTCAACTGTAACCGTAAAGTTGCTGTCATACAAATAATCAGCTTCTCCAGCAGGTGCCATTTCAGACCTTGGAGGGGGTAGAGCTATTTATCAGACTCGCTCACTAAAACCCAGTGCCGCCTTCAAACAGCATTTGAGCAGCTCACACTGATGCGTTAAGGATGAAGCCTTCAGTTGCCATGACACCAAACCATCCTCAAGGATACAGTGATGTGTCTGTTTCATTTTGCCCTTGCTGACCCTGTTCCCAGATGATGTGGTCTCTCGCCCACGTTCCAGTCTCTTTCAAGTAATTATCTCCTCTGATTGCTCATCTGGTGCTGTCGTCAGATATACATGTATGTATATTAATCAGATGAGTCACAGAAGGGGCAAGGCAATACATCTCTGTTTTTGCCCAGTTTCTGGGTAAGGAGTGGTTTTGAAATGAGTGAGCATGACATATATTTATTTTAATTCGATGGCTGAATGGTTTTTGACGTACTTAAGGATCCATTGGGTTTATTCTGGGTAAAGCTGCAGTTAAGGTGATCTCTGACATTATGATCTCCATCTGGATCTTACTTACACCCCTGTAAATCAGGAACAGCTTGACTGAAGTCAGTGGTGCTTCACTGGTGTAACAGAAGTCAGAATCAGGCCCTATGTGTGTTTCTCTTTTGGACCAACTTTTCAGACAACTTCCTAATTTGTGTCCACAGATATTGCAGATCATTTGTTTAATGCTCACAAAACCCAGGTTTGTGTGCACATGTTTGAGATTTGCACATAGAAATGTCCATTTAGCATATGCGAGTGTGGGTTTTGCATGCATCAAATGGGAAAGTTGTAGGCTCTCTGTTGAGAAGGCCACTTGAAAATGGCTGTCTGTTTCTTGTGATGTTTAGCGTGGAGTGGCAGGGATAGAGATCTTCATGGATGACTTTCCATGGAAGTTTGCTTCTGTCCTGAGAGACTCATGGAAATATGTTCAGCTTCACTTCTCGATCTCAAATGCAATATTTGTATAATTTACTAAATAAATTCTTCTCCTCTGTGCTTGCTTGATCCCCACTGACCTGAATGGAGAGATGCACAGGTTGAGGAAGAATCAACCCTGAGTTCTGGCACAGAATGTCCTTCTGGGGAGTCAGAGCATGATTTGGGCTGTAGCAAGGGAGAGACCAGGGAGATTGGATTGATAATGGGGTAGGAAGCCTTACCCTCTAGATCACTGGTAAAACCTAGCCCAGTGACTGACCAATGACTGTCCAATGACCATTCGAATGGCCTGTGTGAAATGAAACTGATCTCGGCTTCCAGAAAACACCAGCACAAAGGACAGTAATTGGCATTGTTCTTAGTCCTCTCAAAAAGAGCTTGGGCTATTGTGATTGGACTCTCGTCCCATGTCTAGCTACAGTAGTCACCCCAGGAGAAGCTATCCTGCTTGGTGTCCCCGTCAGGTTCCCTTCATTTGACCCTTTGACCGCACTCCCGTGCCTGTTATTTCATCAGTTGTCCCCCAGAATCACTTGGCTTCCAGGTCCTGTGGATCCTCCCCTTAGGCTGGGGGGAGGTCCTTTAGCAGTGGGCTCCACCCACCCACTTCCTGGATCCCAATAGGATACGGTTACGCTATCTTGGTAGGGCTTCAAACACTGGTCCCGGCCATGTCATACCTGTCCATCAGATAAATAAAAGACTTTGGTTTCCCGGTCTATCAGTCCAGCTCCAAATTAATTTTCCATATTTAAAAAAAAAAAGGAAATAAGTGTGTTAGGAGTCTGAAGGCTGAGTGATCCAAATCCCCGGCAGGATGGTTTCTCAAGGCTGTGTGTTGTGATTTAGATTTTTATCAAAAACTGGGCTACGGGTGATGAGGGGAGGGGACTCTTGGGGCATAGAGATTAATTCCAGGATAAAAGAATTAACATCATGCCGGAGGCAAGCAAGAACAATAAATGTAAGTACAGCTGTATCGCTTTCTGTGGAAACCGATACCATCATTGTGTCGAAGGAATCCTAGGCATTCCATCATGTCACACTTTCCGACGATGCACCGACTGCTCGGTTTAAAAACATTCATCTATCCCTGACTCAGTGACAGACAGATGCTGACAGGAATGTTCGCTATGGGCCCAATCCTGTAAAGTGCTGAGCACTTCCTGGAAGGTGCCAAGTGCCCTTAATCCCACTGAGCTAAGGGCATTCAGCCCCTTGCAGGATTGGTCCCTTTTGTATCAATGTATGATTTGCAGTTCTGAATGATGATGCTCTTTCTTTAAGTGTCCAAACCAGCAGAGTAGGACTATTTTGTGTCTGCGTTTGACCTTTCAATCCAATCTGATTCAGTTCCTTGTGATCTAAGCTACTACCTTGCAAGCTTTAGTTCTCTAGAGATATAACAGGAATGTGTCACGCTCTGGCTAGCGTGCACGTCGGCGTGGCACCATTGCCATCTAATGGGTGCCCAAGAGTACTAGTACGGCGCCTCCTTGTGACAAGGCCACAAAGAGAACGTGAGCCCTGCTACTGTTCCTGTGAGTAAGGGGAACAATACTCCATTTGTGCGACTGGTACAAGCTTCTTCTTCTGGAGCAGAAGGATGATCTCAGTTCTATCCCTCCTCCGACTGTGAAGTTCTGGGTGGTCATTGATTCATTCCAGCTGCTACAATACATTGCACTGAGTTTGAAAAACCATAAATAACAAACCATTCTGTGATTCAGACCAAAGACTGGCAATGTTTATTCTGTGGCTTTTGAGGAGAGCGGGGAAAGTCGTGAAATAGAAACTAAATAGCCGGAGATGCAGTTTAGTGGAAAAGCTTTAGTGGAAGAAACTTCTTGTCTTCAGTGGAATTAAATTGAAATAGCTGTATTTTATCTCATCCTTCATAATAATGCTTGCTGCTTATGTAATACTGTGTACTCATATAGCTCAAAGCACTTTACAAAGGTGGGTATTGTATCCCCACTTTACAGATGGGCAAACTGAGGTATAGAGAGATGAGGTAACTTGCCCAAGCTCATGCAGCAAGTCAGTAGCAGAGACTAGAATCTAGGACTCCTGACTCCCAGCCAGATGTTTTGGCCACTTGACCACACTAGAAGAACTTAAACCACCCAATGTGGAGCCTTCCATAAAGTAATTGGTTCTGAAATTCATGGGCCAGAGCCTCAAGTGGTGTAAATCAGTGTAGCTTCTCAGAATCATTAGTGATTATCTTCAAGAAGTCGTGGGTGAGATCCCAGAGGAAGGGCAAACAAAGGTACCTACCTTTAAAAAGGGAGGAAAGGAGGACCTGGGGATTTATAGATCCATCAGCCTACCTTAAATTCTTGGAAGATACTGGAACATGAGCCAACAATGTGATGCAGTTGCCAAAAAAGGCAAATACAATTTTGAGTGTATTAACAGGAGTGTTGAATGTAAGAGATGAGGTAATTGCCCCACTCTGTTCAGCACTGGAGTATTATGTCCAGTTTTGGGTGTTGCATTTTAAGAAGGATGTGGACAGACTGGAGAGAATCTGAAGGAAAGCAACAAAGATGATAAAAGATTTAGAAAACCAGATCTATGAGGAAAGGTTAAAAAACCTGGGCATGTGAAGCCTGGAGACAAGAAGACGGGGTGGCGGGGGGACCCTGATTAGTCTTCAAATGTGTTAAGGGCTGTTATACAAAGACAGTGATCAATTGCTCTCCATGTCCAGTGAAGGTAGGACAAGTAGTCAGGGGGTTAATCTGCAGCAAGGGAGATTTAGGTTAGATAGGTGGAAAAACTTTCTAACTACAAGGATGAAGTACTAGAACAGGATACCAAGGGAGGTTGTGGAATCCCCATCACAGGAGGGTTTTAAGAACGTGTTGGACAGACACTTGTCGGGGATGGTCTAGATATGCTAAATCCTGCTTTAGCACAAGGGAGCTGGACTTGGTGACCTCCCAAGGTCCCGTCCAGCTCAACATTTCTGTGATTCTACTGAGGTGAATTGAACTATACCTGTTTACGCCAGTGGAAGATCTGGCCTCTAAGTTGTATTGGTCTAACCCATTCACTCTCTGACTCCTTTTTCTAAGCTGCTTATCATAATTCTTTAAGTTTGCAATCAGCAGGATGACATATTTTAGGAGCTTGGTAACCATATATAGACCCTTTTGCCGCTAGATTGCTGGTTCAAAGCCAATCAAAAAATGGTGTGAAAATTTTCTCAGATTCTCTCTTGTATCTTTCATCAAAAATTTCCAAACTCTCACAGCAGCCTTGTCGGTTATTATCCACTGGTGGCTTTTCATTGGCCCATTTTGGGTGAGTTAATGGTCAAGCAAAATCCATTTACTACAATCCGATTTGGCACTAATGTTCCCCTCGTTGGCAATTGCAAGTGTGTGCAAGGAGTGAGCGGACCAAGAGACGGAACTATTCTCTTACTGTGGCGGAAGTCTTTTCAAGTCATGGAAGATGCTCATTGGCAATCCAGTGTGGGGAAGCTTCCAGAGCGGTTACTTGCTCTCTAAAAGAGAGATGTTCAAACTCCTTTGACTTTTCACCTCTTGACCTCTCTTCTGAGACTGCCAGCAAGAGTGCCAGTTGTACTGGAAAAACTGAAAAGGTGTAAGGCGTGATTCAGCAGAAAACACTCCAGCATATGCAAGCCTATTCTTCAAGGCTTACAAAGCGCAATGACCTGAACAGATTATTGTTTCACTGACTCAGGGTCATCGTGAACAAGAGAGAATATAATGTATCGCTTGAGGTGCTTTAGAACCTGTGTTTATCCTTTTAGTTTGAAGTTTAATCCAAAAAAGCTGTGACTCGCTACGCTATCTGTCTTCTCCCTTAACAGTTTTACAAAACTCTGACAACAGGCAGAATAAATGAAGCCGCGTGACGAGCAGCACAGGACAGGGACTTCTTTTAAATTGCATATGGTTTTCAAACATTGTGTAGAGTGAAGTGTGATATTGGGCAATGGATTTAGCCCCTTTTTCTGTTGGTGACGTATCTGTGGACAGACTTTGATCTTTAAAATGTGCTTATTGCCCAATATTTGCTGACAAATGGTTGGGTTACTTGAGGCCTAGTCATTGTGACTACTGCTTCAGTTATTTGCTACCGGCACTGATTGGTCAAGAAGGTCACATGGTATTGTTTCTTTTTCCTGATTGGATGAATCCCAGACCCTCTAAAAGCTTGCAAAACAAATACCTCTAGTGCTAATATTCCTCGTTTACTTATTCCCACAGGTACCGATGCACACTGAAAACAAGTCAAAGGAGTTGAAATGTTGTGTGTGCCAACTGGTACCTGTGAATGAAGATTATTTTAGTGCAACACACAGTTCTCTGGTTTGCACCTGTAATAATAGTAACTGTGCACTCAGATTTGGCCCATAATTCACTGCGCGTTTGAGTGCCTAATATGTTGGAAAATCTGGCTGTAAATCTTCTTAAAATGTTAGCAAGTTCCACTAAGGTGCATGCGCAAACTCTCTTGTAGCTAGCTGCTTGCCAGACAACTGCTCTGACACGGTCTTGCCCCATTATGTGGTGTGACTGGATTGCAACAGATTGGAGCCAGCTAACGAACCACAATCTCTATTCTCCCTTCCACTGCCCATCTTTGCATGTATTCTGTTTAAAGAAAAGTGAGCACGGTGTGTGGAGAGAGAGCGGGGAAACTGAGAAAAACTTACTCCAATTAAAATCAGGTGTTCCTTCTACTGGAGTGGCTCTCAAACTTTTGTACTGGTGACCCCTTTGACATAACAAGTCTCTGAGTGCGACCCCCCTTATGAATTAAAAACATCATTTTTAACACCATTATAAATGCTGGAGGCAAAGCAGGGTTTGGGGTGGAGGTTGACAGCTCGCAACCCCCAGTTTGAGAACCCCTGTTCTACTGCATGGATATATTTTGACCAAACAGTCACATTCTAGTCAACTCTTTCACTTTACAGAGTTCATCCCATCACGTGAGTGGCAGTGATGGAAGTGATTATAAAGAACCCCCTCCTTTGGGCCGGAACATAATCTAGTGGTTAGAGCAACTTTGGGGTCAGGACTCTAAATTCTAATCCTGACTCTGGCATTGCCTAGATTAGCATGTGTAAACTGCTTACCTGCTTTGTCACTCATTTTCCCCATCTGCTAAATACTTCAACATGCTCCAATGCAAGGAGCTATACAAGCAGCTGTGATCAAGGAGTCTGAGTGTTTCTATTAGAGACAGGCCTGAGTTACAAAATTTGGAGCCAGCTTTTGGACTTGCCAAAAGTTAACATGCTGAGGGTCGGGTTTTGATTTGGTGCCATGACCGAGATGCGGGTCAGCCATGACATTCAGATCACCGGTGCAGATTCTGAAGTCTCACCGGTGCAAGTGGAGAAAAAGGCCCTTACTCCTCGAGTTATAATGTATGGCAGAAAAGGAGCTTGGTTTAGAGAAGCTCCAGAGAGCCAAGGCCCCAATTCAGTAAAAAAACCGTTAGGACTTGTCTACACTTGAAATGCTACAGTGACATAAATGCAGCGCTGCTGCTTCACTGCTTCAGCATAGGCACTGCCTATGCCCATGAGCGGAGTTCTTCCATCGGCGTAGGTAATTCACCTCCCAGAGAGGCACTAGCGAGGTTGACAGAAGAATTCTTCCAGCGACGTAGCACTGTCTACACCAGGCTTAGGCCAGCTTAATACATTGTTCCGGGGGGGGTGGATTTTTCACATCCCTGAGTGCCGTAGCTGGCTTGGCCTCACTTTTTTCGTATCAACAAGGCATAAGGCACAGGCTTTAATGACGTGCAAAAATCCGTCCTTCTTCAGCAAAAAGAAGGAACGCGTTCAGTGGTGCTTGGTGATGTGCTTAAAGGGAAGCTTGAATAAAGCTGGACTTAAGCCTGTCATTGAAATTCATAGACTTGTCGATTTTAAAGCTAGAAGAGGCCGCTGAGTCATTTAGTCTAACACAGGCCATGGGACTTCAGCCACATTCCCCTGCACTGAGCCCAAGCTAAGAACGTGCTTTAGTGCTTTGCTGAATCAGGGCCTGCTTTTGCAAGATGCGGGGCACATTCGGCTCCCCCTGATCTCAGGGGAAGCTGCTGGTGTTCAGCTGTTCAGTTTCCAGCCCATATTTTAAGGTGACTGATGGCAGTAAACTATCCCTCTAGGTGAATAACACCTTTCTTGTGTCTTCGAGGCTCTCCGGTTTGCAAACAAGCACAGTTGTGGCAAAGGGAGCTTCCATTGCAATGCATGCTTAGTGTGAGGCCGGTAATGTTCTTTATGCCATCCCATTGATTCCAGCAGTTCCTGGGGAACCTGTGTAGCCGCACAATGCTGGCTCTCCAGCGGTGGACTTGCAAAGGGACAAAAGACGCGTGCTGTTGATCAGAATTGACTCAGGCGTGCTGCTGCCTGCAGAGTAGCTTTTAAGGATGCTCCATTCACAAACCACAAATACCAGCTCCAGTGTTACTCCACGGACCACAGACATACCACCTCCCCTGCTTTTCCTTAATAGCAAGAGCGTGCAGGAAGTGGTTTATGTCAGAAATGCCTAGAAAGGCTGCGGATGAATCATAGAATCATAGAATCTCAGGGTTGGAAGGGACCTCAGGAGGTATCTAGTCCAACCCCCTGCTCAAAGCAGGACCAATCCCCAACTAAATCATCCCAGCCAGGGCTTTGTCAAGCCTGACCTTAAAAACCTCTAAGGAAGGAGATTCCACCTCTTCCCTAGGGAACCCATTCAGTGCTTCAGATGGAGGAGAAGCATCTCAGAGCAGAGGACGGAGCATCTTATGGTAACTAAAACCATTGACAGTGCAAGGCATAGAGAAGGAAGAGGGAAATAAATTACACAGCTGAGAAGTTAGGGAGCCTGATCCTATGCGGAGCTGAGCTCCCTCCTCTCCCCAGTCCCTTAATAAGTGTTCAGAGCCAGAGGACAAAGAACATGGCAGGGGTGGGGTTCAGAAATCCTTAGCCTGCTTTAGATGTCCTTATGAACAGCAGTGCACGGCAAAATGAGTTGTTCATGCTTTTGGAAAAATAAGACACATTCTTAGTGTTAGCTTATCTTTTGCACAACTGCCAGTGGAATGAGAATGTTGCATAAAGTGTATTTGGGTTTGTTAGGTGTGTGTGTGTGTGTGTGTGTATTTTTCAAACTAGTGGAATGCAATTACCACGTAGCTCAGGCTAATCCTTCCTTTAACAAGATTTCTCTGCAACCAGCCTAATCTCAAAGGACTTGGAGCTTCTTTCTTTCTTTCTTTCTTTCTTTCTTTCTTTCTTTCTTTCTTTCTCAGAAATGTTGTTTCTGCCCTGTGTGTTTATGATAGTGTTAGGGGAAAGCATATTTTTCTGAAACTGATTTTTAAAAAAATCGCAAACCAATGAACCCAAATTAATTTTAGTTTTATTAAAATGATCCTGTTCGGTGAGTTAAAATAGTTTTAATCCGTCAACTTTTTAAAAATAAAAATCTCCCTTACGTTATTCAAGAGCACTAGCAGCAAGTGCCTCTTGGGAATTTTATTCTGACTGGTTTCCTAACTTCTTTCCTGCAGGGTTCCCCCCTCCCTTTAATAAATATTGTTGAGGGGTGAGTATTTTTTCACTCATTTAGCAGCTAATATTAAACATCTAGACCTTTTCAACCTGCTTTTTTCCTATCATCATGCTGGTAGGTAAGGGAGGTTGTTACTATCATAAGGTATGCATGTACGTATGCGTATTAAGGCAGCACCCAGATGCCCCAATGAAGTAAGTGCTGTACAGTCATACAGTTCTGTCTACTCAAGAGCTTACAATCTTAATACACCAAAGAGACAAAGGGTGGAAGAAAGGAAGTAGTATTATCCCCATTTTACAGATGGGGGAACTGAGACACAAAGAGATTAAGTGGCTTGCCCAAGGTAAAATATGAAGTCAGTGGCAGAGGCAGGAATCTCATCCAGGCCTTCTAGGTCCCAGTCCAATGGTATCATGTTTATCTATCTCTAGGTGTTTATATTACACCAAATTCCTCATGGCATCAGACCTCCTTCCAAAAATTATAATGAGCCCAGTTCTGCACCTATATAAGTCAGTGGCCTAGCTCCCGATGATTTCATTGGTTGGGATCAATAAAGAGCTTAAACATGGTGGATGTACAGTTCACCCACCTCTTTTTCCCATTACTGACCAGTGCCCTGGGACAAAAGCTTCAGAAACTGGCCACTGACTCGGAGCGCCTCGGTGTTGTGGTGACTGACTTGATGCCTCTGGCCTGAATTTCAGAGGGCCGAGCCCCATCTACATCAGCTGGATCTGCGGATGTGGAGCACCTTTTGCAAAGCAGGCCCTCGCTATCCCAAGCTCGGCACACAAACTCAATGGCCACTTTTAGAATGGGCAGCCATGGTTCCCCAGGTCAGGAGTGGTTGCTAGGAAACTATGGCAAAGAGGCAGGTCTTATGCTTTGTTGGGAAAGTAGGGAGCTTCCTGGTTATTCTGATCCCTTGGGGAAGAGAGCTCTAGCTTTGGGCTGGCAGCTGTGAAAGTGCTGCTTCCTGGTACTCCAGGCCTCATCCTTGTTCTTGACAATTCCATGTTTCCTGATGGTAGCTGCCATGGCAGACTCTGAGGATGGAGGAAATTTGTTGGGGGGAGATAGAAACTTTAGGGAGGGATAATTAGAGGAAAGCAGAAAGATCTTTCCTTTCTGTTCTCTTACTAATGTATTCTCCCATCTGTCCTAATCCTCCCTAAACCAAAGCAAATGGCATGTGTGGGGCTGTTCTGAGATGGAGCAGCAGTGGCATGCACACACAGCTGTGCACATCTGGCATGCAGCTCTTTGATTCTCTGTTTACTAGCTGGCCAGGGGCAGCCAGATTCTTAGATGGCTCACAAAGAGAGAGAGAGAAATCCAATGGCACTAGTCCTGCCTCACAAGAACCTCCATGTCTGAGGCAGAGCTGCTCCTCTCAGTTTGTCTCTCTTCTTTCCCCACTGTCCCCTACTCTGATCCAGATTCTGAGCTTCTCACGTCCTCTCTGAAATAGGTTAGGGGCAGTTGCACATAGGCACAGAAAATGCACAAGTGACATCTGCCACAAATTAGCTCTTGGGCTGTCAGAACTGGAACCTGATCTAATTTACACTGGCTTCAATCTGGAGTGACTCCATTGCAGTCAGTGAAGTTGTGCGATTTTGGTGGCTTCAGAGTCTGCCAAGGCGCTAAAGTTAAAGGTCCATTTCTCCCCTCTTCCCTACTCCATGTCTTATATTTCTAATTAAGGCCTTGATCCTGGTAGAACCACATGGGTGCAGGGAATCTGTCAATCTTATTCTTATAATGGGAGCTGGGCACCTGACTCGCTTACACCTCTTTGAAAATCCAGCCTTAGGCCTAGTCTACACTTGGGGGAAGGGAGGGGGGGAATCGATCTAAGTTATGCAACTTCAGCTACGTGAATAACTTAGATCGACTCACCGCGGTGTCTTCACCGCAGTGAGTCGACTGCTGCTGCTGCCCCGTTGACTCTGCCTGCACCTCTCGTGGCACTGGAGTACAGGAGTCGACGGGAGAGCGCTCGGGGATCGATGTATCGCATCTAGACTAGACGCGATAAATCGACCCCCGCTGGATCGATCGCTGCCCGCCGATCCGGTGGGTAGTGTAGACATACCCTTAGTCAAATAAGGATAATATATTTTTTTAAAAGCCCATCCCTTTTGTGTCGTGTATTAGTAATATCATAGACTCTAAAAGCTGAAAGTTCTGCTCACTGCTTCTTCTGTAAACACCATGTAATTATAACTTGGCTTTTATTCTTTGTTCTTATATTCCTTAAAGACTTATGCACAATGTGTCACAGTACAGTAAAGCTACAATAGGATTAAGTTTTGCCAATGCCAAGCATTTAAAAACCATGAGTCAGTCCTCCCCAAAAACTAGGAGATTGGCTTAAAAATCATAAATTTAGGGTCTTTTTCTTTGCCTTCTGGTTTATTAGCCTATAGGTCACATTAAGGTCACATTTTCAAGCTTTTCCCCGTGACCTGAGGAGGGCTAGAAACTTACTCTTTTCTTTTAATGAAAGCAGAGATTCTCATCCGTTGATGGGGCATTACAAAACAAACCCAATATCATGAGACTTGCAATGATACCACAAGAGTTGGCAACACTCTACACAATTCTAGCACTTTTAATGTGTTTATTTCAAAAAATCTTTGTCAAATTACAGATATGGGTAATACTGATTATTCCCATAAGTATTATTCCCATATTAGAAATGGGAAGCCTGACGTGACATGGGAACAGGACTTACCCGAGGTTACAGCATCAGAGTCTACCTATAAGCCATTTTTTCTGACACACAGTCCTGTGTTCTTCACACCTAGCTCTGTCTGGAGTTCCATAATGTTCCCCCCCCCATGGAGTCTGAACGGTGAACAGTGCAATGACAGACAGCCAAAAGCAGGGATTACAGGGACAACAGTCAGAGTTTAAATACAAAAAGGAGGTTTGGCAGGGTAGTTACAAAAAGCCACCATCCAAACATAAATACAAATATTTTCGTGGATTTTAAATGTAGGGTGGATTTCAACATTTAGATAGATGGATAGACATTAAACCTGTATCTGCAGCCTTGGAACCCCAAACATCATGACACTAATCTAATGCATGAGACACTGGGACAGTGAAACTAGCTGGAAACAGGAAGTGAAACTGATCCATCTAGTTTTGCTGGCCAAAGATGAATGAAACATGGAATTGGGCCACATCCGTGTAGAAAATTGCCTTTGAATTTTGCAGTTCTTTCTGAGCTGAGAATCAAATGTTTGTTAGTGTCAGAGATAGGGAACGCCTTGTTTTTTGTCAGTTTTTAAATACTAATAATACCCAGCTCTTATCTAGCACTTTTCACGAGTAGATCTCAAAGCGCTTTACAAAGCAGATCAGTATCATTATCCCCATGTTGCAGATGGAGAAACAGAGGCACAGAGAGCTAAAGTAACTTGCCCAAGGTCACCCAGCAGGCCAGTGGCAGAGCCATGAATAGAACTCACGTTTCCTGAGTCCTAATCAACTAGACAACACTGCCTATGTGATTTTGTTTTTTCTTTTGTTTTGTTTTGATTGCATCCCCTTCAGTGTCACAATGTAAAACAATACCGACCATCTCAGAAAACAAGCTGGGGCCTTGTCTACATGGGAAAGTTGCACCAGTTTAACTTAAATCAGTTTAGCTAAACTGGTGCAAATCCTAGTGTGGACACTTATTTCGATTTAAGAGCAGCTTCTTTCTGGTTAGCCTATATGTTCCCAAGCAACTTAAGCTAAACTGAAATAAATGTGTCCACACATGACTTTGCACCTATTTGACTATATTGCTTTAAATTCACACCTTAGGTTACAACAGTGTAACTTTCTCACATAGACAAGTCAAGGCCTCGTTAACCACAGCACCAGAAGGACTAGATATAACAGGCCCCAGCTGGGCAGACTCTTCCGTGAATTGGTTTGGTGGGGGAGGACTGGAAACCTCACACACAGCAGCTGCACAGCTTTTTTTATTATTATTTTTTATTTCAGTCAAATCAAGGATCAATAAGTCTATGAATTAGATGAAAAATAAGACTCCTCTTCTGGAAACACTTGTGGCATTAAGAAAAATGCATATAAAATCTCTGCTGTACACCATAAAATGTAAAGTGTTGGTGACAATCCATTTTGCTCCAGCTCCAATTAGGTCAATTTCAAAGACTAAAATGTTCTCTGCTGGTTGTTAGCCTGATCTCGTAATTAATCAATAATGTCCCTTACACAAGAAATGAGAGACTTGTTGACAAGTAAGCCTGTCAGAACTCTTTCCATTTGAATAAGACAATGGCTGCTATCACAACCACCATGTGCCAAGACACACTCTGCCGGCATTCAAGACAAATACACACTGGGGCCAGGCGGTTTCTTATTTTGGGTTGTAGTAAGCCTCTCTGAGCATTTTCCAGAAACACAATGAATCCCCCTAAAATTAATTGTTAGACCATGCTGAACTGAAATCCAACCCAATTTATTTTCTTTTGGCTACTTTAACTTAAAATAAGCCAATATTTCCAGAAGTAAAGCTGCCTTGTGTTAGTTGGAAAGTTGAGATTAAATGGACCTATATTATTAGTGTATATTATTAGGCTGGAAAATCAACTCATTACAAATGTGTTTGCCAAGGAATGCTGCTACATGGTCAGCAGATCACGTGGGCACCAAAAGCGTTGATGGTCTGATAAGTTCACCAATGATGGACATAGATGGAACATCCAGCAAGATCATCTCAAGGACCTAACTAGATTGATCTGGGTGGTGCTTGTTCTGCAATGAGGCTACATCCTTTTGGGATTTGCCATGATGTTGGCGATTAGTGCAAATGAGTCCTTAGTATCAAGTCAGATCCTTGCCAGATAAGTTGACAAGGCTGAGGCCAGAGTGGAAAGATGATCTTGGTCATTGTACAGCAGTTCTTGGCAACTGCTGTTCTTGATCTTCAGAACCAAGAGTCTTTCTTTGAGGTAATTCTGATTTTAATTAAGAAATGTTAAAACCTTTGTTTCAGTGACTGAGCATGTCAGTTTAGCAACTGCCCTACCAGCCTGTGCACTGACACAATTTCCTGGAAGTAGCTGGTTTTAAAGCCTATTGCTTCTAAGCTCTGGACCAAATCCGGAAGTGGAAGTTACATTTCAGCAAGTGAGTTTAAGTTGGTGAATTTTACACACTGAGGTAGGAATGTTGGGCTGTTGCAAAATGTATAAAACTGTCTAGGTGAAATCAGACCCTTCATAATTTAACTTACAACCTCATATCCCCGCTATCCTTTGGCATGTAAGTTTCATTAACTTAGACTCTCTTATTTAGATTCAGGTGCCCTTACCAACATATAAAGTACATATTACCTCTGAATTTGGCATTGAGTGTGGAAACTGAAGTCTTGCTGTGGAGATGCATTCATGCATTAATGATAATTAGCACTCTGTAGCGCTTTCTCATCTGCAAAGTGCTGGAGATCAGGCTAATTGAATACTTGCTACCTGTTCTTGGAACATGATGGTTCTTGGAAGCCCGTCAGGTGGAAACATCTCAATCAAGCCAGAACAAAGCTCTCGGTAGTACACGGTAGAGAACAATCTTGCCTGGGATGGACGAGGTGACCCAGTGGATCTTTTCCAACACCAGTCTCTCTGAGTCTAACAGCCTTGTGTTTGCAAGTTTAGGTGGGAATTGGAGATTGGCCTAGTTCTGGTTCAGATGCCATTATCCTGGATTTGCTGTGCAGACAAAAAAATTAAGCAAATTTCTTATAATTATCATTCCTCCTAGTGACAGATGACAGCAGATCTCCCTATTGTGTCTCTTTATTTTTAAATCTCTGCTTAATCACTGACTCGGCTGCTTTGAAACTGGGTGGCGCTTCATAGGCAATAGTTTCTATGGTAACTAAAATGTACTGGCTTTTGCGTGATGATACTGTTAATGGGTCAGCAGCCATTACAGGTGGGTTGTGATGACATTAGCAAACTGAAGGGGGACCTGAAGAATTCTAATCAAGCAAGAAGTGTCTGCACATGGGAGCAAATTGAGACCTGGCAAATCCAGCCATAGCATCAGCTCTGGTGAGGCTCTGCTGTGCAGAGGGAGCTGGATTTGGGACGGTGATGAAGCTGTGATAAAACAGGAGTGCTGGTAAGAGACTGAACTCCCTTTCCTGGTGCCAGTCTCCTGACATGGTTAAAAGTTACTACCCCTGTTACATCTTCCCTCCCATCATTGCCAGCTCTCATGGATTTTAACATTAGTTTAGTGATATTTGTTGTTTTTTCTTTTTGCCTGAGCTCCTGGAGTCATGTGAATACATGTGACTCTTGTGCTTATGTTGTTTTTTTAAATTCTATCTCCAACCCTTACGGGTGCAGACTGAAGTTTGAAATGTGGCCTCTAATTGCTCAGAAGAAAGCCAGCAAAAAGAATTTTTACAATTTTTTTTTAAATCTCATGATGGCTAAGCCTCCCTTGTGATTCTGAAGGCCTGCTCTATGATATTTGAACCTGTGGGGTAGGCAATACTGAAAACACAGTATCATCCAAACATGCCAACTGCAGCCTAATACATCCAGTGAATAACACGCACAATGGAGATGTGTGAGATGGAGGGCATGGCAGGCGGTATGAACCCCTTGACACATGACTGCATTACCCTGCCTCTTGCTGAAAAGTTACTATCTCCTATCACACAGCCATTTCTTATTCTGAGAACTGTCCCTTCTGCCGTATCTTGTTTAGCCATTGAAGTGGATCCATCACTAGGAAGCTGTCTTTGCGGCTTCTTTATTCTTTTATAGCCAGTGACTTTTTGTCTTGTGTGCTGTTCCACTGTCTGCATGGTACTCCGCTTTCTGTAATCCACTGGGAATGTAGTTTCCTCTCCTCTTTGTTTTAAAAATGGTAGTTTTATTACTTTTATTCTCATTAGCGCAGTCTCACTTTCTTAATTAACACTGTGTTGGTGGATGTCACTGTGCTACTTAATGTATGGTTTTAATAGTAAATAATCACAGAAAATAATAAGGGATGCTAGTAGCAATCACATCTCGTAGTGTTTCTTCTGTTTCCATTGATCCATTGTGTGTTACTGCTGTCGTGCACTGGCACTGTCTGCAGCATTCTGGATGTCTTCAAGACACAGAGAGTCAGTGAATTATGTCCTCCAGTAGCACAGTCCCTCGGGGGTAGTTATCGTGTATGACAATAGCACGGATAGCATAGGTTTCACCTGGGTACATTGTCAGCCACTTTCTATTTGGACTCTGATAACCTGTCCCATGTGCAGTGAATCAAGAAGCTTGTTATAGTAGATGTGGAAAGACAAAAATCTTAGTGCTACCAAGTCTCTGATCTGGTAGTCCCAGGCTCCCATTGTGGCGTATGTTGCAATATTCCGGTAATGCTACGTATGAATTACTTGTACCCAGTAGGGCTTTTTTTTAATCAATTCCTTTGCTATTTGCACTGACCCTATTGGTTGGTGCATTTGACTGTGCACAGTAAGGGATTGATGAGGTGCTTTAACTGATACACCAGAAAGAATTGCTGAAATGAGCCTTTTATGTGTTGTGCACTGTTATTAAGTCATCTGGAATCTCACAGTAAGCAAACTGTTATTTACAATGTGTTATTACGGTGCCACTCAATGTGTTGTGCAACAGCTTGGGTTTAAAAGAGTAGTTTAAAAGATGTAATCTTTCTAATTTATTTTAAATAAATCTGTAACAACCTAAATTCCAGAATGTTCAGAAATCACACTTGGTTTTAATGATTCTTTTGCATTGTACTCGGCCTTCCACTCATGGAGAACTTTTCTTGGATGGCAGCATTCATGCCTGGCCAGAATAGACAATCTTGGGCTTTGCTTTTACTCACTTGGATACGATGGGTTATGCTTTAGTGTTTCCAGCTTGTGCTGTGACACGATGCTGGATTCCCACCATCTGCAGCAATGTCTGTCGACCCAGTACGGGCTCTTATGAGAGTTTCGGCACTGCTCCCGAAGCCTGACGCTACTTTGAGGACACTCAGCAGGCTATGGGTTAAACCTGATCCCAGAGCAGTTCATCTACCAGGAAGCAAACCAATTTTCATTCAGATTGGAACATGGCCCAGTGAAAACTACCCTCTCTTGGAGCAAGGGACACAGCGTTCTCTGTTTAGCTCATTGTCAAGAGAAATTGAGATTGAACTGAAATTGCCTCTGTCTGGAATTTCTGGGCACCACAGGGAAGGCAGATTAGTTCCGTTAGACCACAGCTCTCAGGGTAATCCCACTTTTGAATTATGGAACAAATCACTGTCATTAATCTGATGTGAAAATAAATAGGCCAGGCGCTTAATGCATTTGTACAAAACCCCAGCCGCAGAGAGAGAACTCTGTCTGGTGAGACAGGCCAACAGCAGCAAACCTCTCCGCACCAGGCTGCAGTTTAAGTTCAGAGTGCTTCTTCAAGAGGGTATCAGTCATTAGTCTTTTTAAGTTAGGAGTAAAGAGGGAGGAGGAAGGAATATGCTCACATGGAAATTTCATAGCACTGCAGATGGGGAAAATTCCTTGGTGGTCCTACATTGTATTCTCTACTGCTTTCCCAATCTGGGTTATGCATCCCAAGTGCTAAGACGCCCACCACTTCTCGTTCAGGTGTCCACAGCCTAAAAATCTCAACATTAGGAAACGTTTATTCATATTCAGACTACATTTTCCTTTTCCTAATTTCTTCCCATGCTCTACTGTTCTGCTCTTTGCTCCTCTTGGGAATTTCCAGTGATGCCTTTTGCTGGACACGGCTACAATTCTCTAATCTGCACGGCTCAAGCTTTCTGTGCCACCGCGCGGTAGGTGTTCCTTCCAAAAATCTTCTGGCTTACTGCAAAATACCGAGTTCAGCTTTGGCATGAGATAAATGAGGGCCAGTAATGCCTCCAACTTCCAGGACTCGCTTGAGCTTATTTAAACTCTATGGACAAAATTTCAAATGAAGAGGGGGGAAGGATAGCTCAATGGTTTGAGCATTGGCCTGCTACACTCAGGGTTGTGAGTTCAATCCTTGAGGGGGCCATTTAGGGATCTGAGGCAAAAATCTGTCTGAGGATTGGTCCTACTTTGAGTAGGGGGTTGGACTAGATAACCTCCTGAGGTCCCTTCCAACCCTGATATTCTATGATTCTATGAAAATGAGGCACCTAAATCCATATTTAAATGAAAGTGGCCATACTGAGTTTCCTCAGCAACCAGTGAAGTCAATGGGAACTTCTGGGTGCTCAGCTTATCTGAAAATCAAGCCACTGACTTAGGTTTCAAAATATTGATTTGGGTGAAATTCTGACCCATTGACATAAGTGGCAAACTCCCATTGATTTCAGTGGGGCCGTGGTTTCATCTTAGATGCCTAATTTTTAGATACCTATGTTCAGGCATTCAATGGCAATAAAAAAGTCCGGACTGAGATAAACGGCATTGGAAACCCATATGAATTTATTTGTCATGAGAGGAAGACCATTGATGTGCATGGGAGAGGAGCCTGAGAAGGATGAAAGCCCATGTTCATCAATAGAGCGTAGAGCATTCACTGTAGGAAACAATCCTGAGCTAGCCAGATATAGACAAAATGATCGACTGGATATTTTTCCACCTCTTAAACAGCATCTATTATTCTATTGTGGCCACAGAATCTATTACAGGGAAACGCTGGAAGCTGTTATGTTGCTGCTCCAGGAAGCTAGATGGAGTAAATTAAACCTTGGACAACCTTTGTGCTAGTTTGATAAGTTAGTGCAATCTATCTACCGTTTTTATACTGTGCTCATTACTGTCATGTGGGCCAATGTTCCCTATAATTTTTTTCCATCCATGTGCAGAATGAATTTTGCGATGTGCACCAATATGGAGGTCATGTGTGGCGGGGGTGGGGCCAAGGGGTTCGGAGTGTGGGAGGGGACTCAGGGCTGGGACAGAGGATTGGGGCGCAGGGGGTGGGCTACCGGTGAAATTTATGAGCAGACCTTCCTGCTTAAAACTAGGTGCTGAAAGTGGTTGTCCCTAGTGGTGGTGTTTGGTCATAAGGGCCAAGTTCCATGCTATGATACAATGTCCCATTGATATTTCCTCCTCAGCGAGGGAGGATATTGCTTGGCTGAGTATGAAGAGGGATTAGAGCTTTCAAAATAGGGGAGTGGTAATCTCCACAGGATTGCTTTGAAATCCAGCAGAAGACAACAGTTAGCTTTAAAATGGTCATGAGCGTCCGATTTGCTACCACATCACTCTTGACGCATTAGACCTCGGTACCTTTCTTTTCTGAAGGCACCGCCTTTCCGGGTCAGAGGGCAGTTCACAATCTGCGGGCCCATTTAGCTCTTGGCCTGTCTGTCGAGGCTGCCGACAATTGGGCAGCTGAGTGCCAGTTGTGGTGGTGGCTTTTATGGTGTGGTCACTTGTCTGCTGAGAGCTGGTGTGAGACTCACCAATGCACATCACAAAAGCCACCCAGCACGCCTCCTCGCATCCTCTCCTGAGCTCTCCAGAAAGCGACTCCAGATGGAGTGTGGGGTCCAATGCTTTGTTCAAGCGAGAGTGGGAAATTGCATAACGGGCAAGTCCACATCATAAAATCCACCCCAGCTGACACTAACCAGAACATTGAGACCGAGGATGAACAGGGCCACGGAGAGTGAATTTCCCCTTATTCCCCTAGATGGCCTCTCTAGGAAAGGGCTGAGGCACGTTGGCAGGGAGGAGCATGCACCACTGTTGCTTGTTCTGAATCTTCTCAGTGGGGAAACAAGAGGTGCTATCTCTACAGCCCCTTTCACCAGCAGTAAATCTACCCACTATTAATGTTTTTCAAGGAAAATACAATATAAAGAGTGAAACAAATGTGAATGCAGGCATCTGGGAGTAACCCAGGAGCTATGTTAACACCGAGTTCTACATGAAACCCATCAAGCTAAGCAAACGTTGCAAGCAGACTGCAGCAGTGGGTTGTTTTTTGTTTGGGTCTGACATGATCTGTTTTCTTTATGGAACAGGATTCTAACTCTGCTTCTAATTAGCTCAAAGATGAGGCTGAGGTGGAGCCAAACATGGCTAAAAAATGCGAACAATCAAAACTGAATGGCAGCTGGGGGGATAAAACCGAAATAAACTCAAGCTGGTATTTCAGCAACGGGCAAGCTCCTTGAGACTGTGGCCAGTAGCTGCAGTATGGGGCCCTTCATACCGCTCTGTAGGAGACATTGGCCTCTCCAGTCTCATTAATTGATTGGATTTTTGTTTATTGAAGCTCTTCCATTAAAAATCAAACACGTTCAACACAAAACATTAGTTGGGCGATTCTCCCAGGCGCAGATTGTTCCGATTCAACGCCCTCTCATGAAACCAAAGGCGTTGTACCCAGCCACTGATATCATCCTTCTGCCCCCAGCCATTCCTCTGTGAGCCTCCTGACTTTCTGAACTGCGTGATTCAAATCCCATTTAAATCAATAAAAAGGCTCAGGCAGGAACATGTCCAGGAAAAATATCTTAAATGTACCAGTAGGTGGCAGTGTTTCAGATTATTGCTTTGATTTTGCTTGTTTTCTCCCAGAGGGCCCTGTCTCTATGTTCTCCAGCTGTTGTCGGTGGGGCAGTCGGACAGTTCAGCCATGGGTTGGGCAGCGCTGCAAGGAGCGTGGAGCTACAGAAGAAGCCGGCAAACACACTGCCAACCCCAAGCATTCAAAAATCATGAGTCAGCCCTCTCCCAGTCAATTCAGGAGATCAGTTTACAAAGCAAGAGCTTTTAAAAATAATACAATTAGGGGGTTGGTTTTTTGTCTTCTGATTTCTGAGCCATTAGGATGCTCTGGGGGGACACACGTTTTCAAGCATCTCGCTGCAGCCATTAGGGCTACAAATGTAGTCATTGTTTTAAATGAAAGCTGACGCTCCAATATAATCACCTGACTCCAGGATCTGGGGCTTTAAGAAATACACCAAATGTCGTGTGCCTAAAACTGCAAAAGTTGGCCCCGGGGCAGAAAGAGACGGCATGGGGCTGTCTTCTTTTAAAGACACTGAGAACTTGTACTTAACAACATTAATGCTATTTAAACAGTACCTACCACTGATACAGTTGCAACCAAAGCCTGGTGTTGACTGTAGCCTGCAGTTCCCTGATATCCAGCACCCCACCTCCCAAATTGGAGGATGACCTTTGACCTCTGCAGCCATACCCCATCCTTGCATCATACTAACAGTAGTTAGGCCAGGCAGGCAGCGCACACAGACTTCGTGGGCAATGACTCGTACAAACAAGGTTCACATTCACTGAGCGATTTACCAGTTTGGCTTGCCTCTGTTCTCATTCCACCCTAGTGCCTTAACCTGTTGGCTGTCAAACCCTGGTCCAAGGACCAGTCTTGTATGGTGCTTTAGTCTTTTGTGACTGCTATTGCGGGCCACCATTCTCTCTTTCTGCTGAGGTTCCACACTGGACCTGAGGTGCCGACGCTGTACGTATCCATTCAGTGGTGCTGACCCTAACTCTCCATGTGTCCTAGCTAGCCCATGTTCTGTGGTTGCTGTAGGTGACCATAACTAACAGGCAGCTGGCAGTCATGGCCTGCCACAGCTGTGGTGAGTGGTGGTGGGTTTTCCGGATAATCTGGTACGTTTGTTCCAAAAGGTTGGAAACTCTAGCGCTGCCGTTGCCAGTTCTTCTGCTATGATTCTGTGACTTCGAAATCAGTGGAAACTGACAGTTTTGACTGCCTGGGAGGTGTGTCCTGGTGGGTGTAGCTGGAATATCGGGCTGTTAAAGATCTCCTCCAGACTGGCTCCATTAGGTTGCATTACAAATCACTACTGAGATCATGCCATTGAAACCAGTGATGTTTCGCCAGCAGAGATGTTAACCAATCATGTTTGTATTATGCTCTTAGACTGCTCTTGATCCTCTTGAGGTATGTCAACAGTGGCGGTGTAATTTTTAGCTAAAATATACCTACCTGCGTTAGCTCTGATTAAGCCAACACTCTAAAAATATCAGTGTAGGCTGGCTGTACGGGCAGCGAGATAGGCTTGCGGCAATGCCCCAAGTACAATCCCACCTGAATCCCTATGTACGCACTCAGAGATTAGCCTGCCCCACCACCTGTGCAGCTGCAACTACACTGTTTTTATTCTGTTCGTGTAAAGCCAACAGACCCCGGTTGTCGGCGGGCAGGATCAAACCTGGGACAGAGTTTAATGCATGAGCCTAGTGCATGAGCCTCTACTCTGCATGAGCTAAAAGCCAAGGTGCTCTTAGCTAAGACTGTAGAGCAGATTCATTTAAATCTCCCTCAGTCGGGTCTCAAAATCCCAGCCCGCATGCCATCTGGGGCCAGAGAATCTCCCCACTGCGGCCCACGGAAACTTTTAAAAAAGTTATTTCATCCGGCCCCCGTGGCTGCCAGCTGATGGGGGGAGGGGCCGGAGGGAAGCGGGCAGGAGAGATTCACATGCCCCACCCCCCGAAGCAGAGACCCATGCTGCCACGCTGCTGGTTCTGTCTGCTGCAGGCACCGCCCCTCACAGCTCCCATTGGCTGGGGGAGAAGGACAGAGATACCATCACTAGTCGCTGGGCAGAGTCAGCCATGGAGGCAGCATCATTAGTTGCCAGGCCAAGTAGCTAGGGCACCATGCAGCCAAGGGAGTGGGGTGACATTATTGGCCCGCTGGGAGGATTTGAGGACTGGCACTAGATGGGACAGAACACCCCCCCCCAGGAGATGTGTGAGTTACACTAGCTTGGTTACAGCTAGCGCAGGTACATCCACCCGAGCTAGAAACCTCACCTCCAGCTCCAGTGTATATTGACCCTGAGATGCTCAGATACCATATTGATGAGCACAGTGTGGAAACCTTGGGCCAGATCCTTGATGGTTGTCACTCAGTCAAAATCAATGGGCCTCTTGACAGTTGACACTGGCCGAGGACCTGGCCCCCAGGCCTCCTCTGAGCTTTGCAGAGCAGAGCAGAGCTCGCACTGATGTGATTTTAATGACAGTGCTCTCCACTACGGCTTCATTTCGCCCTCGCCCTGGCCTGGGAGGGCGTCTGTGGCGGGGCTTTATCACAAAAAGCTTTACAAGCACTTAGTGGAAACCAAGTTCTCCTTCCTTTCTGGTGCACGAGCTCTCTTTGTTTTGTGGCTTTTAGGGAGGCTGCTGGTCATTACGGCTGGAATGCTGCTGAGTTTGATTGAGCAATCCGGATGGTAGCGGGATTCCAGCTGCCTCCCGGGTGCATGGTTTCCATCCTGTCTGACACACGCACACACCGCCCAGCAACCCAGATTCCAGGCAAACCCAGGGAACGTTTTCAAAAAGCATCTTTGGGGACAATAACAACAAGACACAATCATGGGTGGTATAAATAAAGGATAAAATGTGGGGCCAGCAGGGCAAACTGACAGACCCATTTCTCAAGAGATGAGAAGCCCCGATAACTCAAGCTCTAGTTTTTGTTGGATGCTTTTCATGAACCTTAGTTGATCTTCAGATTATAAACACTGGATTTATTACCCAGGCAGCTCTTGCAAACACGGAGCAGTCAGGCAGCCTGGGAGAGGGGTTGAGTTAGGGATGTTGTATAATGAACAAACGACTTACTGTATAATAATGAATAGGACAAGACATGGGAGGGTATTTTTTCTGAAATTATTGATGCAAATAGGTTTCAGAGTAGCAGCCGTGTTCGTCTGTATCCGCAAAAAGAACAGGAGTCCTTGTGGCACCTTAGAGACGTAACAAATTCTTCTTTCTGTGTGTTCCATTCTATGCATCCGAAGAAGTGGGCTGTAGCCCATGAAAGCTTATGCTCAAATAAATTTGTTAGTCTCTAAGGTGCCACAAGTACTCTTGATGCAAATAGGACAGTTTTCTACAGGGTTGTCTGAGGTAGAAGTGGTGATGGTTTTTTTGCATGGGAATATAAAAGAATCCTCATCCTCTTCCTCCGCCACATTCTCTCTCGAGGTCACATTAATTTTCTAATACACAGTTCTTTCACACACACTTGTGAAACCCAAGATTTTTTCCCCAAAAAATCTCTCCTTTTTTTTTTTTAAATCATCCCAATAGTAGTAATGAAACCCTCTAAATCCAATTGCATTCTCATTTACATTGGTGGAAATCGGCAGTTACTACATTGGAGTTGCTCTGGATTTACATCCCTGGAACCTAGATCAGAATCTGGCCCTCTGGTGTGGTTGAACTATCAGTTAGAAGAAAATCAAGAGCCCTTTGCTTTCCTGACATTTGGAAGAAACTTGGTAGTTCCATGGTGCCACCTGTGCGTCCGAAATACAGCTCGGCAGGCCCAAATTACATATTCTCCCTCTGTTATCGCCCTGTGATTTATAGCCTAACTCCCAACCTGGCATCCCCTCTCCCTACTAGCATCTGCTGCTGACTTCACTTTGCTTTGGTCTTCGTTCACCTTGCCCGTGCTGTGGAGCTTGCATGGAAGTTCCCATCTCCCAGGGCCTCCGACATCGCCCTGATGAGGAGTTGTAGAAGTCCTTGGATTTGCAGCATTTGGTGATCGCTCTGAGAACTTCACATGGGCACAAAGGGAATGTGCCAGTTTAATTTTTAAAATTATTGAATGTAAATGCAACCGCTAGTCAAGTCTCAGGTGCATCCGAGGCACAGAAAAGGCCCACGACTCGGGAAAGTAATGAGGTAAGATGCGGTGTGGTTGGAGCAGGCAGGATTTCTGGGCTCTAATCCAGACTCTGTTACTGACTCACCACGTGACCTTGGCTAAGTCACTTGACTGTTCCTTCCTCAGTTTCCCCATCTTTGTAATGCAGAAATTATTACCACTAGCCTGTCTTGTGGAGGGGGGCTGAGGATTTGGGTGATTTATGTTGATAAAGAGCTTTGAGATGAAGGTTGCTATGGAGGGACAAAGAATTATTGTTGTGTCCTCGGCTGCTCTCACACCTGTATGAAAATTGATGACAAGGCGTGGAACTTCACCTGTGAAATCTACTAATTCGTCTCATTGCACTGTTCTGAAGCCCCTACTGTCCTTTCATCTCAGCAGAAGTCTCCTTTGCAGGGACCCTTTCCCCTCAGTTCCCAAAAACTCCAGCTGTCAGCGTATCTTTGGGGTGGTTTTTGTTGTTTGGATCGGGAGTGCTGGTTCTTTCATGTGTAAATGGTGCCATGTTTTTGCTGACACTTTCCATGTCTGTGCCCGTTGCTGAACAAATGCCTGCTCCTTAACTCTCTGCTCCCACCTGGTTCGAGCATGTCAGCATGCTGGTCATCTTGCTGAACTGCGTCACCTTGGGCATGTTCCAGCCCTGCGAGGACGTGGACTGCAAGTCGGAGCGATGCACCATCCTGGAGGTAGGAAAGGGAATCTGACGCACTTTCACAGCTGGGTGGTAAAACATTAGCCAGTGGAGGACAGTGAGCCTTGTAGGCTAGTGATTCATTCAGGAGCCGGCGCCCTGAGGTTCTGTTACCAGTCATGAGCCTAACGATCTGGCTAGCGTGTACTAAGAGCCCATGCCTGCTTTGTTCTGCAGCTACATCCAAACGAGCTGCAGATTATTGTCCACTGAGGACAGTGTACAAGTCCTGGGCTCATAAACCCTTTTCCTGGAACCTTAATAGCCTCCCAGAGCTCCAGGGGGCAGCACGTGAGCCTGGCAATCACATAGCTGACATATGCCACAGGGCTGCCCATCTCTAAGCCCCTCGCCCTTTGCAGCACATCACAGCTCCGTCTGGTGTCAGAGCTGTGTTGTGACTATGCGCCTCCTTCACTAGCCTTCCAGGCTCCAAACAGACGTCTGTGGAGACGCTCAGCCTTTGCAAAGCATTACGTGAACCTAGGCTGGCACGTGTCTGTGTAATGTCCTGGACATGTAGCTTTAATACCCTGCAAACCCTTCTGCAGTAAGGAAATGCCATTAGGATCCCTAGTAAATCATCACATGCATCCACCTCTAAGGACTGATCAAGGATCATATGCAAATGTCAACAACCAGGGATTCTCTCATCCCAGACCCTTCCAGGCTAAAGTTATGAGATGTTAGGTGCAGAACTGAACCAACCAGAGCAATAGAGAAACCACCAGAGACTGGTTACAGAATAAATTGTAGACCCGAGCTGAGAAAATACTGCAAATGGTTATCCACCGTAGGAATTGCTACACTGGATTAGGGTAGGATCTGGTCCCAGCTGCTTCAGAGAAAGGTGCAAAAAATTGTGGTAGGCAACCATGGAATACCCTGCTCATGGGGAAAGCAGCTTCCTAGACCCCATCAGATGGCAGCTGGCCTGAAGCATAGGATTTCCATTCCTCCCAACCATGTTCCTGCCTTTTGTTGTATGCAGTTGGTCACACAAATGGATCTTGGCTTGGTGGATGTCTGTCATTCTTATAAATACCCGAATCCGCATGCAAACAGAGGGATTCCATTCTTGTTGAATGAGCAAGAGACATTGTTATTGATTATTCACTATTTGTTCTCTTCAGAGAATCTCATCAAATCAGTTAGCAGAAACCATATTATGGGTACGTCTACACGGCCCACGTTAGCAAGCCTCCCCACTCCAGTTGACAGACTCAGGTTGGGGGGACTTATGCTAGTGTTCTAGGAATAGCTGTGTCGACAGCACTTCGGAATTGTGGTTCGGGCTGGAGCTAGGGCTCTGAAGCCCATCCTCCTTCCTAGGCTTCAGAATCCGTGTCACTACGTCTACACAGCTATTTTTAGTGTGGTAGCATGAGCCCTGGGAGCCTGAGTCTGTTGATCCAAGCTGGGAGTCTCACTGCTCCGGGCTGTGTAGATCATAACCTTTGTGACTTAAATGAATCTAAGTGAACAATTCACGAGGAGCCCATACAATGACCATCGTTTGCATTGAGTGTTGAATGATTACAACATGTCAGCTATATTTGTAAAAATCTGAGCATGTTGTGAACAGTTAGCAGGCGGAAAAAGAGCGAAACATGCAAAGAACAATCAACCAACTTTCACCCCTGCCCCACTCCAGCTTGCAGGGAGAATGGAAGCCAAAACATGACGTCGGAAGCATTGAGCTCCCTTGCAGAGACAGCTCAGATGCCAATCATCAAATGAACTGAAACTACTGGAACAAATTCAGGATAGTTTGTAAAGGAGAAGTGTTGGTAGGTAAGCAGACAGCTAGACCAGACAGATCTCTCTCACCTGCACAGGTGCACACCCAATAGGTGTATGCAAAGGAAGCCAGTTTGCAGCTGCCTGTTTTCTGTTACGTTTGGCAATAAACCATTCAGGCCTCAAAATGAACATACAAGAGACGCAATGTAGGAGGCTCTGCTGAGTGTTATGATCACAAAGAAAAGGGGTTGAAGGGGTAGATCTGTCCACGTTCATGTGTGTGGATCAAGAAGCTGCTGTAACTTTCCCGAGGACGTTTTTTTCAAAACAGAAAAGCTTTTTCCGTGTGACTAATAACGATCAATACATCCCACTGCAGAATCATCATTTATGGGGCAACATATATTTAGCAATGAGTCCATTTCATAATATTTCAGTTCCTTTCCTGCAGCACATGTGGTCTGCCTGATCGATATTTCCTTCAGCCTGTGCATGATTCAAAGCCTGGACACCCCAACTGCACAGCACGTGTATCTAGGAGTTTCTCAATGGCAACTTGCCAGGACCCTGAGGGTCGCGTGGCATTTGCATATCGATTTGCATATGCTTTAAATGCAAAAGTAAATGCACAACAAGCATAACACGTTTGTGTGCTTGTATCTTTGTCAGTAGATGAATAGAAATTGCTTATTGTTCCTCAGCAATAAAAACCCAACAGTTGCGTTTCAGTCAGTGTTATCATCACCCAGCAGGCAATCCAGGATGTGTTTTGGGTTTTATAGCTGACACTTCAGTACTCCATGAGCCATGGTTTGATCACCTCAGTTGTAGATACACAATATCCATACAGTAGAAATATACATATGCCTGGTTGGTTTTTTATCTCTGCTATACAGAACCACAGTAGAACTCACTGCAGTCATCTTTTTATGACCTAGGCATTTGACCATTTCATTTTCGCCTTCTTCGCTGTGGAGATGGTCCTCAAGATGGTAGCTCTGGGGATCTTTGGGCAGAAGTGTTACCTAGGAGACACATGGAATCGCCTGGACTTCTTCATCGTAATGGCCGGGTGAGTAGCCAAAGCTCATAAATTAACCATGTGCACTGGAGGCGTAAACAAATCCACCAGTCGCCCTGGCAGCTTCGGGGTATTTCTTCAGGAAGCTGCCAAGTGCGAGCCAAAGAAAAGTCATGTAAAACCCGATCTCGGAGGCAATAAAACGCTCTTGCGTTCAGCTGTAATTGATTTTGCAAAAGCATCTGCAAAATATGAAACGGGGAAACTGCTGTTCATCAGCCCAGCCTGAACCTGAGGGTTGGGAGGGAGGGAAGGGGTTAGAGAAGGTGTTCTGCAGCAGTACATCCCCCTGAGCTGGCTGCGTTCTATGCTGTGTCCGCACAGCAACTAGACACCCGCGGCTGGCCTGTGCAAGCCAACGCCGGCTCGTGGAGCTGGGGCTGCAGGACTCTTCCACTGCTGGGTAGACTTCCGGGCTCAGACTGGAGCCTGAGCTCTGGGACCCTTGCACCTCACAGGATCCTTGAGTCCAAGCTCCAGCCCGAGCCCAGAAGTCTACATAGAAATGAAACAGCTCTGCAGCCCAAGCCCAAGCCATCTGGCACAGGTCAGCCGTGGGTTTTTCTTTCCTGTGTAGACATACCATGACGTTCTCTAGCCCTTGAAAGTTTGGGGTACGAAGGGATGGGGGCTAAACGATCATTTAAACCACTTGATTTTGTCCTGCCACAAACTCTACGTCATGTATCTGTCGGTGGATGTCGAAGCTTCTTCACCAGCAGGCATGCTCCCTACGGCATAGGGGAGGTCTGAACAGCAGTGGAGGGTTGCAGGGGAAGTGCCAACCTGAATGCTGGCAACCCGGGTGCTTCAGTACCAAAGACATGTGCCTAAACCCCAGCAACCATTGATGTGAACCTGTGTACCAAAATAAGAGCTGTCATGTCAAGCCCCTTATATAGCGATCCTTGCCGGCTTGATTTCAGTCAAATCAAATCCATTCAGATCTAGGCACTGTAGTAACCAGCATGTTCCCAAAGCTCGCAGTTAAGGCTCAAGGACAGATGACCGGGTCCCTTCTGTGTCTCCTGCAGTGCGCGTTGCTGCAGCATTGCAACCTGTGCTGGTGCTTGAGCACCTGAAAGGGACACTGATTAGGAAACAACTGAAGGCAAAGGTGAAACTGACTGACTTTCTCCTTGCCCAAGCTCAGAGACATGCAAAAGAGCAAAAACAGGGGAAAAACAAATCTGTTCCTTAAGAGTTCCGTCCATGCTAATAATCTAAAATGTTAGTAACACAGATACAGGATTTAATTTAACGTACGAGATTTTCAACTTGACACTGTCCCTACCTGGAAAGCGACCATGCTGCTGTAACCCACTGGCCTAAGTGGGTGCTGTTAGGGAGAACAAAGACAGCCGGTTTCAGCTGAGCAAGAAGCATCTGGCTCAGGAAGGTTAAAGCATCAGCGGGGCTAGCCGTGGGGGGAAGGGCAGGGAGCTGGCTGTCTGGCACACTTTCTGATCCTCATAAATTATAAACACATGGTAATTTCTGCTTTAAATTTATGTTTGTTGACATTTGAACACACCTCGCCCAACAGCTGCTTATTCTCCTGAGACAAGTTTATAGAGATGGTTATTTTACACTCCCAAACACCCTGGGAAGAGCTGATTCCTTTAAACTTCAGGTTCCCAGTGAGCTGTGGAGAAGTATTGAGCAGGTTAAAAAATGTCCTACAAATAAACTAAATAGGTCCTAAGACTGGACAGTACCTACTCAAAGCAATTTTACCTGCTTGGTGTACAATTAGGAATGGAAAATGTTTGGCTATTGCGTGTAACCTTACCTTTGAATATCCTGGGTTTATAGTACTTGGTTTGGGAGTAATTACAACATCCCTGCAATGTGTTTTACCTTAAAAGTAGTGATGCTCAACCTTAACTCCATCTTAATGTAGTTTTTTGTCCGGGAATACAATTAGGAATGGACTTACTGGTATGAATAAAACATAAAACGGTCTGAGCTGAGCCTCTTTTGAACCAGCCTTTGGCTACAGTTTAAGAAAAATCTAGTTAACTTTTTTTTAGCCCCAGCATGTATTTTTTGTTAGGATATAGTCAGGAACCAGGTGTGCAAGCATAGTTCTATGTAAGATCATCAATCCAGGAGCCATTAGGTCTGGAATCTGCTGCCACTGTGTGACTTCAGGTAAATCACGTTAGAATACAAATGATAACACCCACTCATCTTATCCTGGGAGCAGTGGAGGTTCTGCATTCCATTAATATTTGGGAGGTTCTCAGATGTTGTCACGATGAGCATCAGAGCAATGTGTATTACAATGCGACACACACACACACACACACACACACACACACACCCTCCCTCTACTGCTGCTTAACAATCAGACTTCCCTTGGCCACAGTATTTGTATCTCAGGAAGCTGGAAAGATAGGAACGCTTGCAAGTAAGTCTGTTGGAGGTAGTTTTCCAGTCCCATTTTATAAACCTAAAAGGCTGGTGAAGGAGAGAGGGGAAAATCAACCCACTATTAACACAAGAAAACCTTCTGGTGAGATGCTGTTAATGCTGAGGACTGACACAGAGAATGATCCATTTGCAAGCCAGTCTCAAGGGCCTCTCGAGCATTTGGAAGGAGCATGCCTGTGGGAATTCTAACTTTGTCACCCCCAGGGGGGCCTTGAACTTGGGGTCCAAACATGAACCATTTCTCCTCTTAATTTGCCTTGTCAGTTTCTGCTTGGCTAACAAGCCCTTGCATCCCTGTCCTGTTCCCCAACCCTGCCTGGGTTTTCACCTTCAGATCTAAAGAAAGGAGAGCCTTGGAGGGTGACATGAATCACAAAGTACTTTGGAAACTTATTTCTGATCTTCCTGGGCAACAAGCAGCAGTTTTACCGGGCAGCGTGTGACATAATAAGTGGGTTGTTTTTCTTGGCAAGCGGACCTGGAAGCGATGGAGCCTATTAAGGGGCCCTTCTGATAAGCAGGGAAGTGAGTGACAAATAGGCAATGCCCGCCATTCTATTTGCCCTATTCCATTTCCTTAAGCGAGCTGATTTACACTAATAGCACAGTTATCGAGGAAAGCCGACAGTAAGCGGGAAAAGTACAAAATAAACAGATCTTCTGCTGACAGCAACAGATTGCATCTGGAGGCCGCTCCGGCAGTGAATACTCTCTGTCTCTGCTTGCCTAAGAAAAGTACCATGGGAAGTTTCAGCCCGGAGAAAGCTGGCTCCGTTTCCTCTGAGGGCATGTCTATACGGCAATCAGGAGGCGTGACGGCGGCAGATGTAGGCATTCCCAGCCTAGATTTGAACAAAATAGCTCACTACAAATAGTGGTGAAGCCATGGCAGTGTGGGCTAGCTGCCCAAATGTATAGTCAGGCTCTCAGGCAGCTAGCTTCACATATCTGCAGCTTCACTCCTGTTTTTAGTGAGGAAGCTCAATCGTACCTCCCGACTGCAATGCAGACATACCCTGAATCTGACCATGAGCCTGGGTGAAAAACATTGTCCAACATCCCCTCATGACCGCTCATTGGAGCGGCCCCTGTATCGTGAGAGATGCGTTCGATGCCATTAATCTAATCGCCCTCCAGACCAAAAGAGCACTTGCCTTTCTTGGGAGAGCAGATAGGAAAGAGCGGTGACTTCTGTTCTCTGGTATATTGAGGCCATGACAATAGTCCAGTCTGTATGAACGAATGATGCTGCTGCAGGACAGGACACATGTGACATGCATGTGAGGCCGTGCCTGTTTCTTCCTGGTTGCTCAGGGTCTTTGCATGCCTATGGTCTTCCATGACTTTATACCCCACAGGCTGGGTGTGCCATCCTCCTCTATTATGCATCAGTGCATAATGGTTTGTATTTCCAACACATCCCATCTAAAGCATCATTAAAGGCTACACAGAGAAAGAGACTCTAGAGCCAGATTTTCTCCCCGGATCCCTTAATGGTCCCCTCAGGGATTGAGCTCACAACCCTGGGTTTAGCAGGCCAATGCTCAAACCACTGAGCTATCCCTCCCAAGAGATTAAGCCAAGCCTCCTGCAGGCAAAAGAGACAAACTGAATAAAAGCTAGGTCGGGATCTGAGGATTAGTACCCACCCAGACAGTGCAGGAACTCTCAGTGGAGCACTTCCCAACTGCTTTTACGTTCTGTTAGTGGTTTTAAAACTGGTGTCCAATTACAGTAGAATCCACTTACTCAGCCATCTGATAAATTGCAAGTGTGCCTTATTAGGACGTCAGCCAGGGAACAGGTTCCGGAATCAGTGGTATTCATTTCAGTGACTTTAAACAGAGGTTTGTCTGTTCCTGAAAGGTCTGTTTGAAGTGCACACCTGGTGCTGGCTACAGGCCTAGTTACTGTAACTAGCAGGTGCAAACTAGTGTTTGTTATCAATTTCCCACTGTGTGGTCCTTGCTTCTGCTAAGTGCCACATCCCTGATATTCTGTGATCTGGCTGCTTAATGCATGCAGGTTAGTTTTCAGAACTGCTTTAGTGCAGTGCTAAATTTTAAAGCTATCCCTCTAATTTAAATTTAATTCCTAGAGGCAAACTTTAAGGTAAATTTGGGTTGTAAAGGTTTATTAAATGCTTCAGGAAAAACAGTTATTAAAAACAACAGCAAAAAATGCTAAATTAAAGCGAAAGGGCCAATTTCCTACCTGCTGTAATATTAGTTAAGTAATGGAGGTATACCAGGAATAACTCCAGCCAAAGGTGTGGAAAAATCAAATATCTGAAATTCTTGAAGTTCCAAATTAAACTTCCCAAATAGCCTTAACTCTGTCCTTTGCTGTATCACCAATCACTTGGAACAGATTTATACACAGACTTACCTCTGTCAGACAGACGTACAGATTTACTCCCACTGGCAGAATGTAAAAAGTATGTTGAGTCCTTGGCAGAACTTTCAGATATTCAAAATTACTGGTGCAAATCAGGCCAAGTGTTACATTGCACACTTCTCAATTGTCAAAGGTGCCAGTATGTTTGGAGAAGAAATGAATAAGCAACACTTTCAGTGTGTGTAGACCAAGCCGATTTTGTGTTCGCTTTGCACGAAAGTGTGAGTGTACGTGGACACACGTCCGTGTTCTTTATGAGAATGTTTATGTGAGTTAAACTCAGTTATTCAAATGATTGTGGAAAGTGAACAGATGGGGGCATAAGCCAAAGTGAATGCATGTTAAATCTGAGCAAGCACTCTAAGGGCTAGTCTACACTTACCAGCCGGGTCGATGCGGTGAGTTCGACTTCTCGGAGTTCGAACTATCGCGTCTAATGTGGACGCGATAGTTTGAACTCCGGAAGCGCCGCGGTCGACTCCGGTACTCCACCACTGCAAACGGCGGTGGCGGAGTCGACCTTGGAGCCGCGGACTTCGATTCCGCGGCGTCTGGACGGGTGAGTAGTTCGAACTAGGGTACTTCGAATTCAGCTACGCTATTCACGTAGCTGAATTTGCATACCCTAGTTCGACCCCGTTTCTTAGTGTGGACCAGCCCTAAGGAATGGGTGCAAATCTGTCATCTAGTTCTCCTATGCAATCATGATCACAGCTTCGTAATAACCCTCTGCACAATGCCTTCCTGTGATTCTATGTAATGGGGATCACCATAATGTTGCCACACTTGTCTTTCCATCTGGATGTTCCAGAGAAGAGGATTCCACTATATTGTAGCTTATCAGACTGTTGTTGCAAAACATGACCTTGTCCTCCCACATTCGTGCTAGCATAAAAATACCAATTAGAATCCTTGGGTTAATTTGCTGAAAGATGTGTTGTCATCATAAAGTGGAGATATTTAAAAAATAGAAATCTCATATCTGTTACCATATTGTTCCTTTAGAGTATTGAAAGTACCAAATTTTTAAAATCTCAGGCCAGGTCCTTGGCTAGTATAAATCAGCATAGCTCAATGGAACGACAGTGATTTACATCAGCTGAGAATCTGGCTTCATCTTTGATGCATTTCACTCGACCTGGAAACCGAAATCAGTGTGCGGTTAAAACTAGGCTAAAATATGATTTCTAAAGCCTTGATGCTGCCAACCTTATTCTCGTGAGTAATCCACTGACATCAGTGGGACCACTTGCATGACTACTCTCAAACAAGCAATTTAGCTATTGTTTCTAGTTGGTTTCGGTTTCACTTTCACTCCCTGGTTCTGTCATGGGCAATCTCAGTGCCTATGTCCTTAACACGACTGTGGAATGTTTATAATAAAAATGATTTCTACTGAAATTTTAAAATATTGGATGGAAACATTTCTGGGTATCTGCTTTTGTCAGGCTTCCCTCCTTCCCACTCCACCTTTTAATCTGTGTATTATTTAAAAAAAAAAAAAAAAGCTTTTCTGGTACCAAAAACTGGTTCACAAAAACTTGCTCCTGATGCATTGTGGTATCTGAACAGGAGTAGTGAGAGAGATGTGACATATTTATGAGCGCTCCCCTGTAGTCAGTTCAAATGCTATAAATTGTAATTACAACCAAGCTAACTAGCCAGAACCCTCTTTAAGAAAAGGGAAAAAAAAGCCTGACACATGTTTACTACTCCTTGTTGTAAAAGACCAATGAAACTGACTAAAGTTAACATCTTTCTCAGGCCAGAAGAGAAACATGCGTGTGAAATGGCAACAGGATGTGAAAAAGAAAATGTTCCTTCTTTTTAATAATGTAATGCAGTCCAAACTACCTGAATGTCATTCCCCAGCTCTCTTCTGTAAATTTTTATGGTAGGAAAAAAACGCCAAGCTGTCATGAAAATACACAGGGGTAGTACGAGGAGGTATCACAGGAGTAGTGAGAAAGGAATATCAGGAAAATCGTCTTGACTGTGAGCTGTGCGGAGCTGTGGAATAATCTCCCAAGCGAAGGGATTAAGCATTGGAACAATTTACCAAGGGTCACAGCCCGTCTCCGTCACTGACGAGTTTTAAATCAAGACGAAATGTTTTTCGAAAGGGAACTATTTGAGGGAAAGTTCTCTGGCCTGTGTTATACAGGAGGTCAGATGAGTTGATCACAGTGGGCCCTTCTGGTCTTGGAATCTATGAAGCTGCATTGCTTGGGACATGGCAAAAATACTAGACCATGTACTGTAAAGACCAATTTGGCACTGACATGGGTATTAGTAGGTTACCCTTCCCTTCCTCCTCCAATTTCTGTTGGGTCTAATTCTGCACCTGGTAGTCATGGTGAGTGGCACTAATGCATGTGGTTAGCCGCAGTGACTTCAGCAGCACGACTTCAGTAAGTAGCTGCACCTCAGTGTAATGCACCATGGCGGGTGCTTTTAGAGGATGCCAGATCACTCATAGACACCAGGCAGTGACACTTTGGCCTGGTCTACACTGAGAGGGAGAATAACGTAGCTGAAGTCGACGTACTTAGATTGAGTCACCGCGGTGTCTTCAGCGCTGCCGCTCCCCCGTCGACTCCACCTGTGCCTCTCGTGGTGGTGGAGTACAGGAGTCGACAGGAGAGTGCTCAGGGGTCGATTCATCACGTCTAGTGTAGACGCGATAAGTAGACCCCCGCTAGATGGATCGCTGCCCGCCGATCCGGCAGGTAGTGTAGACATACCGTTTGGCATTTCATTCATAAAACTTCCCCCTCCAGGAGTAGGGTGACCAGACAGCAAATGTGAAAAATCGGGATGGGGGTGGGGGGTAATAGGAGCCTATATAAGAAAAAGACCCAAAAATTGGGACTGTCCCTATAAAATTGGGACATCTGGTCACCCTATCCAGGAGGCACTACCTCCAGCAGGTATATCACAGCATTAGGTAGGCAGCTTCCTCTGGTGCTGCAACAATCCAGTTCTGCAATAGCCTTCTGCTAATCCTGCAGATCATGATGGTGCCCATTGTCTCACTTAATCCTGAGATAGCCAGGGCAGTACTGTCCAGCTAATTGACCCACCTGAGCAGCTGGGAACTGCCCCTTTTCAGCCTGCTCACACACTTGTAAGGCCTAGGAGATGAGACCCCTCTGTGCTGATTTCTTTCTCTCTTTCTTCCTTAGCATGATGGAATATTCTCTGGATGGGCACAATGTAAGCTTATCTGCCATCCGAACGGTCCGGGTACTCAGGCCTCTACGAGCCATTAACAGGGTCCCAAGTAAGTAAAATCCTTTTTTTCCCAGAGAGATGAACACAAATGTGTATGTGATTCAGAACATGCCTGTGGAAAGTGGCACAGCACCAGGGAGTTAAGCTGGTGTGGCTCCTACTGACCTCCATGCAAATTTGATCCCTCATGGATTCTTTGTTTATCCCATTGTCACAAGGTGTCTGACCCCTTAAGAGGAGGTGGGCCTCAGTCCAGCTGTGACCAGCTTAACTCACCTCCCCAGGTGGGGAGAATGACGATCATGTGACTTATAAAGGAGAGGTCTCGAGAGCGAGCAGCTGGTAACACTCTAGCTGGGAGGCCCAGGCAGGGCAGAAGCCGAGGAAGCTGTAGCTGGCATGAGGAAGCAGCTGGAGGGAGCAAGACTGGCTCCTGCGGGGAATAACGGGATTGTTTGCATTATAACCCAGCCCTGGGAGGGGGCACTGGGAGCTCCTGGCTCAAGGGGAGAGAGATTGAACTGAACTCTGGAAAGGAAGGCTGAGGGTCTGGCTGGAGCCTGTGCTCTGAGACCCGGCGATGGGGGAGGATCGCAAAGCCATGTGACTGGCCATGGCCCCTCAGTGATGATGGCAGTGTGTCAGTGAGATCCTTGCCCCACTGGTCACTGGGAGGGGCCGTGTCCCTTGCTTTGAGGCTCTGTGATGGGTGAGGAGCTTTGACCAGAGACACCACTGTGGAGACAACAAATTGCCTGGCCACAGTGCTACGCCATGAAACCCCACCGGGAGTGAATACGGCGTTGCACTGGTGGTACATGAATTAGACACGTTTTCTTTAAGGGGAGGTTATCACTGCTGTATTCTGTCCTCGTGAAAGTATGTGGTGATTTTTAGGGCTATGTGGGGGACACACTGCGGAGCCAGATAACTAGGAATTTCAGGTAACTGGCTCTGCGATGTGTTTATATGATCCTAGCACCCAAAGATCCCTATCAGAGTTGTGCCCCTCAAGGCTGGGGGATGAACTAACACAGGAACAACCAGTCCCTGCCCTGGAGACCTGGAGCAAATCTACATGTTGACACCAAAGGCTCTGCCGGTGCCACTTGCCTCCCCCACAGCAGAGACCACAGAAGCTGCGAGTCGTGCAGCTATGAAGGCGTCCCAAGGATCTGGGTCACTCACAGTCATAGCAGTTTTCTGCCGTACGTAGCTTGTCACCTCTGCCTGCCCCCTTTTGTGGTGGTAAAGACCCTGGCTCCACCCACCCAGTGGCCATCCATGGCAATCAAGCAATGTTGTTGCGACACAATTCAGTGACTCCCCCAGAGTCTAAACGGGGTGGGGGTTTCTTCCTTGTCTGACTGATAGCTGGGCTGAGGCCTCTCATGGAGGCCAGTAAAACTGATGTTCCAAAGAGTGGGAAAAGCAAAGGCCTAGAATCTCCGGGGCAGAGTGCGAAAATCTACTCCCCTGCTCCCCTAGGGCAAGTCACATTTTTAGGAGTGAGTAAAATATCAGTAGTTTTAGCATTATCGTCAATCCTGGTGAAGGGCAGGGGTGTAGATTTTGTATCTAGGCTGGTAAATGTTCGTATCTTGATTTTAGTAAAGTTTTGGACGCAGTCCCCATGACATCCTCATAAGCAAAGGAGGGGAATGTGAACTAAAGACATTACTATAAGGTGGGTGCACAGCTGATTGAAAGCTGTACTCAGAGCGTAGTTATCAATGATTTGCTGTTGAAATGGAGGGTGCATCTAGTGGGGTCTGCAGGGGTCAGTCCTGGGTCCAGTACTATTCAGTATTTTCATTGATGATTTCAATAATGGAATGGAGAGTATGCTTATAAAATTTGTGGATGACACCACACTGGGAGGGTTTGCAAGCACTGTAGAGGACAAGATTAGAATTCAAAATGACTTTGACAGATTAGAAAATTGGTCTGAAATCAACAAGATGAAATTCAGTAAAGACAAGTGCAAAGAACAGCACTTACGAAGGAAAAATCAAATGCACAACTACAACAATGGGGAATAACTAGCTAGGTTGTAGTACCGCTGAAAAGGATCTGCAGGTTACGAGTGGATCACAAATTGAGTATGAGCCAACAATGTGATACAGTTGCAAAAAAAAGCTAATGTCATTCGGGAGGGTATTAACAGGAGTGTCGTATGTAAGAGATGGGAGGTAATTGTCCCGCTTTGTTCAGCACTGGGGAAGCCACAGCTGGAGAACTGTGTCCATTTCTGTGCACCATGCTTTAGAACAGTGGTCTCCAAACTTTTTTGATTGCACACTCCATCAATAAAAAAATTGGGAGCACGCACCACCTGCTCCCGGCCGAACTGTCGAAGAAAAAAAAAAAGCCACTCGGACTCCCAGCTGAACTGCCGAGGGGGTGGGGGGAGAGTAGCGCTTCTCTGGCAGCGCTCTTCCTGCTGCGTACCCCAAAGGATCCTCTTGCACACCCCCTGGAGGGGTGCTTTAGAGGGGTGCTTGGAGACCGCTGCTTTAGAAAAGAGGTGGACAAATTGGAGAGAGCCCAGAGGAGAGCAACAAAAATGATAGAAGGTTTAGAAAACCTGACCTATGGGGAAAGGTTAAAAAAACAGGGCTTGTTTAGTCTGGAGAAAAGACTGGGAGGGAGGGGGAGTGACCTGATAAGTCTTCAAATATGTCAAGGGCTGTTATAGAGAGGACTGTGATCAATTGTTCTCTGTGCCCATGAAGGTAGGAGACATAGTAATGGGCTGATCTACAGAAAGGGAGATTTAGATTAGGTTAGGAGGAAAAAGTTTCTGATTAAAAGAGTAGTTAGGCTCTGGGTTAGGGGCATCCCTGTCACTGATGGTTTTTAAGAACAGGCTGGACAAACACCTCTCCGGGATGGTCTAGATTTACTTGGTCCTGCCTCAGCACAGGGGGTTGGACTTGGTGAATTCTCAAGGTCCTCTCCAGCCTGACATCTCTATGATTCTATGGATATTTTCCAAGACTGTTTTAAACTCTCTGGGGCAGGGAAGATTGTCTCCATTCCTGTCTATAAAGTTCCCAGCACACTGGTATCTCAAGGCAAATCAAAATGTTCCTTTCAGGGGGGGAAAAAACTCAAGGCTAAGAAGATCCTGATTTTCTAGGTAGCCTCATTGCTCCTCTCAGATGTATAGGGTCTTGCCATTTCTTTGTGCTCGGGATTAGTGGCACAACAGTCTGTGCTTCTGGTGAAACACCAAAGAGCGTTCATTGCAATGTGGAACAAAATTGGGTTCACCCACTGTAGAAAGTTCAAGTGGTCCCTAAGCCCATTTCCAAGTGGATTCAGCTGTTTGTCGCCTAAATCCAATTTGAAAGATGAGCCAACCAGTTGAAATTGTTTCCCCATTGCTACCATCCCTCTTCTGAGTGATCCTTCACTGATATGCTAATTCTATATCCCTTTCATCACTCTTTAACTGAAATCCTCTCTTTTTGGAGAGGCAGTGTAATTGTTCGCAAATCCTCAGGTTCCCTACAGAAATTGCTTTTCCTGCTCCTTTTTAAAAATGCATTTGAATTATATGGCATTACCACTGAGCATCCCACTTAGATTAATTGCCCATAATGTCGGCACAGCTACAGACAGCAAAACAAACTCCCACTAAATTGTTCCGATTCCAATACCTTACATGAACGGGCAAGAGAACAGATGATGTTTGCCTGCAGGAATATTCTTTGAAGTTTCTCTTGGCTCTTGCAGTTTTTAGACTTTCTTTTTTTAAAAAAAAATTCCATGATAGCATTTTTTCGAGTCAGAAAAAACTTTGGAGGGCACACACAAGGACTATGGGGACCTCAGAAGCTTTGGATTCAGAATTTAATTATTTATCACGATTTCTCATCAGGCCAGAAATATCCCAGGGAATAGCCTTTCTCATGGGTTTTTGGCTCAGTTGTTTCTAGTCCCAGCTGGGAGTGGGAAAAGTGCAGAGTGGAACAAAAATATGAGCTAGTTTGGTAAGGGAGTTCTCTGAACTTCTTTGAACGACAAGAAAGGTTCAGGTTTGGGGGTAAAGGTTCGAATTAGTTCTTATTTTTTTCTGCATCCTTTGAGCCACCCCTAGCTGTCTTTTGAATTAGAGGGTGTTTTAGGCTGTAATTCAGGAGAACATTTAAACCTGTGCCTAATTTAACATGAAGTCAGTCGAACTTAAGCACATGCTTAAGTGCTTGGTTGAATTGGGGCCATAAGGACAATCATTTCATTCTAAGAGCTTGTCTGCACGACAGAGCCTTTGCCAGTACAGCTGTGCCAGCATCATTATGCGGAGACGCAGCATATTCTGGCATAGCTGCACCACTTCCCCAAACAACATTAGCTATGCCAGCAAAAGCACTCTTCTGTCGCTAGAGTTGTGTATACATGGGAGGGGTTATCTGGCAGAGTTCTATCAGCTGGGGGGAAATGATTTTTTTTAGCACTCCTAGCTAACAGAGCTGTGTTGGCACAACTTTGTATTGTAGACTAAACCTAAGTCAATGAGTCTGACCCAACACCCCGTCTCTAAATGCCTCCACAACTTTGGGAAAATTCTGATCCGGGTCCAAAGTTTATGGCTCTGCCCCATTTCTCTGCTCTCTGGTTCTGCTTTATGAGTTTGCAACTGAGGCTTTGAAGTGGGATTTTTTGGGGCACTTTGTGCCATAATCCCTGTTTTGATTTTTCTTCAGAAGAAGGGTAATAGAAATTCATCCTTTTTTTTTTCATTAATAGATGATGAGATTAAATTCAAAGAGCTAAACCCATGTTTCGAGTTGGTTGGCCTGATGAGCCACTGGGACAGCCTCCTAGTGTTAATAGCATCTTGAATTAGTGCCAAAGTAGGATTAGTATTCTTAGAAGTATCTCAATTCCTGGAGGGTAGATAAGCACAGACTGTTTCTTGTTTATAAGGCACTAACTCTGTCCACTTTTGACTTTGGTATTTTTAGTGCTCCAGCCTGATGTCTGATACAATCCAGGATCTGCCCTGGATGGACCGTGATACCCCTCCCCCTCCATTTTTATTTTTTCAGAGTAACTGACAACCTTTATAATAATGATCACTTACGTTTGTACAGTTAGGCAGCTTTGATCCAGGGGGATTCCAAAGCTTAACACAGAGGGAAATTCACCCCCTGCTGAAACCCTGAATAAGGCGACTCATCCCATAAATCAGTATAACAATTGGCACTAATCAGCCATGGAGACTAAGCCACGCTCCAGCCATAGAACGGAATTGAGCTGTATGAGCAAAGGGGTGGAGAAGGTGGGAAGGGAACCCTGCGCTGCGACTACCCATTCCGGCTCTGTGATTGATGAGGGTCATTGCACAACTTTCCTGAACATAATTCAGCCCGCAAAACCCCCTTCCTGTGCCTCCCTGAGATGCAGCGTGTTGGCTTGGCCTCATTTGTCTCCGCCTGGAGTGTGTTAAAATCAGCCTTGCCAAATTGCCACAAATTGGGGGTTGTGGAGGGAAGGTGTAAAATATCTACCTGCCCATCAGAAAAAGAGACTTCCCCTGAGTGAGTGGTGTGAGTTAGACCTTTGCAAAGCTGATCTAAATAGAGTAGTGTAGGAATAGCAGTTCTCAGACTTCCTCCTACTGGGACCCGGGGCTGGATTAGGTAAATCTAGAACATACCAGGCTACAGGACTCCCCTGGCCCACACCCCATACTGTGGTCCCATCCATCCATTAAGGGATGGGGAATATGTTCTTTTCGAGAGAGATGGGGCAGTAACATGGTTTCCCCCCACCCCCAGGGACATATGGTGCTTTGACCCTTCCCTTGGGGCAGCAGGCTCACGTCCCCTGCACAGAGGCAGGAGAGCAGTCAGGGAGACCCCCGTATTTAACCAGCAGCTGGAGTGCATCTGTTTGGGTGAGTGGACCAGGCCTGCTGTACATGTCTTCTAGCACACACACAGCCCTCTGTTGAAGTGCTGGTCATAGCTTCTGAGTAGAGTTAACACCCCATTGAGATGTATGGTGCAGTTCGCCCCCTTGCAGCTGTTGTTTCAGGCTCTCTGCACATTCAGGCAGAGGTTACTGTGCCAGTTGCAATGGGGTCACATTTTTCAAGTTTTTCTTGCAATCATGAAAGGTAGAGACTTACTTAAAAAATAAAATAAAAAACTGGATTCTAACAGTCACATGATTCCAAACCTGGCACAGTTTCCCTTTGCCTTGATCCAGCCTTTTTTAGACCTTTCTCCGTTACTTTTTCCAAACCAGGACCCCTCTCCCATTTTTCACATGGTAAGGCAGGGTGGTTGCAAGAACCCCTGATGTAGGAAATTTAGTGGGAGTGATCTAATAGGAAAGCTTGGTACTGAGATCCATTTTACCTCCCCCTAGATCCTCCAGTTAGGATGGAATAAGAAAGCAGGTAAGAATTCTTCTCTAGCTAGGGTGATCCCAAAGCCCTTTTGGAAAGAAACCCAAGTTGTGTGTTGAGCTAGTATCATTTCACAGCATTGCAGCAGTGCCTGTAATTAAAGACAAGTGATGTATAAAGAGAGAGGTGGATGGATTCACGCACACACAATTTGGGCACCTTTTTTATAGAGTCATAGATTCTAAGACCGGAAGGGCCCATTGTGATCATCTGGTCTGACCTCCTGGATAACACAGAGCATAGGACTTTGCTGAATGAATTCCTCTGTGAGCTGGGGCAGATCTTTTAGAAAAAACATCCCATCTTGATTTTAAAATGACCAGTGATGGAGAATCCACCACAACCCTTGGGAAGTTGTTCCATTCACTGTTAAAAATGTGCCCCTTATTTCCAGTCTGAATTTGTCTAGTTTAACTTCCAGCCATTGGAGCTTGTTACACATTTGCCTGCTAGACTGAAGAGCCCTCTGTTACCATTTTTTTGTTCCCCACAGGGGGGCTGGAACAATTGGCATAGTGGGGGTGCTGAGCCATTGAACCAAACTGTAAACCCTGTATAGGATGGAAACCACTTCAAACCAGCGGTTACAGCAGCACCCCTAGTTCCAGCACCTATGGTCCTCCATTTATTTAATTTTAAAAAATGAATTAAAAACACCTCCGTTGTACCTGGCTATGCCTGAATTTATCCTTTCTTGTAGGCATAACAAAGGAAGTGGCTCTTGGTTCTGTCCGGCAGGCTCTCTGTCTGTCTGCAGAGTTATATGTGGTTTTCAATAATCATGAAGGGCCCCAAAGTTGTTGATGAGTTGCCTAGTTTGTTAGCGTCAGAAATCCAATGGAATCAAAGACAACTTGACCCAAAGCCCACTGACCTCAAAGGGGGTCTTGCTACAGACTTCAGTGGGCTTTGGCTCAGACTCTAAAGGAGTAAATTCAGGAGATACAGAGGAGATGGAGAAGGGGGCAATCCTGGGTCAGTTCAGGGAGGGCTGTCAATGCATGGAGGCAGCGTGGAATGAAGTGCACAGATGTTTGTGAGGGAAGGTGGATGGCTGAATGGGAGAGGATGAGGGACAATGAGAACAGAGACCAGCGTGCAAAAGTACAGAAGGGAACAGCTGTGATGGTCCTTGGTGACCGGAACAAAAAGCTTGACGTTGATGAGCCAGCGAGGAGGGAGCCAATGGAGGAATCCAGTGCAAGGAGAGGCGACCTGGTGAAAATGGTGGGGCCAGAAAATGGTCTTGGCAGCTGGTGTTTCAAAGAGACTGGTGGAAGCCGAATTGGGTATCGAGGGCTAACTGCATTGAGAGCTCAGCTTTGGAAGAACAACCGTTGAAGCAGATTTTAACTGCAGTTACTGCATAGTAGATAGAACTGTCCTCTAATTCCTTCCAACAGGGAACCAAAAGCCTCCACAGTGGAGATCTGTCAAAAATAGCACAGCAATTTATCCACACGACAACCTTGCCCTTTGCCTGGCCCCCTCCAATTCTATTACCCCTTCGCTTTCATGTGCAATAAATTCATCCACAAGATATTTTTTCAAAGAAAAGAAAGAAAGGAGGAACCCAGCCAATAAAAACATCGTCTGTATTAGAAATTATTCTTTGGAAATGACTGGGGAAAAAAGATAATTCCACGATTTATGTTTTTGGCACGGGCTGTAAGGTTTTTAATAGTGGTCACTGTTTTCAAGCTCATTTCATTGCTGAGTAGTTGTTGTTTTTTAAATATGTGGTTTAAAATGGGCACCACATGTAATGAAATTGAAAAGAAATCATGAGGCTTGTTTTCAGCCTAACTGATGCTAATCATCTTTCCTATGGCACACTTGGCATTTTACTAAGAGGGTCCAAAGTGCCTTGCGTAGATAGCTAGCAGATGGGATCAATCTCTAGAGCGGTGCCACTAAGCAACCAAGTTGTCTGGCAGAGGAAGATAGATTTTAACCATTTTTGGGAAAAAGAAGGTAAGATGGAGGAAAGAGAATTGGATAAGAGCAAAACTTCTTCCTACCACTGGGAATTACATGAGCCTTTTGCCTTTCCAAAGATAGTTTTGTTAGTCAAGTCTGAAGGGCAGTGCTATTGAATGTGTTCCTTGGGTTTAGAATTACAGAGTGCATTGGGAAGGAACGCTAGGAAATAAAAACTCATTGTGCACTCAAGTTAGTCTCCTACTGTATTTTAAATATATATATATATATATTTGTTGTGACTTTGCAGCTCCTCAAGCTTGTGCTCTTGAGTAACCTTAGGGAAGCAATACGTTGAATAGTTAACGCACACGACGGAGAGTTGGGGAAGACCGAGTTTTACTCTTAGCTCTTCCACTGACTCGTTCAGTGACCTTTGATGAGTTATTTATGCTGTCTGTCCATCGGTTTCTCCGCTTGTATAGGGAGTAACATCTACGTCACAAGACATTGTGAAACTAGTTATTACTGCTGAGGTTTATCGTACTGGTAAGGATTCTCTCTTCCTGACCCAGCCACTTTGCACCACTCGGACAGGGGAAAGTGATGGACTCTGGCCCCAACTAGTATAGGTTCGCCTACAGTTTATCTTGCCAATAGTGGAGTTCTCAGGTAGTGTAAAGTAGCATAGCCATCTGCTACACTAAACACCCCCCTACATCCTGCTATGGGGGTGGGAGGCAATGTGTTGGGGGTGGTGTGGAGCATGTCTGCACTAGGCTAACTCACAGCTGAGATAAGATCCCACAAGGACCAGAACCAGTCTATGTAGGTTGTTGTAGCCTCCAACCTCTTGTAACTTATGCCAAAAGGCCTGGGATGATGCAAATGCAGTTGGGGAATTAGGGAGGCGTCACTTGCCTCTCTACTCATCCCCTTTCCCCCGCATCAAGCTTATCTCCGTATAGGAGAAGAGATGAGCTGTTGTTTGTAGCTGATGAGATCCTTGGATGGAATGTGCCATACTGTAGCAGCACATACATCTCTATATGCTGTATATAAATCAGTGCAGCTCCATTGACTTCAGGGCAGCTACATCGATTTCCTCGAGCTGAGGGTCTGGTCCTGTCGTGCCAAAAAAGTGGCAGTGCCTGGGCGACTGGGCCAAATTCTGATGTTCTTAGCCCACATGCAGACAAAACTCCCTCTGAAGTCAAAGAACATTGAGCTGCAGCCCTGTGTAATTAAGAACTACTCGGAGACGCATTAGACACGACTTGGGAGTTGGCTGGAAGAAGCAGCAACCTGAAAATTAAGAGGGTAAGAGAGAAAATACATCGGAATTTAAATGCCATTCTCTATCCAAATGGGATAACTAATGGAGGGTAACATCTCACAGGGGCGGGGAAATTAAGGGAGAAATAGCTCGACACAGACAGGGAGAGCACTTTGCAGAGCAGCCTCTTAACGGGATAAAATGCCCCTGAAGACTGCACTGTCGCCAGCATTATCTGTCAGACAGACTGATGTGCCCCATGCTGTAATCACGCGCCATGTTTTCTGTAGGAATGTTCAGTTCCTAAAGCGCTTTCCTTTTTTGGAACTTAGCATTGTTGGGGTTTTTTTAGTTCGCCTTTTCTTTCTCTCAAAGCTACAATTATCAGCTGTTCAAATTATGGTTGGTTGGTTTTGCAAAGACTCATTTAACCTTTATTGAACCACTAATTTGCATGTCATTATGCCTCAGGGTGGTTTTTTTTTTCTTGCTTTAACTTAAACTTGGAAGTCACCCTGACCTCTAACTACAAAGCACAGAGCAAAGGCAGAGATTGACCCTTCATGTCTGAGCAGCTCAGGTTTGATGGGTAAGCCCCATCCATAAGTCCTTGACCAGTACAGTTAGGCTTGGAAGACTATGATTTCTAATGGTGACTGTCAATCAACCTCGATATCACCATGCACACACAAGCTGATGAAAAAGTATTCCCATCCAGAATAATCAAACTTTACAGATAGGCAAAGTCAGGAAAATGCTGCTTGAAAACTTCTTAGAGTTGATTTAAGGACATTTAATTTGTGCATTTTGACAAGTGATGTTGACAATTTGTGTTGTAACAGTTATAAAACTTTACCTGTTTATTTTGAATCTCAACATCTACCGTCACTGAATAATGAATTATTGTCTAACCCACACACCCACCCCATAATTTCCCGCAACTGTGAAAATTTAATTGGATAAAAATCAGAAAAACATGCTTAAAAATAAACAGCGATATTATCAGTCGAAATCGTAAAAAAACCTTAAAATCGAATTCTGCTAAACCTAAGAATATTAGAGAGACAAGGTGGGTGAGGTAATTGCTTTGATTGGACCAACTTCTGTTGGTGAGAGAGACAAGCTTTTGAGCTTACACTGAGCTCTTCTTCAGGTCTGTATAAGCTCAGAAACAAGTCTCTTTTGGAAGCTGGTCCAATAAAAGATATTACATTATCCACCTTGTCTCTCTAATATCTTGAGACTAACATGGTAACAACAAGGTTGCAAAGCCTACGTATAGTCAAGGAAACCATGCTAGCAACGGTCATTTTTAAACATGGTTCCTTCCACAGGGCCAAGAAGGACAAACCCCTTAATGGTACTAGTTTGCCATGGCTTCTTTAGGTGACAGGCTCAGCGTTACTAGGGAAACTTTGTGCATCAATGTGTAAATGAACAGTCGTCACCAGGCCCGGCTTTATGACCCGTGGGGCCCGATTGGAATACTCAGTGGTGGGGGGACCGCTCCGGGTTTTCCGCAGCACCGAAGGACCCCCCGCTGCCGAAATGCTGCTGAAGACCCCTGGAGCAGGGCCCCCTTAGGCGCGGGGCCTGATTCCAGGGAATTGGGTGAATCGGCTTAAAGCCAGCCCTGGTCGTCACACACATGCGCTTAGCATGGGACTGTCAGACAGCTCCAAACTCCATGCATTAGGAGAACTAGCCCTTGAAGAAATAGATATTTTGAATGAGGTTTCTTTCCCTCTCCCTGCTGGACAGCTGCACCGTTTCCACAGAGCAGAGTCTTTCTCCTAATTGATTGTGCTCCAGTTGTCAATCTCTGGCTCACCATCTTCCTCTGCAATATTACCGGGGTAGTGGGAGGAATAAATAGCAGGAGGAGAAAAGCTCACTTGTTGCTTTTTCACTTCCACTAACTGAAGCTACGGTAGCATGAGACACCGTCACGGTGTTCAGAGGGTTTCTCTGCTGCCTGGCGCTCCAGCACAGCTGACATGACATTTCCACTGCTTTGGGGCTGTGGATTGGTTTGCAAGGACGCTGGTTCACTGTCTGGCCCTATTTCATCAGGTGAGGAATAAACAGTATTATTAAGAGGTAGCAATTTTACAATTGTCCATGCTCTTTGCAGAATTCTAAACCATAGCCAAGTAGGGATGGGTTCCGTCACTCACCCCCCAAAATGCAGCCACCTCTAGGGTGGGACACCTCAGCCTTTAAAATGACACCAGCAATATCATGCAACAGTTTAGTGCAGGAAATGGGGAAGAACCTTGTATTCAGAGTAGATTGCCAACTCTTTGGGGCGCAGTCTAGATCTTAATGCTACTTGTACTGTCAAGTGCCAAGCCCATTTCTGGATGTCATCAATATATAATTACTACTACTAATGATTCATTTCAAGATAATTCATTTTCATTTTAGGTAGGCAAAATACAATAACCCATTTTGGTATTTGGCCCTGATGCCAGGTCAGATACCCCTAATTTTGTGAAAAACAACACGACTAGCCCAGAATCTCCCCCTAGCTGCCTTATTTGGGTATTTAAGAATAACAATTCTACCTAACTACCGTAGGAACTTCTATCCCCTCCCCCACCCCGTTACCATGGCATCTGAGTGCATCACAGTCTTTACTGAATTTGTCCTCCCAACTCCCCTGTGAGGTCAGGCCGGTCTCTTATCTGCATTTGACAGATGGAGAACTGAGACACAGAGAGGCTAAGGGCTTGTCCCCGCTGCAGTGTTAGCTCCAGGCTTAACTCAAGTGCTGCCCCAGCCTGACTCCCGTCCACACTCAAAAGTCTCTAGCTCGAGTTCAGTGGTGCTTAAACTCCAGCGAGCTGGCCCGGCAGGATGGAGGTTGAGTGTAGAGTGGCATTTGAGCTAGTGATGCAGCGGGGATTCAAGCTACTCTGGGCTGCTCATACAACCAGCCTGCTCAGCTGAGGGACTGTGTTGTCCTCGTTCGACCCAGACTAGATCAAGAGGAGTCAACTCGAGTTGAGGCTTGCAGTGAAGGCAAGCCCTCAGGAAGACTCTGGTGAAATGAGTTCTCCCACTTCCAGGGCTAATGCCCTAACTTAGTGACCTGTGTCTGGCAGATCTTCCACAGGACTTTCCTATTGCCATGGCTACTAGAAAAGAATTATAGTCTAACTACGGCTAACCAGTCATCGGAAGTGTGGTGTAGAAGTGGTGATAGGTTCTTTATGCTGTACAGCAGCGGTTAATCCCCTCTGTCTCCACGATTCACAGGCACGCTCTTAACATCCGCCTGCCTTCTTCCTGTTCCCGTCCTTGTAAATTGCATTGAAATCCTGGTTTGCCCCTCGGAGGACTCTACGGATCTGTCCTTTTACTTCTGGAACAGTTAGTGCCTTTTGAAAATCCTCGATATGGACGTCCCGGAATCCCCACCTCCAGCCTCCTGATAGTTCAATACCAATCAGCCGAAGGGATTACAGTGCTGTTTCCCTGAGGCAGCCAGACAATCAGTCAGGCATTGTGAAGGGACTGGCAGTCTGACAGCAGCACAGTCTGACAGCACTTGAGAGCACTCCGGGAGAACGGTGGTGGGCATGATGGGCTTAAAGTGTTGTCAACAAAGCTCCTGTATGGTTCAGGTAATGTTCACCCGTCTTGTTCATAGTTTGCACACTCTGGGATCTTCACGTTCCCACCATTTTTCTCTCCTATCACATAAATACTGCACAGAAACTAAAGTTTCCTCTGGCTGCGAAGAGCAGGTTTTGACACATCCATTGGCACCAGTGATGAAATCTTGGGCCCATTGTAAAGCACGGGCTTAGTGTGTATGTCAGAGTGATGTCGCCCTCTGGGGGCTGGTTCAGAAAGAGGATAAAAGACCTACTGCTACCATCAGGTAGGGAGGTTCTTCTTTAGCTTCAGGGGCAGAGGTCTGTGTATTGAAGTAGAAGGGACAGATTTCTAGCCCTGCTCCCTACATGAGTGTGATTGTTGTCTGTAAGCCAAGGACTTGTTACACCGCAGCAGGGGCACTGACAGGTTGTAGATATTATTAAAATGCTTCTGCCCAGATGAATTTTGGGTAGGAAAGGATTCCTCAGGGCATCGGGTGAGTTACTTGTTAGCATGTGTTGGTTTCTCAGAAGGTAGTTTTTGAATAGAAGATGATGCTGGCAGGTGGGCTGAAGAGTAGGGACGTTTCTTTAGAAAGTTTATTGAGCCCGTAGTCCATCAGAGAGGCACAGCCTTTGGCCTCACATGTCCTCCTGCCCTGCAGTGTGAATTCCATTGAATAACACTGAGTTCCTGAGTCAGGAAGGGGAACCCCCAGCCTGTAAGATGCACTTCAGTGGAGATGAGCCTTGGCAGCCCAGATTTTTAAAACTTTAAGTCTCGATTCACCCACACCCAGATCATGTTGGGAAGCTGCCTCGCAAGCATCCAATTCCGTGATTCATATGCAGTCCCGAGATGTAGAGTCTGTCTTTTATCCTACTCTCCTCATTTCTGTTGACTTCACTGACTCGTGCAGGGAGTGCCCCTTTCCCGCCCTGAAGTACTGATCTTGGACTTGGGTCCATCTTCCATTGCAAAGGGAATACGCTGCGGAAGATGTCGTCTGCCACCGTACACACGTAGAAGCTGCGAGCTTGCTTCTGAAGCTGCAGAAATGATGAGAAAGCTTCTCCTAAATGTGTGGAGCTCATCATAACACCTGCTCCTGTGTCTAGCTGTGTCCTGCTCGAAGGGCTCACAAAGGGCTCCCATAACCTGTTTTCTCCTTCTCCCCACAGGTATGCGAATACTCGTTACCCTGCTGTTAGATACTCTGCCTATGTTAGGCAACGTCCTTCTCTTGTGCTTCTTTGTCTTTTTCATCTTTGGGATTGTCGGCGTGCAGCTCTGGGCAGGGCTGCTCAGAAACAGGTGTTTCGTAGACAGCAACTTTGCAATGTAAGTACAGCGGAAAACTCACTGTCTCGTCTTTTCTCTCTCCAGCTATAGGAGAAACATGTCTATGTATCTAGCTAGCAGGGTTAGCATCAGTTGTGGGTTCCATACAAATATCTCCTCCTTTGCCCTGCCCCAGGCAGGAAAAGGAAGGTTGCCCCATTAGGAATAGGTGTGGCTAGCCGAACTGAACTGACCCGGTCCATTTGTTCAGTTCTCCTGCCAGGATTTAGCCCTGTATCTGTTCCTCAGCTGCTGTAAACTGGCGTTGTGTCACTGAAGTCAACTAGAGCAGGGCAAAAACATTTCAACAGATTATTTTTCATTGCAAATGCATTTTTCATTGCTCTGAAACTATTTGCAAAACTTGGGTTGAATTCAACCAATAGTTTCGCCCAGGAACAAAATGATTTCTTTTTTCCCCGCAAAAAATCAGAATGTTTTGTTTTGACCATTTGTAAATGTCTCATTTTGACTTTTATGGTTCACAATGGCATTTTGAATTCAAATTTGACTAATTTAAAAAAAAAAAAAGGTGGAAGAGACCCCAAAATAGCCAAATCGAAATGAAAACGTTACAATAAAATTGATAGTTGTCTGAAACTTTTCGGTTGACTCTAAATGAATCAAAAAAACATTAGATTTCTGTCGGAGTTGACCCAAAATATTGTGATCCATTAGCAGTGAATTTTTTTCAAGATTTTTGATTCAATGAAAAAATTGGTTTTGGTTCAAATCGAACTGGATTTTTTCCCTGGGTTTTTCAGATTGGTCCCAAACAATGAGTGCTACCAATAGCAGTATTACTAACCTCAAGCACTGAAAAATCATGAGTCAGGCCCCCTTAAAAATCACGAGATTTAAAATAATAATTATACATTAGGGATTTTTTTTTTAATATTTGCCTTCTGGTTTCTGCACCTTTAGAATTCACGTTTCCAAGCTTTTTTTATAAACGCAGGAGACAGGCTCTTGCATTTTATTTTAATGAAAGCTGAGATTTACCACTCCGGGAGCTGAAGATTTAAGATAAACATCAAATCTTGTGAGATTCCAGAGTTGGCAACACTGCAATAGCAAATGCAGAAATGTCAGAGGGGTGTGTTTGTGTGTGTATGTGTGTTCTGAAACATGTGTTGCAGTTTATTCCTGGGAGGAAGTGCTGGTTACCCTGCTAAGCTGTCTGACTCTGAATCACATAGGGCCATTTTCCCTGTAAAGCATGTGATGACGATGTGTGCTCTGTTTCTTTAAAACTCCGTCAGGAATCTAGCCAGGAGGGGCTGGAGCCAGAAGGATCTAGGTAGCAGTTCTGCAGTGAAAGAGAGGCATAGTAGTTTGAAGGATAAAACTGTTCTCCTTTTTCTTTCATCTAGCTCATTGTTCAGTGCTAGATGAAAGCTACTTCTGAGATTCTTTACCATTGTCACATGACAATGTCATCTATAGCATCACAGGTTCCTTCCGCCTCACTAGTTCCCCAAGTTTCTCTCCTGATCGGAGCAATTAAGCTTTAGCCTGAAATGTGCTTGTCTAGGGTGCTTGTTCGGTGTCCTAATTGCCTCTAGGATGCTAGCACTTGTTCTGGTGGGTTGGCTTCAAGAATATCCCAAACGCAAATGAAAGAAACCCAGACAATTCCTTGAAAATGATAATTGCAGGTATCATTCCCAATATGTGGCACATTCCTCCTCGACTTCTGCCAGGAGTTGTGCTGCATGTAGGTCATTTTCCCTAGATGGGCATTAAGGCCTCTGTTTTGTCCTATGTCCTGGATGACACAATCATTTCAGTCTTCCGAATGAACCCATTCTTTGGGCAGATACCTTGACTACTAAACGCAATCTGGTAAACTCCTCTCCCCCAGAATGAGTAAACCCTCGTGCTCCATGAGGAAAGAGAGGGGGAGGGGAAATGCAGATTGTTGGGATAGAGCCTCCCAAAACAAGCCTCTGTGTTGCCCCAAAACACCAAAGCTAGAGGTGATTCCAGTCAGGCCTTAATCACATATTATCATATTTTACTAAAGGGCTCAGAAGATGCTTGAATGCGAATGCACGCGTACCCTGTGATGAGTATCTGCTCAGGCACCGGTAGCATTCAGTTTTGGAGAATGCCCTGGTGGAACCCTATGAATAAACCAAAATCAGACCCTGCTCTCTTCACACAGAGAGTGCAAAAGCAATTTGCTGTGGGATTAGCTCTGTGGAAAACAAACGTTTTCTGTGCTGTACCAGTAGATCTGTTATAGAACGTGTTTGCAAATACACGTTTCACGCAGTGTAAAAAGTGGACGCCATGCGCTGTAGCGCAAGGAGGGTGAGGTTGGCAGCCAGGAACCTGAGAGCTCTCCTCTCGGTTTTGGCAATGACAGTGCAGTTTTGGGGTAGGTCACTTAGCTTTCCTGTGCCTCCATTTGCCCATCTGTAAAATGAGATACTGTTCTGCAAAGCTCCGTTACAGCCGCACAGTTTGTTGGCACTTGCACAATGCTGTGAACATGTAGAGTGTCGTTTTATAAGGCAGTAGAGAGAGCAGGGGCGCCGGAACTGCTATGCCCTTCCACTTTTTCCAGCCAGATGGGCGAGCGACGGGGGGTAGCGGGTGGAGAGGAGTGAGCGGGGCGTGGCGGGAAAGAGACGGTGCAGGAGTGGGGCCTCGGGGGGCGTGGAAGAGGGGGAGCGGGGCCTTGTGGGGGGCGTGCAAGAGACAGTGTGGGAACGGAGCCTCGGGGGGGGTGGAAGAGGCGGTGCGGGAGCAGGGCCTCGGGGGGTGTGGAAGAGGGGCCGGGGGGGGTGCAGTTCGGTCACTTCTGGCCCCGCCCCACTTTTTGGGCACTTCCACCGCTCCTGATAGAGATCGTATTGCCATGTGCAAAGGGGGCTTCATTCTTATAATTAGTTAAAATAAGAGGCATGGCATGGCATGTATTGGGTATGTTTGGATGTGTCCCTTGTGTCAGGGACACAGCAACAGCATCAGGAAAGTGGAGCACATGAGGTCCCTCTGCCACCTTTGACACCACTTGTGACTAAGAAGCACTGGAGAATCGCAGGGTGGAAGAGCCCAGCCTGACACTAGGCTCAGTCACGGAATGGCAGGGGAGAGAAACACTTCTGCGGGCCCTACGGTACTTAACAAAGGGAAGAGAGATGGATGTTTGAGGATCAGATCTTCCTGGGCGGATCAAAATCTCTCACTATACATGGATTTAACTTTGATCTAAGGCATTTTTTTCCCCTCTTTATGCCGCAACATGTCAGGGGGAAAAGTGAGAGCTTGAATGCCATCAAAATCCATGTTGTCTTAGAGCTGGAATAGCTGGTGTTTTCATGCAAGTAGCTGTCTCCTATTCAAAGAAGGAGAACACCGATGAGAAACCAGGAAGGCCTACACAGAAGGGGAAAATCTGGCCGAGGTGGGGGAGAAACATCGAGAGAACCATTAGGAAAAAGTCAAAAATCGGGGTGTGGGGAATAGAGAGCTGGAACCTCTGAGAGAACAAAACTGTGCCTTGCTAAGACGAGTAAATGGAGGCAGCGGTGATTATAAAGGGAGCTCAGGATATGAGTGCCATATCTGAGAGCCAGGATCTCCCCTGGCCACTCAGGTCAAGGTCACTGCTCCTCTTATAAGTGGTGCATATCACAGCTGGTGGCTTGAAATATAGCTCTACAAATGCAGTTGCTTTTTTCCAAAGATATTCGGCGTATCAAAGGGAAAACTCGGTGCCCTCTAAATCTAGGCCTGAACCAACCTCCCCGAAATTTAGGGTGTTCGGGATCTGGATTTGAATCTGAGCATTACAGATTAAGCCCATATTTATGTCATATATGTCCTAGCACCCACCTTAACAGCCACACCAACCTGGATCCAGACTGAATGCATGAAGATTTCTGGAAACTCCCAGATGAATATAAACTGTGGTTTGGATTCATAATGAAAATCCTGTAGAAAAATCTCACTTCCGAGAAGGCTAAAGATGGACGTTAAGCACACAGGAAGGAGGAAGTGCCTGAGTTCAGCCTGCATGTGCAACTTTAACTCTGTCCCCTTATGTGTATGGATTATGACACCCCCTCAATTACCGCATCATATCCTATTTGTGACTACCTAGTATTCACAGCATGTGTTGCATCTTACCCAGTGTGCAGAGACCATCCCTCAGTTCTGAAGCAGGACTCCTGGCACCTCTCTCACTCTGATTCTGTGACTGCCTTGTTGTGTGATCTAGGACAAGTCACTTTACATCTCTGGGCCTCTGTTTATTATATAAAACAGGCATTGCAACATTTATTCAACTGGCCAGTGATGCTGAGAGACATGATGCTAGGAAGCCCTTTTAGAACCTCAAATAAAAACTATTATGCATGTTCAGATCTCTATGCATCAGCTGCCCTCTGAGTCTGAGATGTCACTTTCCCCCTCCTACGTCTTATTGCTCTGATACCCATGACCCAGAGTTCTCTAGCCAGTGCCAATCAAAGACCGCGCAGCGTTCTTCGGGACTTTCCATCAGTCATAAGATAATCACACAGTTGTCATTTAAAAGCTCATGAAGCTGTGTTAACACTGCGCTCTGAGAGGTTGCATTTCCATTTTACAGTGAACAAGCACAGTGTGAGTGCAGCGTTTTGGGCGCCTGGAGCAGAGCGCTGTAATTGACATAGGCGGCTCTCTCTAATCTCTTTGACCGGTTTGCGTCCCCATAGTCAAAATTATGTATGGGGGGAGGGGTGGGTTGCTGCAAAGTGGAGCCTTTAAAAATTAACCACACGGGGATCACTTGCAAAGTACGAAAACTAACCAGCACAGAGGAACAGGCTGTTACATAACGTCCATTAGCCGCATCAAAGGCACTGCAGGATTTTCTAATCAAGGGCTCAATTCTTATCATTAAGAGCTAAATTGGGTTCCCTGCACTAAGCCTGAGTCACCGGACTTGGTGCTGAGGGAGGGGGTCCTCGGCTCCAGGCATGGCAGCACTTCTGTGGCTACTACTTTTCCTACACACCTGGTCTACAGGGAACAGTAGCAGGTGGATCCAAGTTGCTGTGGATCAACTTTCCATGTCTGCCACCTACAAATCCAGTTGCTTAGGGATGTACAGGGAGTCACGAGCAGCTGGGCTCCGGAAGGCTTAGGGGTTGCAAATGCTCTGGATTTGATTCTGCTGTTAGTTACACTGGAGTAATAGTGTAAAGGCCTTGCACCTCTTCCATTGTGTCTGGGGCCCTCTGCAGCCCTGAAGGAAGGGACGGGGCTCGTATATTTCCCCTTATGTCCAAATGTTGCTCCAGAACTTCCACTTTGACTCTTGTTCTCTATGGAGTGAGAGATCACTCCTAAAACTGCATTTGGTTTGTGTAAAATAGCCCCACTCACCATCACCCCCCCAAAGCTTGGCCTCAAACTGGGAGTGAATGATTTCTGAGGCTTGATCAAAATTTCTACCTTATCATCTGTCTTTTTCATTCCCCCGAGTCTGCGCTTCTGGGTGCCAGCAAAACGTTCACAGAGGCAGACGCAGTGAAATCCCACAGGAAGGGATGTTTCTGGATGATTTTTTTACTTGACTGCAAATCTCAGAAGAAAGCTTCTTCCAAGAATCCAGTGCAGTTTTTCAGTCCCAAAGAATCCAACCCAGCGCCTGCTAAGGTTCATGGCAGCACCCACATTGACTTCACTGGGAGCAGGGTCAAGACCAAGAGTTCTGAAATCATCTTCTGGATTTTTGAGAGTGTAGAAGAATGGACTAGAACCCCCAAATCTTTTGAGGTTTGCCCTGCTAGATAGAGAACAAATCCCAGTGGAAATATTCATTGTGGTCACCCTGCTGATGGAATACTTGTCCCTCGGGCATCCTGAGAGGCTCTTGGAGGGCTAAATTCTGCTCTCATTTTTACAACCACCACCCCATGTATTTCGGCACGGCCCCAATAACTTCAGTGCCACCTGTGCTACTGTGGTAGACGTTGGCATAAGTGCATTATTCAGTGCTACCCCACTGAATAGCAGAAACAAATGGGGTGGCTCAGACGGGCTTGTGACAGAGGAAATTCCTACGTCATTGAAGTAAATAGGGCTGCACGAGTGTAACTGAGGGGAGAATTTGGCCCATTTGCTTTAGTGCCCTGGGTAGGTTTTCCTCCCTTGCTGCTGTGAACTAGATGTGTCTGGCCCTCGGTCATGCCTTTCAGCTCCAGGGAGAGCAGTCAAAAGGAAGAGAAAACCCTTATGCATTGGACATAGGATTAAAATTAAGCCGTGGCTTTAAACAGAGGCAAAGAGAATAGACGTCTGTACTGAAAGGGGAATGAGATTCTGGTCGTTTAGTGTCATTTGCCAGTAGGGACATTCCGTGTCCCTGATGCCCATTGTTGCTCTCCTCAGCCCAAGACAATGGTTGCTCGACCTTTGACGTGCCCATTGGGCAGAAGGACCCACCGCAGCTTTCCTCCCATCTGAGCCTGCTGCTGGAGGCCAAGACCAAAGAGACGGGCATGAACTTTTCCCATTCCGTTTAGCTGCCAGAGGGGAACAACAGTCCAGAATAAGAGAAGGGGGCAGGTGCTTGGGTAGTCAGCAAAGACTAGAATCCTGGTTCTGATTTCCCGAGCGCCCCTGTAAATTGGGAGTGACTCCCGTGCAATCACAGAGCCCGAGTCTCTGCAGCCCTGCTAGCATTACACCACTGCGATGTAAAATGCTACCCGATGAGAATGGTGGGGTTTTAAACCCATTTTGCGCTGGTGTCAATGACTATACAAGGGGCAGGGAAGAATCAGACCCATGACGTTTAACTGAAGTAACCAGTGTAAGTGAGATCTGCCTCTGGCCCTTTGACTACAGTTTCTAGTTAATTTCCTTTGAAGAAATTCGGCGAAAGAGCTGTGACGTGTCGTATTTAGCTCATGCTGCCAGACAGGTAGAACACGAGCACTTCAGTCTTAATTAACTCCAGAGCCGCTCCACGCTGCAGTGCCTTTGGCTGCTTAGCTTTTTTAAAGTGTTCAGGAAGTAGGTATAGGGCATTGCAGACAGCTCTGTGGGTTTGTGTGAAAGGTGCTTGTGAGTGTAGCTTAACTGGCCCTTCTGACTTTCCTTAAGGCAATGGATTTGTCAGTCTGATTTCCCCTGGAGAGGAATTTCCTCTTGAAGGGCCCAATCCGGTGAAGTTTTGAGTGCTCTCAATTCCCCCTGGCTTCATGGGACATCCAGGGCACTCAGCACCTGGCAGGAGCGTGCTCATTGAGAGCTCCAAAGCCTGTAGATGAAGGTAAACGACTGCCTTCCTTCCTGGAGGATAGTTCCTCTGAGCCGGCACTGAGGCATGCTTTGCAAGGCAATGGGCGGGGAGGTTGGACTGCCATTGCCTGTGTTAGAACTGGAGGGCGTTGTTAATCCTACATCTCCACTAGACATACTACTGCAGCAAGCACGACAGACAGACAGGCCAGTTGGCAGAGAAAGAGGTGCTAATCCACTCTTCATTTCTGGTGCATTTGTCCTCCCAGCCCAGGGGTCTAGTGGTGAGTGGATTCACAACCATTAGCAAGTTATGCAAAGGATATCTATATGCAAATAACAATATAACCAGCTGGCCTGCCCGCCCTGAACAAGGTAGGTGGTTTCAGATGAGTAGCTTCCATTTGGTTCATGGATCTCACTGGCTTTTTAACCATTGGATGATGGTTTTGCTTCGCATTTTTTTTACCCATTTGGAATCACTGACAGGCCACTTGGTACAACTGGACACCAAGAAAGGATCTTAATTTTGCTACATTGCTACCATGTCATGAGATTGTTTCTTATGGCCACTACAGTAAACGTAGAGCGCAGCCATTGTTCAGTGAGCAGCTGCAGTGCCAGCTTTTTGTAATGGGATGGGAAGGGAGGAAAGTGGAGTCTCAATTCTGTGGCCTCTTTAGCAGCACAGACCCAAAGGAGCAGCACTGGTTACTCAGAGCCAGCAAAGACTCTCTGTAGAAATCAGCGCTGGCGTAAATGGACACAACGCTGTGAATGCCCATTGGCTGCGTTTGGCCCTCTGTGGAGGATGTTCATTTTTTTAAAAGTGATTTTAGTGCAGGTGCAAAATTGCGCAAAAGAGGCAGAAAAAACCAGGTCTGATAATGTAAGAGTGAAGCCAAACTTCCCTCCAAACCTCACATGCAGACCTTTTCCCGGCTTCAAAAATCATTAGTTAACTGGGCTTCCCCCAGAAGTCTCCCGCCAATGCACTGACCAGATCTGACCCTACCTAGCTTGTTAGATCGCCGCCCAAGGTGGTACAGCTGCAGACAACATTTATCCTCTAGCAGAAATGTCTGGCATGGTGCCCATCTCTCTGCCCTCACCAAGCCTTTGTTTCACTAGCCACATTTACCATCCTTCTGCCCAGTTTTAATGTACTGGGGGGAGTGTATCAAATCAAGAGGTTAAATATAACCCAGGAGGGAGAGAGGGTGCAATGGAAAAGATTGATTTGGGAAGACAAACATGTATTAACTGACTTGCAGCTGGGAGGACAGATAGCTACAAACTCGTGTGTGCCATAGAGCATTGCACTGTGTCTGATTACACTGGACTGGGATGGATAGTTTTCATAATAACCAGGGTGGAAGATTAGGGGGTTGGCATCACATGCATGCATCGGTCACACCTGCCTGGATCGCTCTTGAATCCTTTGTCCATGCTCAGTGATTATGGCATGTGTCTCCGTCCGCACATTTAAACATGAAACAAGCGCCAGCAAGTGGGCTTTGGCATCCATCAGCTGCTAATTGTCCAATCATCAATCCAGCTGGTCTCTCCCCCTTTGGAAATCCAGCTCTGCTCTGGGTGGAATCCTAATTATAATTACCCATGAGAGATGGAGCCCTGACCCGCCCCCGCAGCCATTAGCAACCAGTGTGCTCCTGGTTCCAGAATTGGGGAAGGGGGTTGCGTGTGGGCCACTGAAGATAATGAGCATCTGCTTAGTTTGACATCTGTCTGGCTCATTACAATGGTTCATCTACTGCACTCCAGCCTGGGCTGGTTTTCCTGGGTGAGCAATTAGAGGCTGCTTCGAAGGGCATGTCATCTGAAATGCCACGAATGGATCAAAACAGATTCTGGTCAAAATTGCCTTCTTGGTTTTTAAGCTGGTGCCCAGAGAGGGCAAATGTCTTGTTCCAAGGACACAGTCAGCAGAACTGGGAACTGAACCCAAATCTTCCAGGTCCCCTGCCAACGCCTAAGCCACAAGACCATCCTTCTTCTCATGGTGACTCTCCCTGCAGCAGTACGCACGCCTATGTACTGAGCTCACCTGCCAGGCTCCAAGACACAGGTTTCCAACTCCCCATTACTCTGGAGGATTTTATGTTTCTTCTCTGCTTAGTAGTTTTAACTCCAGAGGAGGACACTCAAGAAGTCTGAAGAGTAACACACTGCCTGCACCTCGCTGGGTGGAACTATCTTGCTTAGCCCAAGCCAGTTTTGTTCTGTTTGCTGCTATATACTTGTCAGCAAACCCAGGAGTTGGAGCACATAGGGCTAAAATGCCCTTTTCTTCACCTGGTTAAGACCAAAGGCTGCTGCAATTCCAGGAACTCTCTGGATAACCGGGACTGCAAGATGAGAGAGCACCCAACGGCTGAAACTTCTCTCCTGCCGAGGTGGGAACATGTAGATTTTCCTTACAGGTTCGAAGGCCTTTGCAAAACAGTACGTGTCCTGTATCTGAACTCAGGAGACCTGGGTAACAAGGATGAGCTCGTTAACTACTGAGGAAAACTAGGCAGTTGCTAGGCGACCCCATGGTCTGTTACTGTCAAAGGCAGTGCTAGCCCATTGGGGGCCCCCTACACACAACACATAATAGACAGCAAATAGGGGGACCCGTTGAGCTGCTCGGGGCCTTAAGGAATTGCTTAGTCTGCTTAGGCCTTGGGCTGGAGCTGATTACTGTTGCGCTTTCTAACACCATCAAGCAGCTGAGGGTATCTTCCTGCAGCCCCAGAGCGAGACCAGGGGGATAAAGTCTCTTTATTAGATATATAACAAGCTGGCTCCTACGGACTCTGACCATGCAGACCATGGGTGTGTCTGCATCATGTGAGAGACCCCTTCCAATGGGAGGTGCTCTGGTCATAGCACATGACTAATTTTAAAAAGACATTACCAGCCTGTACTACAGTTACCTGGCTGCAAAGTCAGCCAGTGCACAGCACCATGCAAAGGGGGAAAGGTTTGGCCGGTGCTCTTTGGGGGGTTGGCTCCGTGTTAGCCACGCCCGGTTGACACCAACCACAGGGTTGCTGAGTCTCATTTGCAAGACCCCGGCGCTAGAAGCTGCATGTTGCCTTGGAAGGCTGAGGGTGCTCAGTCACGGCTAGTGGGTTTCAGGCATGTGGCTCTATGGCATTGATGGTCTTTCATACCTATGGGCTGGAAGAGGAAAAGCTGTCACCTCCAGCACAGCGCTTGGAAACGCTGTTTCGCATCGCATTGTCAAAGGGAACATTAGGGCCAGAAATGTCGAGGTCTCAAACAGTAAATGAGAACGGCAGGAGGCAGGGAAGCTCCGGGTCTATTTCCATGCAGTAGCTGGAACTGTTGTTACATCGGGTTTGGTTTTTCTCCGTACGCTGCATCTAAAAGGTCACGGCGAGGAAGTCAAATGGAATTTATGGAGCAGTACCCGGAGCACCTTGGAACGCAGCGTGCTGCATGCTGAGCCACCAGGACGGGGAAAGTGCCACCATCAATAACAGACTTACTAGGGCCGCGTGTGGATGCGGCTTCCCAGGATGAGCGTATTGTGCGAAGAGCGCTGACTAATAAGAAAGTGAGGCCAAAATGGGGCTGTTCATGTCGCCCTCAGCTGCTGCTGCTCCCAGACCTCCCTCCGTGTTGTGCAGAGAGGCCCCACAATTGCTCCCTCAGGCCTGAGAGCCATGGCTGGCCCAATCAGCCCCCACAGCCTTTGTTCTGCGATGGCGCTGCAGATTCAGCATGCAGCCTCCCACGCTGAGCGGCCTTTTGCTTGACAAAGTGACTCTCCGACTTGCTCTGCCCTAGCGTAAGTGGGGGCAGTTCCCAGTGCATTCACTGGGGCTTGGGCCCATTGGTGCTAGAGCTGCATTTAATCCAGTGTTTTGCAGGAACAAGCTAGCTGCTGCCCCAGCAGTGCCGTGACAACGCTGAGATCACCAGTGTGTTTCACCCAGAGCCTCTGAGGCAATGCCTCTCACTCCCTATCAGTCTGGGCTCCGACCAGCCAGTGACTGACTGACACAGCCCATTAGCAACCCCCCGAGCTGTCTGTCTTCTCTCTCCCACGGTCACCACTTCGTGTACTACAGTCATTCTCTCCCTGGTTATTTTGTAGCCTAGCGGGCTGCTGAAAATCAAACTCTCTGAGAAGGCCACGTTGAAGAGACAATTGGCACAGGATGTAACACGCCCACGCGGCTTCCACCCACACGCAGCCTCCAGCATATGTCAGGTGCATTCCTGTGCCTTTTGTTCCTCTAAGGCCCAACTGCAGACAGTGGGGATGTCTGCTGATTATGTTCCAAGCAAACTTTCGTCTGGTGTGTGGGGTTTTGTTTTTTTTATTCTTCCTTACCCCCTCCCCAAATCTTTCAGCTACCTCCATGTGCTCCTGCTCTCTCTCCCCTGAAAACCTCCACACACTTATACACGTGTCTTGGCACATTAATCCTCCACAAGAATCCCCCTCTCTCTGTGTGACGACGTAGCATTCGATCGCATAACAAGAACAGCAGGAATACAGCACTCGGACTGTTCTTCAGCCTGTTTTTGGATGGAAATTTCCCTTGGAACAAAAGAGGCTTGTGGGTGGGCAGGAGGAATTCGGGCAGGCCGGAAAGATGCAATGTTTTAATGTGCCGTCTCTGTCTCTTCAACTCAAGATGCAGATGCTCTGTATAGTCTGGCACGTCCCGTGGGCCGGAAATGGGGCCCAGTGTGAGGCCCTGAGACAGGGCACGGAGAGCTCGCCTTGGCCTTGGCCAATAAGGAGTTCATAGCAATCCGCGTTCACTCCAGCTCTCCAGTGAAGGGGCCATAAAACCAGCTGCTTCAAGAACAGGAAGGGAGAGACTGGGGTGGGGGAAGACTGATATCTGACCCTGGGGGTGATGGCTAGACCCCTCCCTTGAGCCAGGGAACAGGGTTTTATCTGATGCACTGGGCCTAAGCCGGAAGGAGAGGGATCCTCAGCTGGTGTGAGTCATCCTAGCTCCATTGTGGAGCTGTTCTAAGGTTCTCCCTGGGAAAGGATCTGAACGGCAGAGCTTGTGTGTTTGCTATTTCTCCACGGAAAAGGCGAATTATACAGGACGAAGAAAAACCAGAGTTTTGTGCTGAATGGTTTCACCGGTGTACAGGCCCCATAAATCTCTGCCATACGCAATAGGCAGCTGGATTTTCAGAGATGCTGAGCCTCTGTACCCCTATTTGACTTCAGCTGGTGTTGCATCTGCCTGTGCCATCCTGAAGCAAATCCGATAAGGGAGAGATCCCTGCCCCCACGCTTCTGTCTATTTCCAGGCCCTAGATTCCATATAAATAAGATGTCATTTATTTCCCCTGGGCCTCTTCAGCTCAGAGAAGCAGACTCCAGTTTTTTATTGCAGTGTTGGTAGCGATTTCCCAGCTTGGTTTACTGATGCTTCTCTCAAAAATGCCTGGGTGGATGAATAAGACAAACTGCACAGGAGCCATTGGTTTAGCTGGGACTTCCCACGTGCTTGGTACTTGAGTTTTAATTGCTAAACCGTGCAGTCTCCGACAAGATTATGGCTGGTGCAGGCTCAGAGATTTGGCGAGTGAATAGCCCCTGCTTTGAAGCAGTCATTTAATTGCAGGGATGAATGTTAGAGGAACACCTTCCTACACCCCCTTCTAAACTGGGCCTTAGATCTAACTGCTTAATAACTGAGCCTCAGTTTCCACACCTGTACAATGGGGATAACGATACTGTCTGCCTGTGTAAAGAGCTTTGAGAACTATTGAGGAAAAGTGCCAGAGAAGAGCTAGCTATTTTTTGTTATTTTATAACAGAAAAATCTATTCTTTCTCCACTCCTGCCTCCAGATAATCTCACATTATTGCTTGCTTAGCTAATGGCTCCAGTAGGCCCCTGAAATCTGGAATCATGAGGAAATGGAGCTGAACATTGCGGTTCTGCTTCTCTAGTTGCAATATGCTTGTTACCTCAGGCTTCCATCTTAGAAGCTTTGCTGTGACTTCCCCTGCACTTAGGGATTCCATAAGTAAATATACCTAGAGTTGCTGAAAACCTCACAGACATGTGTTCTCAGTTGCCCCCTGGTCTGATTTTGTTATTTAAGATGTTCCCACCAGTCCTCCCCTTCCACACCCAAAGGTTGGTCTGGCCGGCACGGACTTTAGCGCTGGAGGTGGTAAATGGACGGGCATTACTCACAGAGCTAGCAGGGTTGTGGAAGGAGTCAAAGGCAGAACACCACTTTCCAAGCAGCAATGGCAGCAGTAGAGCAGAAAAATCATAGAATCCCGTCTAGAGCAGGGTGACCGATGGGTGGCTGGGTGGGAAATGACATGTATCTAGCTCAGTTCGCCATTAAATAGCAAATTATCCATTTGACTCGCTCCATTTCCCAATCCATGGAGCTGATTGGATGTTTGTTTGAGAAGTGTTTCAATTACCAGGGGGGCAGAGGAGACGAACTTCACAGTGAATGATGTTCACAGCAAATCCTTCCGTCCGCACTGCCCTGCGAAGTTTGTGCCGTCCCTAGAACACAGTTACTGAGTGCCATAACTTTGTAGAAGGACTTAGGTGAAGGCTTAAAGCGATAGGTTAAAAGGAAAGCAGTATGGCCGTGTTTACGGGATTTAATTAAATTCTCATTAGCAAGTACCTAGAAGTTCACTATGCACTTCACAGAAACAAGGACTAGCCCCTACCCTGAATGTGGGGATTGGTCCTGCTTTGAGCAGGGAGCGGGACTAGATGACCTCCTGAGGTCCCTTCCAACCCTGATATTCTATGATTCTATGAAAGTAAAATCTAAGTTCTCTCTGAGCCCTGTTGCTTTTTTTCCCTTATTTATTGATTGGTTTTATTTAATTATTACATTGCACCTTAGATATGCATGTTGCTGTTCAGAGCAGATTGCGTGTCTGCGCTAGCACTTTTCACGCTAAACCAGTGGCAAAGTATCTGTGCTTGGTCTACACTAGCACTTCAACATTACTGGTGCTAGTGGATCTGCATGAGTGCTAGACAAACAGTGTGAAAAGTCCAAGGCTCTGACACTCCATTGCTTTGCCCCAGAAATTACAGGTGTAAGTAAAGATTAGTGAAAAGGCACACACCAGCCATGCAGCAATTAAAGCCCCCAGTTATCTTAGCCTTCCAGAACCGTAAACTGAATCCCAGACTAATTAAATCAGATTGGAGATAAGCGTACAGCCCTCGGTAATGTGCTTTTGGTTTTGTTTTTTTTAAATTCTGCAACAGAAAGAGTTTGAGATGGCTGATTCGCTCCTTGTTAATGCTCGACTTACTCTTCCCAGGGACGTGCCTGGAGATGGATTTATTGAAAAGCCAAATTGCTTTTAATTGGAATTTGGGTTTGTCTGAAGTTTGTTCTGTGCACCAAGAGGGGAGTTGCTTTTAGTGAGGCAAACTTGACTTTTTCAGCAAGAAAGAGGATTCCAGAGGAACCACAGAATGGCTGCTCCTGGCCATGCTTCTCTCTAGTTTGCTAATTAGTTAATTTCTGCTGTAAGCCATTTCTGGAGGTGGACCCAGGCCATGAAGTTTGGAGCCAGGGTTTTGTTTCGGACCTGTTGCTAGCTGACACCTATTGAAAATTGATCCTGCAGGAAAAAAATGAGCGATGTTGTGGGACTATGTCATGAGCCTGATGTTGCAATCCCTGCACCTGCAGGAAACGTGGTTGTGGTCAGTCAGCATGTGGCATTGTTGGGGCTTTATATTGTGCTGTTGCAACAGTGCAGGATGATGTTGCACCATAGTGCAGCAACAAAATAACGTGGCTGCGTTGACATGAAGATGTGATGAACTAGTGGACTGGCCCAACTTCCTGACCTGGCAATGTTGGGCTTGTGACACACCGACATGACATCACAGTGGCGTGGCAACCCTTATTAGCAGGATGCAGCATAAAATTGAAGTTAACAAGCAGACCTTATGGTAGAACTATCCTAACCCCATTTGTGATGCTATTGGGGACAAAAAACACGGCCAGTCCTAGATTTCGTGGGGCCCGATGCTGCACCTAAAACTGAGTTCTCCTACCTGCATGTATCCACATCTTGCCTCCTGTCCACCTGTGAAACCCTTTAGCCTTTGGCAACCCCCCCCCCACACACACACACACTTAATTATGAGACCACTGGAGCCTCACCACAGAAAGACATGCTGCAGAGAGCAGAAGCAGACTTTTGTAGGCAGAGAATGGGGAAGGACCGGGAATTGCATCTCTGCTGTGGCTTCCTGGTGCCAGAGCTGGATGGGACAAAATGACCGGGAACTGGAAACGGTGCTGTGGGGGGTGGTTCATGTGAGGGGAGTGGAACCCCTGGAAGAGCTGTCTGGGCTGTCTCATAGGCCTCAGACTTCCTCTGACAGGTCAGCGCCTTTGAGCTCCCCCACAATTCTCAGGGCCTTCTTTCTGAGGTGGAAGTAGGTAGCCCTGGCAAAATCACGTTGGTCTGTGGTCCTTAAGAAACAAAGGAAAGCAAGCTGAGGTTTCCCCACAGAGAAGGACAGGGAGAGACACATTGTTTGGTGTTCCTCTTGGTTTCCTTCCTCCATGCTTGCGCCCCTCAGAGCTGCTGTGCTGCCGGAGAATAGCCGTTACCTCGAGACAGTTGCAATGGTCAGGTTGACAAACGGGCATCTTCCAAAAGGGCCTTCACTGGAGAGCAGCCCACTCCTTTTCCAGGGGTATGTATTCTTAGACCCTTCAAAGCACAGCTGTGGAGTCTAGCACCTGGTCTGCCATGTTTGACAGTCTCTGTTCTAGAGGGACCCAGGGGTGACATAGCAGGAGGGCTGCGAGGTGGGAATGAGGGGCTTTGGCCGAGCTGAGGGAGAGGGGAGACCCAGGGCGTAGGGCTACAGGCTGAGATTGAGGGGCATCAGCAGAGCTCAGGGGACAAGCCCAGGACTGGAAGCAGTGGGGGTTGCCGGTCTGAGTTCAGGGACATCGATCACGCTCTGTGGGTGTGAAGAGGCCAGGACTGGGGGCTGCCTGTCAGGTTTAGGTGTGTGGGGGACAGCAGGAAGCTACAGCCACTCTCCTCGCTATGCCTGACTGCAATTTGAGTTGTTAATCTTTCCCTTTCAACAACTGATTCAAACACAGCGTTTAAACTTATTTAAAAAAAAAAAAGCAGCATAGACAAGTGGGCAGCAGAGCTGGATCCCTTCCACGGCCAGTAATGATCAGAGAGCAGCAAGGAATAAATATTTCATTAAAGCCAAGCTGCGGTGGGCCAGCTTTTCAGGTGATAACTTGCCGCAGTATGCAAGGCAATCCCCCTGCTCCTTGCCCAGGCCTGACCTGCTGAATGGCAGTTGGGAACATTTCAGTGTCGAGCTTGAAAGGGAAAAGTGTGAGGGCTTCTCTAGCAAAAGGAAGTGATGCGGGAAGGGGAGGATCCCGTGTGTGCAAGAGTTCAAGCAGCCGAGCGTTAGGGAACGTTCTGTTCCCGCCTGCAGCCAGAGATAGGGTGGCGGGGCGGCTGGAGACCTGCGGCGGAGAGAACCTTTGGCGCTGGCTCCAGCTCTTTAAAAACGTTATCTCCCAAACTGTAGACTAATGAGTCTGGTTCAGAGACGAGTTCCACGGCCTGCCAGGTGGGAGACGGACACCGGGTCGCTGCTTAATTGAGGCAAAGGACGGTGCTTCGGGGAAGCTAGTCTAGTCTTAACAAGCCCTCTGAGTGAACAGGAGAGAGCCCCTCAGCCGTCGCCTCTCTCTGTGGGGCTGCGGCCTCTTCCCCCACAGGGTGCAGGGGGAGGCACTCCCCCTGAACGCTGCGCTGGCTCCCAGGTGGGGACCCGCCAATTTGGGAGGGGATGAGAGGGTTGTTACAGCGCCGGCAGCCTTCCCAGCAGCGTTTACGCTGCGTGAGCAGCATTCCCTGTGGCAGCGCAGAGAGCAATGTGGGGGCAAGCCCAGGGCAGGGACCGCAGGTTCTGCATGGATATGGATGCAGCAAGCTGCAGGCCTCCCCGCTGCCGCTGCTATTCCTACCCATAGCTCAGAAGGGTCCTGTCAGGGGAGCTGTGCTTCAGCCCCACAGCCTGGCCCTGGGTGTGGGGGTTGGAATTCAACTCTCCAAGCTACTAGAATTCAGAGTTTCGCCCCCTCCAGCTTCTATGCTAGGACTCAATTCCTCCTGACTCCAGGGCGGTTCCCAGGCTGGCTGAGTCTGTGGTCCCTAGACGGCTGGTGAGTGAGGAACTGAAGGCACGTCTACCCACTGGCTAAAATGATGGCAGAATGGTGGGATTATGCATTTGTAGGGGGTGCATTTCAGGGTCAGGACGTCACACCATTTACATGCAGCTTTTTCACTTCTCTAAGAAGGTAAATAAACAGATCTTCAAGCATTCGTCCTCCTTTGATGTTTGCCAGCTAGCGTGATAAATCCACTGCCCTCCCTGTTGGCAGACTCCAGCCTGGCTGGTTTCCGTAATGCCGCTGATCCTTGGTCATGGCAACACTCTTTCTCTCTGCCAATGAATAAGTATCATCAGGGTGACCTTTAACACCTTCTGGCCCTGAGGATGCTCCAAGGAATGGAACCATAGGGTGGGCAGGGAATGTGTGATAGCCCTGTAGCTGGTTGGTAGTTTGGATAAAAAGCGGATCCAGCTATTGAAATGCTGGAGGTGGGATGGAGTATGGAGGGGGCAGGAACAAACCCAGCTGGGGCAGGGAAGTGACTGAAATTCTGATCTAGGAATGGTGCCGGCGATTTAGGGCGTGATCCAGCTCCCCTGGAAATGAATGGTACAACTCCCTCTAGCTTCAATGGAAGTTGTATCAGGCTCAATGAATAGGCCTACACTCAACATAGTGCACACGCACATTAGCCAGGGTAGTGGCCAAAGCTCTTCCCTGATCCCAGCATTTTCCTGTGTTCTTAAGGACCACAAAACATAAGCTTCCTCTTCAGCTTAGTTCTTTGTAGGGTTGCAAAACCTCCCTGCCTCTGCTCTGAGTTGCCTTTGCCCAAGAGGGAGACTCCAAGCCTTTTTACACTTCTGGGCTCCTGCAACTAATAGGACCCACCTGGTCTGGCAGTGAGGGTGCATCAGCAGATTTAACTCCATCTCTGTGCAGGATCCCAGAATTGACACTCTGTAAGAGGCCGTTGCTGAGGGAGAGCTGTACGCTGTTTAATCCCTGTTGTCCTACATCTTTCTAAGTTAACGACTGACTTCTGCACTTTAATAAGCACGGAAGTGTTTGAAAGATGAGGACTGGATGAAAGGGGCTAGACCAGGATGGCATAACACTTTCCTAATCTCAAACTTTGAGCACTAAATTCAGACTATTGGGGGATTTCGCAGGCTATCAGGACAGCCACTAAAATCGCAGGGCATCCAGCAGGGCAGCCAGTGAATAGAACAGAGAATGAACAGGAAGACAGCTGCAAAGAAGACCGTTGTGGTGACCCAGTTATTGTCTGGGTTTATAAAAAGGAGGAGTTAAGAAATCTGGATGTAATTAATGTCCATTGTCTGTCTAATTCCAAAGAAAAACTCTGTCTCTGGGCGGTTGGGCATGGAGTGGCTGAGATGGAAATCTCAGGTTTTTCAGTTTCCTGTTGTAGGCAAGAATTCAGGCCCTGCCCTTCTCCTCAGGTTTTCAGAGCAGACTTTTAGAGTTCCCCATTTATTAGTCATCCATATTTGCCAGTGGACTGTCAGGCTGTCAGTGTGCAAGGTCCGATGCACTAGGGGTATCTAATAAAATCCAGTCATAAAAAACTAGGGATGGAGAAGACTTATTAGGTCTTCTAGTTCACCCCCACCTCCAGGGTCCATTCTCCAGTGCTTTGAGCCTTTCCCCAGAGAGATGATTCCAGGATCAACTAGCCCTCCCTCCCAGGAATGCTGTTTGTCGGCTTGTCCCCGTGAGGCTGCTCCTGATGATGTCTGTGGCAAGGTTCCCACTGATTTCAGTAGGAGCAAGATTGAGCCCATACACATTTGAGAACTTGGAAATGCTTGTAAGCATTTTGTGCGGGTTTTTTTTTTCATTCTTTCCTCCATCATTACAGTGTTGTTGTCCTGGTCTGTCGGTCTGTTTCTGCTATTCCAAGAAATGACTCAGCCCTAGACACTTTTTCCCATCATCTGGCATTAGGGTATGTCCACACTACAGTGTAAACCCAGGGTTCAAACTCAGGCTCAAGCCGAACCCTGTTTTAATCTACACACAATCATGTTAACCCAGGGTTTGGTCCCAAGATCCCACGGGAGGGTCCGAGCCTGAATCAAGCCAGGACCCAGGATTCAAGCCCTATTGCTTTGCAATGTTGATGCAACCCCATCAGATTGGTGTTCTGGGAGTCCGCCAAAAGTATCCACAATCCTATGAGCCGACTTTCTTTGTCCTCTGGAAAGTCAATTTTGTTGACAGCCAAGTTTAGCTATATTGCACGGTGGACAAAGGGCTAGAGCAGCCACATTTTGGGAGGGTGCTAGGAAGTCTGGAATATGAGCGGTTGGACTCAGGCCTGCAGAATGTGGTGTAGATTCTGGAACCCCAGGTTGGGATCCAGGGTTCAACAATTCCTAACCTGGGTTTACAAATGCAGGTAGACACTCAAGCCCTAGGTTAACAGAGTCTGCTAACTCAACTTCTACTAACCCGAGGGTTACACTTCCTTTTCTCACTGTATTCGCCACAGTTCCAAGACCGCTGGTTTAGAATAACGCTCTTAACTCCTATCCACTCAGATCTTTTTTTAGGTGAGGTTTTGCCACTCTTTCCCTGTGCTCCATCCATACCTTGTTTTAACCTACTTTGGGAGTCTGAGGAGAAAAGCAATTCTAAATCCTGTGTCAAAATCAGCATCTACCAGGCCATGGCATCTCCTTCTGATGAAACAAATGATGGTATCAGACACTGACTCTCTCTCATCTGCTTTTTTCCCATTAGGACATACAACATTACTTTCCTGCAGCCGTATTACCAGCCGGAAGAAGGGGAGGAGAATCCATTCATCTGTTCGTCCCATCGGGATAACGGCATGCAGAAATGCTCCAATATCCCAAACAGGAAGGAGTATAGGGTGGAGTGCACCTTGAGCATGGACTCCTACAACCAAAACTTGTATAACCCAGATTTCAGCAACAGGAACGCCTGCATAAACTGGAACCAATATTACAACGTATGCAAGGCAGGGGATGTAAACCCGCACAATGGAGCTATTAATTTTGATAACATTGGCTATGCCTGGATAGCTATTTTTCAGGTAGGATTTTGCAACTGTTTGCTTTATCTTGTTTTTTCCCATGTTGCTTGAAGGGGTTTTGACAGATGTTAGTTGAAAAAGGAATATGCCTGCAATAGAATGAAACTGGTAAATAGATGGGACGTGTCAGGTAAATGAACCAAAGAATAAACTCTGTGCTGTTTGGAGAGAGGCAAACTATGATATTTATTAATACATTTTAGAAAAGGGAGTGAAGATTTCTGATGATAGAAGGGTTTTTCATCTAGCAGACAGAGGCATAACAAGGTTGAGTGGCTGCAAACTGAAACTCAATAAATTCAGGCTAGAAATAAGATACATTTTTAATAGTTAAGGCCATTAACCATTGGAACAATTTACCAAGGGGATGTGATGGATTCTCCATCACTTGAAGCCTTTAATTCAAGAGTGAACATCTTTCTAAAAAAAATATGCTCTAGCTCAACCACAAGATATGGGCTTGATGCAAATATTACTGGGTTAAACTGTCTGGTCTGTGTTATACAGATGGTCAGATGGGATGATCCTAATGGTCTTCTCTAGCCTTAAAATCTATGAAAATCAGTATATTTAGGTGTTCTCCTTGTGCAGTCATTTACACCAGTGCAAAGTGCAATCAGGTCAGAATGGGAGTGTGTTATATTCACCATAGATGTTTAAATGGCTTCCCAAGCTGTAATGTATCAGATAAGCAAGTCCTTGGAGCACTGTTCCCTGAGGTCAAGAGCAATAGATAGTAAAGTTTCTGGTCCGGAGCCCGTTGTGGCTTAGGGATAGTCAACACACCAACTTTAACTTTTAATTCCCACCTTGTGTTATTTCAGTTCGAATCCATGCATGGGCATTGTTTTTTCCCAAATGAGTGTTCTGTTTTGATTTAGGAATATCAAACTATAATATACATTTATTCTGAAACAAGAAATAGGTTAGTTCTTTGGTGCGAGTTTCTGTGAAGACCAGCCCAGAGTAATACAAACCTGGGGAATAAGGTAAGAAGAGTCTGGCTGAAGCTGTTCCCTATATAAGAGGTATGGAAGGAACATGGTTTTTCTACACACAAGTTGCACTGCTGTAACTAAAGTGGTGCAACTTTGTGTGTGGACTGAGTACCTCAGTGTAAACTGGGCTTACATGTGCAAGCTGAACTGAGGCAAGTCCGGTTTAAACCAAAGTGTGCAAATCCATCTGTGACATGTGCCTTCTGGCTGGCCTGGCCAGGATTGTTCCGGGGACCTCCAGAGCTAAAAACATGAGCTTGCTACAATTTGAGGGGCCGTAGCAACTCTTCTTCTCCATGCATCAGCACACAAGCAGACTTGGAACACACACTTGTGAGTGCATTACACGTGCACAAAGTTACACCAGTTTAACTGAACTGAACCTTTAGTTAAACTGGTGCAGCTTTGTGTGTAGATTAGCCCAAAGGAGGAGTCACTTCCGATCCCAACAGCAGTGACTTCTAAGTAGATTACCATGCAGGAATCATCCGATCAGCTTACCGTAGAGGCCTTGTCTTCCCTAGAAAAATGGTGTGTGCTTATCTTGTGTTAGCTAACGTGGTAACGAACACAAGGTAAAATCCTGGTTTGTAGTTTTCACATGTTAGCAGGTTAAGATGAACCCCAAACAATTTTCTACACTCTGGGTCCTAGTGGTGCCCCCCCACAGTCTGGCACCTGAGGCGGCCGCCTCAGTTCACTTCATAGTAAGGCCAGCCCTGAACTGCCATATTTTGCTCCCCTTCACTGTGAGTAGCATGTTGGCATATATATTACACGGCTGGTAAATAACACATATGTATTGCCGAAGGGGGGAGTTTGTTGCAGTGAGACCTGCAATGAAGACGGGTGTGACATACCGTTGTTTTTAGCCGCTGCTTTGTAGTTTGGTGAATTACGTAAGAGCAGGTTAAATTGGAGAGTAGTAAGAAGAGAGGGAGAAGCAAAGACACAGGAGGAAGAGTAGGGAAAAGGTAAGGCTGGCGGGGTGAAGGACTGACCCAAATACTCATGGATAGGTGAACTTTGTTGCAAAGTTTGTGCTTTCCTTTCTTACATGACCTGGTCCTTCCACTTTCTGATATGCAGGAATGTCCTGATCGTATGGTCTTAATTCCCATCAACAGTGCTCTTCAGTTTCTGCCACTACTTGTTTCTTCCTTTTAATTATGTTAATTGCTAATAATTACCTGTTGGCGTTTGTAATTGGTGTGATTTTCTTTTCTAAATTTCCCTCTATTCTTCTATTCCCTTAGCATTCTAAGAAGCCCCACTCTCAAGGAAGATAGGCCGATGCACATATTTTCTTTGCTTTCAAATGCTGTCCCAGTGGCACATCTTGAGTTATGTTGCTGCTGCTATCTATTGCTCTAAAATGCATCCAGAAAGGTTTAGATGAGTCCCAGGCATCCATTATTTTAAAAATGCATTGGTGCCCACCTGGAATTAATGTGTCAAAATAGGAGCGGCCTCCGTGACTTTTAATATTCCTGAGTGGTGCCGCCGGTTTGTCTCCTGGGGCTGGGAATCACCCTCCAACCTCAAAGCATAGATGTGCCCCAAGTCTCTTGGTTACGTCTACTGCACACCACTGGCGGCGGCGTGTAGGGTATGTGCAGCTACATGCCACAGTGAAAAGCCAGCTGCATCCACGCTGCGGCGTGTAGCTACATGTGCCAGCGAAAGGCTCTGACGGGGGAGGCAGAGGAAAAGGGGGGAGGCTGCAGAAACCTTTCCCCGCTGCTTCCTTCCTGCTGGAGCCTTTCCTTGTGGCAGGGAAAGCCTCTAGCAGCAGGGAGGCAGCAAGACACTACGCTGCTAAAAATGCAGTGTAAACGTGGGGGACAGTGCTTGGGGATGTACAGTGCCATGTAGGGTATATACCGACAGGGTTCATTTACTCACCTAGCCAGAGCCTCACTGTCTACACTGTTATATATACCCATGCTAGGAGGGCGTGCAGTGTACGTCGGCTGCATGCAGCCGTCAGGAGCTTGCCGTGTAGACGTATCATGGAAAGTCAGTGGGATGTAGGCTCCCAAGACCTAGTTACCAAAAGATGTTCAGGCACCTCACTGCGGTGGTGGTTGGCTGCTGAATCCCTTGGAGGGTCTAGGTCCCAGTGCCTAAAGCCATTTTTGAAAACGAGCCTCAAGCTCCTAAATCAATCAGGTCAGATTTTGCAACATGGAGAACAAGGAGCAATGGCCTCAAGCTGCAGTGGGGGAGATCGAGGTTGGATATTAGGAAACACTATTTCACTAGGAGGGTGATGAAGCACTGGAATGGGCTCCCTAGGGAGGTGGTGGAATCTCCTTCCTTAGAGGTTTTTAAGGTCAGGCTTGACAAAGTCCTGGCTGGGATGTGATTCAGTTGGGAATTGGTCCTGCTTTGAGCAGGGGGTTGGACTAGATACCTCCTGAGGTTGCTTCCAACCCTGCTATTCTATGATTCTATGAAGCCTAAACGCCATTACAAATCTGGGCCCAAAGGAACCCCAGCAAGGACACTCAAGACCATCCTGATAATAAATTCACAAAAGACATAATAAGGACTATGGCTGCATCCATGTGTATGCGAGGATAATAATTCCTCATGTAATCCTACAAATTATTCATGTTTTGATTCCCTTCATTTGTTGTGTAATAGGCTAATTCATGTATGTATTTGTTACGAAGGCACGTTCAATGGCGAATTATGTGATCTAATTATCTTACTACAGAATAAATGAAAGGAAATGGAACCTAAATTAACTGTGAGGTTTGGCATGATATTAAGATCCCTTTATTGCACATGAATTTCAGTAGCAACAATAAGAGTTGTAATTATGGGTATTGTCGTACTACAAATGATGAATTACCCACCTAAGCAAAGTCTAATGTAATCTGAATTACAGATCCTGTTTCGCAGGACATCAAAACACTGCCACCATCTACACCAGAAATTACAGTACTGCAGGGCCTAAGCTAAATAAAAGCCTGCTGTGTCAAGGGAGCCGGAGTGTTGCTATGAGATACTGTGCAGGGAGAGGAGAGGTGGTTCAGGCTGCTTTGTTTGTATCATTTCATTTTCCAGCTCGAGCTACAAAGGGCAGGGCCCACAATGGATCCTTCTGAAGAAGGTATACTCTGGGCAAAATTATACAGGCAGTTTTTGGGGTGACCGTGACATCAGTTCTAGGTAGGAACTGATGAAGGAATGTAGGGGACAATCTGTTTCAATATGTCCTTGAATCTCTGATGAAACTGGAAAGGGTAAATTTTTCAAGCATCATTGTAGGGATTTAGTTCAACACAGGAAGGGAGTGTTGTGTCTAAGCAGTTAAGGAAGGGCACTGGGAGGCCACTCTCTCACTGTTGTTTGTGACTTTCTCTATGCCCTCTTACGTGATATGTTCCACCCCAGAGGTGGCTGTATTTCAGTCCTGGGAGACGTTTACATACCATTTAAGGGCTTTTACGGTTGGAAGGCCCTATGGAAATTAGTCAGGCTGCGAGATTGGGGTCCAGACCTTAAACTTCGGGAGGGTTTTGGTTTCAGGCCCATCTCAAACACAAGGGCATATCGCTTTTCATGCACCATTTCTCCAAGAAGAAGAGTTAATCAAGTCGGATAAGCAGCGTGTATCTAGTCCTTCGTCAGAAGGCTCCAGTGAGGGAATTCTCTGTGGAGGCTGTTATGTACACTGCTACTGTCACTGAAAAAACCCGGTAGTGTGCAAGAGAGGCTTGGCAAGCAAGCAGCATGACAAGAATGCCCAGGAAAGGAAATGCAGAATCACCTTCTCAGAGAAAAATGCCTGAAATACTGAGTCATATTAAAGGAGCTGTCAGCGACCACGAGAGTTCTGTGTGTTATCTTGATCACATGCCTAGGCAATGGAGAACTTCTGGCTGCCGTTTAGTTTAAAAAATGTTGTAGCAAAATGTTTAGGGTGGGTTTTTTTGCGGAGGGGGGGGGTTAAACAAATGATTTCATGAAACCAACTTAAATTTGCAATTTTGATTTCTGCATTTTTTGCCAAAACTTTTTGACCAAAAGCTTTCACCCAGCTCTAATGTAGTGTTCCCGCTTGATTTGAGTGGCCCCTGCTGCCCACATCAAAGGGAAACCAAGCACTAGAATCTACCAGTAATCAGAGTAATTTTGCAGGCATCCCACTTGTCATGCATTGTGAGGGTGGAGTTAATTCAGAGTTGGGGGAGAATTCTAGCCCATGCGGCATGCACAGTTATTTCTGTGTGTAGCTGTAGTCAAAGTGAGGATCTTCTGTGAGTTCCATATTGGCTTGGATTCCATTTTTCTTGCTAAGGGAATTGCTCTGTGCACGCTTTGCCTTTCAGCTTTGATACCTTTTCAGACTGGTTTATGGTTCTTAGTTAAATACATTCCCTGTGCATAAAGTACTTTACAAAAGCAATGAAGACCAAGGATAATTATCATGGTAAATCAAACCTCATTAATATGTACTGAGATATGATTTGTTGTTATAGCCAGCATTCATCTAAAATTGGTGATCCTTGGGATATAAGGATTTTGCATTATTTAGTGCAGAATGGATAGGCAGTCAGATAACATCCTCCTCATTACAGAAGTTGCTGTTGGGATTAGATAATTTCATTCAAAGGCATCATTTTCTGCTCCTTGCCACCAAAGTTGATAAGTCCTCAGATTCGCTGACCATGGCTGCTATCAGGTTCAACAGCAAAGGGAGAGTAAGGGGCATTCGTTTTAAAGGGACAGGGTCTGCTATTTTGAAATCAAAATGTATAGGCTAAAATCCTGCCCTCGGTGGCAGAAACCACCTGGAAAGGAGGGAGTGGTGTTTGGTTGTCTTCACTGCAAAAAAAGTGGGGGAAAGTGTGTCCTTAACGTATGTGTCCTTAACTCAGACCATGGTACATGACCTAATAATCACTTGTTTATCAGAGAAAGCCGGCAGTGTATGAACCATATTTGCTGGAGCCATGGCTGTATACATCAAACACCGAGGTCATCGGCAGGCATCAAACTCAGGGCTTTCAACAGTAGAAGCACAAGCCCCTATAGTTCAACTTAAGGGGTGACTCTGTTAGCTGGCACTACATAGCAGCCTTGGATCCTCACTGGGACCAAGAGTGAGAGGGAAGCTTGATCAAATGTACCCATTGAAGTGAATGGGAGTCTTTCCATAGACTGCAACGGGCTTTGAATCAGGCTCTAAGGCAGCATGTTAATTTCTTTCTTTCATTTTCTCCAGAGTAGTTCCCCAGTTTTGCTTTTAAACTGAGTTCACATTGAAATTAGAAACTCCTTTTCCATGGGGAGCCACTCACTGGAGTAGAATCAAGAAAGAGAAGGTTCAGGGAGGTGCTCATAAGCTTTCAGGAACTTTTGAATATTTAGGTGCAAATTCTGCCCTCTGGGGTAAGCTTGCATTCTCATTGAGCTCAGTAGGATTGCATGGTTATTGGCCACAGAATCAGGTGGATGATCAGGAAAACAACTGGGTAAATAAGAGATTTTTGCTTAAATGGTCATTCTGAAAAATCAGTTGTTTCAAGTCAAAGCCGAAAATGAAGTTTTTTAGAAATGTTTTGTTTAAAAAAGTAAAAGTTTTAGGTCAAACAAAACATTCTGTTTCAATTTTGAGCATTTTTTAACATTTATTATTTTTTAAAATAAAACAAAAGGAAATTTTGAAATGAAAAAGCCATTTTGAATCGAAAAATAGAAACGTTTTGTTTTGGAAAAAGTCAAAATGAAACACTTCAATTTTTTCTAAAGTTTGGGGTTTTCTTCACCTAAATGAAAGAATTTGCTAAATATTTTGGTGTCACCACATTTGCATTTTTCACTGGAAAAAAGTTTTGATTGAAAAATATCAGCTCTAAGAGGGAGCCTTTCTTTGAACAGGGCTATGGGAAAAAATGGCTGATGTTTGAAACTTGCTAGAGAAGCGGTCTGTGTTTAGCAAGAGGAGGGAAAAAGCTACACATGTCCCAAACAATCACTTCTGAGCATCTCTCTGGGTATCTAATATGATTTTAATAATCCCTTTGTGACAACATTGCGCCATTTTACTGTCCTTCCTGAGAGTCCTAGTGGTAAGAATTCCTGGGGCCCTGTGCTAGAACGGAGGCTGCTAACAGGCCACTCTTTGGACAGTTTGTTTGGTTTGTGTTGGGGGTTTTTTTTGCCATAAGGGGACTGAGTCTCATGGATCTGAGAGTCAAGCTGGGTTTTTTCTATTTTGTGCATTTTTCTGTATTATCGCCAATCCTAGACCCAACTAAATGTGTTAGAGATCTGGTAAGAGTATTATTGAGCTGTCCAGTGACATAATACATGTCTATTTGGGGTAGGATTCCATTGGCAGTGGGAGGGAGAAAGAGAACCCAGCTTAACTTTCAGATCCCAGTGTGCCTTTGCAATTCTGGATATTGGTGGGGAAAGAATGACGGCATCCTTTTATTTGTAAATGGAGCAAATTTTGTTGGGAGCCATTGAAAGAGAATGAACATGCTCCACAATGCTGATTTTTTTGCAATCACTTTTCAGAGTAAATTAACGCTTTGCAAGACTCCCAAGTTCTAACGAGAAGGTTAAATATGCTTTGCAAAGTAAGACGAGCCTCAAAGTGCAGGAAGAAATACCTATTCAAAGGATATTACTCAAAGTAATAAAAGCTGTTTTTCTGCCCATAGAGATTACTTAACAGCGTGTGTCATGAGGAAATAATTAAAATTATGAAATGAACTTGAAAAATATAGTTCATGATTTGATTAGCTGCCAAGCACTCTGCATCGGAAAAGTAATACTCCATTATTCACTGGTCAGAGCTTGTTAGCCAAATCAATATGCCCATGAAAGGGCAAAATCCATAGAAAAAGGGCCTTCAAAAATGCATGCTAAAGGCCGTGTAAATTTACTGAGAGCACTATGGTAATTAATTAGCTCCCACAGTTTATGATATCTTCGAAACTCGTCTTGACAAGGTTCATAAAATCCTCCTAGTAGGGCCAGCAAAATTGAGAGATAAGCAGTGTGAAAAATAGAGCAGATCACAGACTCTCTGTCCAATCAAAATAATGGATTTTGATCCAGATAGTCTCCATCTTGCACAAAAAGAAACCCGCTTGAGCAGATAGAAAGGCTGAGTGGAAATGTGTATATTTGAATATATATGTAAATATTGACTGATACATCAATTAAGATGATCCTGGCATGCAAGGATCCCAAAACGTTTTGCAAATGTTTAGGATTCAATCCTGCGTTAGACCCTGATTCAGAAAGGCAAGCGTATGCTTAAGTGCTTTGCTGAATCAGGTCCTAAACTTTTGAAATGAACAAGCAAGGGACTTGACTAAGGTGTCAGAGCAGGAAATAGAACCCAGGAGTGCAGGCTTCTAGTTCCTTGATCTAACTATTAGGCAGCATTTTCCTCTCAAACATCGTAAGGACGGCTCTACAAGTCAAGCTAGCTCAAGTGATTACAAAAGCAGAGTTTTCCAGTGTTTAAGGTCTAGTGTCAGGGATGAGGCCAGAATTTCATAGGCCAGGCATTTAGTACTTCGCTTGTAGGCTTCCCTTCACAAGGTAGTTTTTGCCAACTTCTCCATTGATTAGCAGGACTTCAAGGTTCATTTCTATCTGCAGCCGTCTGTCTGGCACTCACCCGTAGTGCTTTATACTATACAGAGAAGACTTAAGTGTTTCAAAAGTAACATTGACTTTCCTAGTTAAAGGAGTTTATGGGGCTTGGGTTTTTTTTCCCCTCTTACAAAAAGTGACACTAAAGAGAAGAAAAACCTGACCTCAAACTGGGCAGTGGCCAAGTCTCTGCATACACTTTGGCAGAGCTCGGAGACACTGCTTTGATGGTGAAAACTTGTAGACGCGCAGTAAGAAATAATTCCGGAAAGAGAGTTAAAGTGATCTGGCGACTGACAGAGAAAAACTAGGTAAACTGTCTCCCATTGAACAGCGAGGATGCCTGAGTTAATAGGTACTGGCTTTAATCTACATCTCTCCCTTATGACTTTAGATCTAAAATCTTAGGCTTTGGCTACACTTGCATTTCAAAGCGCTGCTGCGGCAGCGCTTTGAAGCGCTAAGTGTAGTCAAAGCGCCAGCGCTGGGAGAAAACTCTCCCAGCGCTGTCCGTACTCCACCTCCCTGTGAGGAATAACGGACAGCGCTGGGAGCGCGGCTCCCAGCGCTGGGGCTTTGACTACACTGGCGCTTTGTAGCGCCGCAATTTGCAGCGCTGCAGAGGGTGTGTTTTCACACCCTGCTTCAGCGCTGCAAATTTGTAAGTGTAGCCAAGCCCTTAGGCTGATTCTGACTGACTTGAACAGAAGGCCTGATTCTGCTCCCACTTACACTGCTATAAATCAATGGCATTAGGACAGTGTAAATATAACAGGAGAGTCAGTCCCAGGATAACTGCGATTTCGTCTTCACTACAAAGTTTTGCCAGCCTAGCAATGTCAGGAAGGGGTGTGAAACACTCATAACCCCTAGCAAAAACCCTAGTGTAGACACAAAGAATCCTTTTGCCAGTATATCTTACGTTGTTCAAGGAGGTGATTTAACTGCACCTCCAACTCCTCCTTTTGTTGGTATAACCTGCCTCTCCACTAGAGGCTTTGCCGGCATAGTTTATCTCAGTATGCCTATGGCAGCAGAGCATTTGTAGTGTAGACAAGCTCTAAGGGAGGGATTGTGTACACATTGCGTTAGTCTGCACCAGAAGGGTACACATTTTAATCCGCACTAGCATATCGTGCGCTAAGTGGCCCCTATGAACCCTGGTGGCACCAACGAAAAGTTTCCCTACTGCACAGTAACATAGGTCTGTTTGAAACTGGGCTACATTAGTGCATACTGGGGAGCTTTTAGTGCATGCCAGCAGGATCCACATGGGCCTGTTATTGTGTGACACGCTAGTGTGGACTAAAATGTATACCCCACTGGTGTGGACTAAAGCACCGTGTAATCAGGCCCAGAGAGACTTTGTTGTTGTGATTCTCTTCTCTCGCCCATTGCGCACCAGTATAATGCCATTGAGTAACTCCTGATATAGGGCCGGATGCAAAGCAAAAGGAAGTCGAAGCGTGTCTCTCCGTTAGCTCCAGTGAGCTTTGGGCCAAGTCCTTGCACTGATGTGAGCAGAGGATCAGGCCCTAGCGTGTCAATTGCTGGGACAGGATGCAGGGTTTTAGCACCCACTTCTGTTGGGGTTTGGGTGGTTTAATCCACCCCTCACCAAGCTGAAAACATACAGATGAGAGTTAAGGGAGTGGTGAAAGCAGGCAGGGATAATCCAGGCTCCGTCCTATAGGACCTTCATCTGCCTTGCATGACAGTCCCCATTTTCTGCCCAGGTCTTCATAACCTAAATCCCTTCCTGATGCTAAGGGGGCAGCTTTTCTTTCCCTCTCCATCTCCAGCATGTTATTGCAATCGGCAGCGCCCTAGCTTGCCAATCATCTTAATTGAATCTTTCAGCTATTTCCCTCCAGCTGCCGTTTTTGGTTTGCTGCGTATCTCGCACAAATCTTTTTCATCAGAGCAGAATTAGGAAACGTGTTTCTTGCTGCCTTATCTCTGTTGATAAATAATTGCATGTTGCATCTACGGGAGGCTTTGAACTGGTACATTTTGGAGGGGCTGTTTAATATGTCTGTCTGTGAACGATTCTGACTTGAACTGAATTTAATTATTGAGCATGGATTGACATGATTGCAAAGCACAGGGAAAGGTGCTTTGGGTCCTTGGAAGATATTTAAAAGGGGCTTGGAGGAACAAGTGGGGATAGTGTCAACTGGGTTAATCACATTGGAGACTGGAAGTGGGAGGGGAGTAATTGCCATTGGATAGAGTAGGTGATATGACATTCAGGGTGCCCGGAGTGGGAGTCACAAGCAGTACAGTGCTGAAAAAAAATCTGATTTTTACGGGCAATATAGAGTATTCTTGACCTAATCGCCAACTTTTTGGTCTGGGGACATAAATAAGGGATCAGATTCTGTTTTCCAATGGGCACCGTCAATCCAGAGCAATCCCATGAAAGTTAAGAGAGTTACTCTGGATTTACAGCAGTGTACTCTGGAATTTCACTATGGGCAGCTGAGTTTCTTCCTAAGAATCAACCTGTGTAGTTCATTTTATCTAAACCAGTGATGGACAAAAGCCTCGAGGCCTGATTCCCCCTATAAAGGGACATTAAAACAGGTGAAAATTCTATTTTGAGCCTTTACACTGCCAGTGTCGCCTAAAGGGGCCTTAATGTAAATGAGAGGCTCTAAAAGTATAGAGGCTTCTTTCAGCTCAGACAAGCATCCATGTGGTGGACTTTCCCCTACCTATATGATTAGAAAAAGTAGCTGGACATCTTGTGAGGACCAAGCTTGCTGTTGAGATTTCCAGTGGTTCCTGGTTCCAGCCACCTTAGAAATCCCTCAGGAATAAACTTTCCAAGGGCATTTCTCCACTTGACATTGTGTGTGCATTGTAAGAATGAATCCACCAGGAGCCAGTCACGTCTGCATCACTTTGTTTTGCAAACGACTCAGCAAGGTGAGTCCTAATGACATGTTGAATATTCTGGGAGTTGGGTGAGTGTTTTCGGCCCGCTGCAGCAGAAATCTGGTGTGTCGATTGACAGCAGTTGGAAATGATGTGTAATGCACGAGAAAAAAAACCCTCTATTAATGTAACGATTCAGTTCTCCCTCCACGCACACTCCTGAGTTCCTGAAGCTGTTTCTCAGGCACTGCACTTCATAGCGCCTCAAGAATTGGACCGCAGAGCAGCCCTCCTTGAGATGCCTCTGCCATTTAATCATTTTACTACATTCGATTTGAGGTTTGGCAGCCAAACTCCCATTCAGTGAAGAGGTATATCCAATATGTTTTGGGTCCCTGGGCTCATTTTTCATCACCAAGTGTAAACGGATAGAACACCTGTTACCACAGCTGTTACAGCGCGACTCCAAAAGACTCACTGAAAGAAGGGAGAGAAATAAAATAAAATCTTGAGCACTACAGGGGAGCCCGCCTTCTTGGGTAACTGGCAGCAGTTTGATATACAGTAAAAACTGTGTTCTCTGGCACTTTATCAACCAAAAAGCTCTAGAAACCGGCATTTCTGATATCTCCCTATACAAATCTTCAATAAGGTTGCCAGGTGTCCAGGAACACCTGGTCGAAAAGGGACCCTGGCAGTTCCAATCAGCAGTGCTGACTGGGCCGTTAAAAGTCTGGTTGGTGCAGGGCCGGCAGGCTCCCTGCTTGGCTCCTTATGGTTCTCCAGAAGTGGCAACATGTCTACTGTTCCTAGGCAGAGAAACGGCCACGGGGGGTCCGTGCGTTGCCCTGCCCTGAGTGCTGGCTCCGCAGCTCCCATTGGCCAGGAGCAACGGCCAATGGGAGCTGTGGAGATGGTACCTGCAGGCAGAGGCAGCGTGTAGAGCCACCTGACCACACCTCTGCCTAGGAGCTGAGGGACATGTCACCGCTTGCGGTAGCTGCCCGAAGTGAGTGCCGACCAGATTCCGCACCCCGAAACCCCTCCCATGCCCTAACCCCTGCCCTGAGCCCCTCCCGCATTCAAACTCCCTCCCAGAGCCCACGCCCTGCACCCCCTCCCACACCCCATCCCTAAGACCCCTCCCGCACCCAACCTCCCTCCCTCCATTGGTAAGTATAACACTTAGTCAACCAGAATTTTTGACTAACCAGAACCCCCCATGCCCCCAACATGCCAGATAACAAAGCTTTTGCTGTACTACCGTGCTGCCTGCCAACTTGATCTTCTTGGATTCCCTGTGAAACAGCACAAGTAATTAGTGCTGGAGACAATCCTCTGCCTGGCATGGCACATGCCTGCCAGGGACTCAGATGAAAGAAATTTTGTTCTGTGCAAATGTTTCGACCACATTCAACACAAGGCAGAAAACAGCAGATTCAGAGCCTGAGCCTGCTGTCATGTCAGATTTACACCACTGAATCGGATAGAGGTACTCTTGACTTCCAGTGACTGAAGCGAGAGGAGAATCAGGTGCATGTAGTTTTCTGTCTCTTTAAACTATCTCCCCTTCAGCACATGTGTAAAATAAGGGCGAGATATGTGAAGAGAGAAGATGATCAAAACTTTCTATTCCGCCAGGTTTGGGGTGAGCCTGGGTACAGTGTTGTGAGAACACTGACAGTCATGCTGTTGCATAGAAAATCAAACAACAAGGACCCATGTTTATTTCAGCTCCATTAGAAAAACAAAGGAGGAAAGGAGCTACATACCGATGGGTATGTCTACATTGCAATGTAATCTTAGGGTTAGTGGAACTCGAGTCAGTGGACTCTGGGTTAGAGAACCCAGGGCTCAAGCATCTACACTGATTGTCAAACCTAGGTTGAGAATTTTCTAACCCAGGCGTGAACCCGGGGCTCCAGCATCCCCACTGCAGTACGCAGACCTGAATCCAACCATCAATATCCCAGATTTCCTTGCGCCCTCCCAAAATGTGGCCACTCCAGCCCTTTGTTCGTGGTGCAGCATGGGAAAACTTGACTGTCCACCAAACTTCATGTCCAGAAGACAAAGAAAGTTGGCCCATAGGATTGTGGGATACTTCTGACAGGCTCCCAAAGCACAAGTCCAGTGGGGCTGCATCTACACTGCAAAGCAATAGGGTTTGAACCCCGTATCCTGGCTTGACTCAGGCTCAGAACCTTCATCCCTTTGGGGTGCTGAGACCCTGGGTCCAAGCCCTGGGTTAGCGCGATTTATGTGTGGACAGAAGGAAGGTTAGGCTTGAGCTTGAGTTTGAACCCTGGGCTTACACTGCAGTGTAGACAGACCCTATATTCCTAGCACAGGCAATTCTCCCACTTTAAGGCTACTTATACAATACCAACTACAGTGGAAGAAGTCAGACTGACTCTCTCTCAATAGCTGTAACCAGAACTTTGCATAGAGTCCTTTTATAATCTACCTGCCGATATGCCTATATGCTGCGTATTAGGCCTGATTCTGATCTCATTCACACCAGTGTCAATCAAGCGTAACTGTATGACTATCGAGGATCTCAGTTACCCCATTTCAAATGTGGTGTAAATCTGGAGGAATGTCATCAAAGTCAATGGCGCCAGTCCAAGTATGTGCTGGTGTATAACCGAGGACAGAATTTGGCCCTGTGTCTAGTTTACTGCCAGTAAATTCATAATCAGGTGTATTGATTGTGCAAAAAAGGCAGGATCAGACCTAGCACAGGGTGTGAAATGTTGCAATGAATGTTAGCCTGCATTTTAATTAAATAAATAGCTTGGATGATGCAGCGGCTGTTACTTCGCTCTGAACACTGGCTGCTTAGTGTTAATTAAATCCTCAGCTCCTTTCCTAAGCAATAGGAGAATGAAAACACAAGGATGTAATTGATTCACAATTTAATTTAAGTAACTTTCTTTCGTTCAAATAGTTTGCCTCAGCACCAACAATAATGCAATTTTAACATTAAGCTTTGGAGTAGATATTACAAAGAACGGAGTTAAAAAAATAGCACCTCTTTAAAATCAGGAGCCTCTCACTTTAAGTGTAATGGAACCAATAGACCAAGGTAGATTTCATGTCCCTGTCTGTATCTTTGCAGCAGCTCCGTCTGTAAGTTCTGCTTTGCACTGGCTCTGAACCGGTGCTTCAGCTGTTTCATTGTGTTGTTTTATCAGTTTGAATCATGCTCGATTCCTTTGAAACCTTAGGCCAGTCTCTTGGCCACATGTGTAGCACTTATTACTGTGATGCTAAGCCAGCTAGGAAAGAATTACTGCGAGAACATTGACAGACTTTGCAAAGTGATAAGTAACAGGCGTCGGCAGAAGTTTGACATTAACTTTGATCCTAATTGTAACTTGTTCTTTTTTCCTCTTCTTTCTCTCCCCGTAGGTTATAACCCTGGAAGGATGGGTTGACATCATGTATTATGTTATGGATGCACATTCTTTTTACAATTTTATATATTTTATATTGCTTATAATAGTAAGTATGACTCACTGGCCACGCGCACTCTCCCGCCCCTCGTTGTTAAAGTTGTGTCAGGGCCCTTTCTTGGAGAAGAGTCAGATGCTGTGCTGATGACCCTGTCAGCGTGTCATTCGGGCTACGAGGGCGAACCCTGGGTGTCATCATAAAGGTTGTTTTACTGCTGCGGGTGGGAGATTATGCCACAAAAAGCTCTGTCCTTCTTAGCAACATAAATATGATTGCTGCAGCTTGTCAAACCATACAGGCCCCTCCCCTCTCTCTCTCTCGCTCTCCGAGTCTTGATCTTATAACCTTGACTTCTCCTAGCTGTTGTGCCTCATTGCCAGGACTGCTAACGAGAATAAGCAGCACACGTCTCTTGCTTCCCACTCCCCAGCCTCCTTGACATTCCAGAAGGCAATTTGTTTATATTAGAAAGGAACTACTTGTGTAGAACCCCAGACGCCGGATTATCCTTTATTAGCAGAAATGTCTCCTGCAAGATGTCCTGAGACATCTACGCAGCAGCTATAGGTGTAATTTCCAGCACTTATAGAAATACATGCACTTGCTTTTCATCTACTATGCTCTAGTGGTTAGTGCATAGGACTGGGAATCAGGAGACCTGGACTTCTATTCGGGACTCCCTCAAACATTTCTGCCTGTTCATAGCCCTTCAGAAAAACCAGAAGGTGACTAATTGGGGCTGAGGGTGACACTCTTAGTTCTTCCTAGAGGGCGCCCAGGCTGATGCTAAAGATTGGAGATAATCACTGTATATCAGTAAGGCATTGATTGCTCCAGAGGAGGCATGGAACAATGGCCCAAATTAAATCCATAGATGTACTGCAGAGCCCAGCACACAGGCAATGGCACCTTGAGTCTATCTCTTGACATCAGTCACTTGTAAGTCTCGGTGCATTGGTTCTCGTAACAGGAATGCTGGACGTTTCCCCGAGGTTGATCTTTTGCAGTGTGCTAACCAGGGAAATGAGAGGGAAAGGCAGGGAGAGAAGGGGTGAAGCCAGAATGACACTGTACCCACCAGAATGGCCTTCAGCAAAGCAAAGAGAGGAGGCGTCAGTTGTGTCCTGTCCTTTTGGAGAACCTCAAAATCCCTTATGAGTTCCACTACCCTTGACTAGCCCTGTCTTCCTCCTCTTAGAAGGATACTATGTGCCCGTCAGGCAATGTTACCTGAATAGAAGGCAATTAATCCTTCCTTCTCCCCAGGAAATGTAAGGCCAATCCTGGTCCCAGTCACCGGACTGGAGAAAGGTCTTAGGACAGTAGCTAGGATGCAGACTAACTCAAACAGTAAGATGCTTCGTTCGAGCACGTACCTGGAAAGCCCAGACATCAAGTGGTGCTTTTATTTTAGTTAATGGACTGATTTCAGTGCACCTGTGGCAGTGTCTCTGGGCGCCAGTGAAAACCACGCCCACCGTAGATGAATATGCATATATAGCTCCGAGTGGGGGTAAGCCAGTGAGTGGACCCACTGGATGGGGAAGGGCCAATAAAGATCCTAACTCTACAGGTTATATCACCTCGCTTTCCTCAGGCCTTGCTTTATTTCCACAAACAAACCGCATCAACTCAACCTCTGGGTAACGACCGCACAAGGACTTTCCAGCATCAGCCAGCTGGGAGGAGAGTGGGTGATGTCTACACTGCAGCTGTAGGTGTAATTCCCAGCGCAGGTAGATGTATGTGCACTAGCTTTGCACACTAAAAATAGCAGTGTAGCCACCATGGCACAGGCAACAGGGTGGGCTAGACACGTGAGAACATACCAAGGGTTTTGGGTGGAATTGTACTGGGGCCACTGCCCTTCCTGCTGGCCGCACCACCGCAGCTACACTGTATTTTTAGTGTGCCACCTCGATCAGAGCTAGCGCAGGTATGTCTACCCAAGCTGGAAATTACAGCTCCAGTGTAGACATACCCTTTGTCTCCTTAGCACCAGCTTCCCCTTTCCTTTTATGACCGTGCCCGGATCAGCTATGTGACCGGCAGGCATTTATTAACTGCTGGTGCACTGGAGCACCCTTACTCTTGGTTATGAGGGGCTAAACCTGAAAGGACTCTCCAGATGGGGGGTTGAATCCTGGCTGGTGTCTCAGAAATCAGAGCACATCATGCCGATAGGTAAGTGAGTTAAAAGGAAGAGGGGACATATTGGCAGTTCCAGTACAAGAGAGAGTGTGAAACACAAACTACAGAACTTCCTCTCTGCATGTTGGCCAGCTGCTTGCTAGTTAAATGATGTATTTCTCAGCAGTACTTTGGTTAAATTTTGTTTTGTAGGTCCCACTATAACCTATGTCAGTCTTGGGTTTGAGGGGCGGGTGTTTAAAAGTAAAGATCTCCCTTGTTGCCGCTGAAATAGCTTAGAAGAGCGTAAGTGCAAATCTAAAACCTTTAGTGTATTTAATACAGCACTTGGTTCTCCAGCAGCAGACCTGGGTATTCAGCATGATGGGCAAATCCTGGTATTAAAATGAGCCCAGCAAATATTGCGACTCCCCTGGGGGCAATTTGGTGTATTTGGTGGGTGCCTCTTGGTAAAATTGCTGATTCCTCTCTTCTTGGCTTCCCCAGGTTGGTTCTTTCTTCATGATTAACTTGTGCCTGGTTGTGATAGCAACACAGTTTTCTGAAACAAAGCAGCGGGAGAACCAGCTGATGAAGGAGCAGCGTGCCCGCTACCTCTCCAATGACAGCACAATCGCCAGCTTCTCGGAGCCGGGCAGCTGCTACGATGAGCTTCTCAAATATATCTGCCACATCTTCAGGAAGGTAAAGCGGCGGACGTTACGTCTGTACAACAACTGGCAGAGCAAGCGCCGGAAAAAGGTCAACCCCAACAGCGCCCCCAATGGGCAAAGCCGCAGAAGCAAAAAACGCATCACCTCCATCCACCACCTCATCCACCACCATCACCACCATCACCACCACTACCACATCAGCAATGGGAGCCCTCGGGGGCTACGTTCCAACCCTGAGATCTGTGACCTGGAGCTGAAGGTCATGCAGTCTGGGAGCCAACTGATGCTTCCGTCTCCATCCCCCAACCTGCATAGCCCTCCTCCTCATCTGGATTCAGAGTCTGTCCATAGCATTTACCATGCCGACTGCCACGTCGAAGGACCCCAGGTGAAATGCAAGTCTTCCAATGCCCCTGCAAGTATTAAACTGACCGCTGGGCTCACCACCAACCATGGAAATATGAATTATCCAACCATCTTGCCTTCTCCAGCTAGCAAAGCCAGTTCTGCCCCGGTACCCAAAGGGAAGAAAAGTGGCAGCAGCCCTGTGGCCATGGTTAATAGCCCAGTGAGTTTGAATGCAGCTCCTTTTGAGAAGCTCCGTCAACTGATGGGAGAACATGGTAAGGACAAAGGACTTGATGTCCTGCTTGGAATCAGTGGGCAAGGGGTGAATGGTCAGATGAGATTTGTACGAAAGAGTCTTCACGGGCTAACTGGAGCCCAAATTCATATCTTCATGGGAGCTCTGACCTGCCTTATAACTGGAGATGGGTGAACCTCACAGGGGTCAGGTTTAGGGTAGCCAAGCGCCCAAGAGTTTGCATGCTTGTCTAAAGCCCGTCAGAATTAGCCCAACATCTTGGTTCTGCGAAATGGAGCCTGAAGACTGAGAACAGGCTTTGTATGGGGCCCTATTGAAACCCAGAGGAAAATAAAAATCCTGGGGAGAAAAAATGAAGCCAGCGCTTAGCTGTGGGTGAAGGGTCAGACTGGTTCTTAGTCGGTCAGAATCAGTTTGACCATTTCTCATGATGAGCCCCAGTCCTCACTTAAGCTAGTGGGGAATCCTGGGTGGACTGCAGGGTTTGGGTCAGTGAGGTTGCATCCGGCTCTAGTGCAGCTGTAAACTTTCTCACCTGTCCCTCTCCCCTCTGATTTCCAGAAAGTTGTGCCCGCAAAATTGGATTCAGGGCAGCATGTACTTTGGGCTCCTATTTTATATTTGTTTGTTTGTTTTTTGACATATAAAATGCCCCCTTCCCCCACTGAGACCTGCGGCAACTCAATGCAAAAATCAAGGATTGTTAATCATGGAGGCTGTATTGGGACAAGGTGGGGGAACGGATGAAATCTCGGGAGCAGTGACATGAGGACAAAGCCAGGAAAGGCGCAGGGCACTAACTGGAGAGCAGATGAGCGCACACAGGAGATTTCCTGAACAGTGTAAGCGGAGAAGCCAGGAATAAGGCAAGTTCGGGGCTGTACACTTTGTTATGCTCTGCCTTCTGCCGGCTGGCTGGTTTGAAGTACGCAGTGTGAATGCGCAGACAGCAAGCCCTAAGCAAGACTGACCGCCTCTTTCTCACTGCTGCAAAACAAACAGCTTGTCGCTTTGCACCCAGAGAACAGCGTTTCCTGGACTTTCCCTCTTCGCTCCCACCCAAAATGAAAATTCACTGCCTGGAATCCGGTCTCCAGTGCGGCAGTGATGAATGAGGATAGAATGGGCCTGAGGAAACCTCCTGTAAAGCATCTGGTCCTGCAAATCAGCAGCCTGGCAGGTTCTGCTCCGAGCAGAAGCAGCCGGCCCTGGTGGCTTCGTTTATTTCTGATCTTTTGTCCCTGACGTTACAAGCCGAATGTGAAACCCTCAGTCTTGCTCCTTGTCAGCCTCTGATAAACTGATTTATCAAAGTAAACCACTGCCTTTGGAGTAGTTTCTCTTGCTGTTCTGTGCATATCCCCCTGGGCAGCTGGCTTCCAAGGAAAGCTTGGATGTCAGCTGTCTATGCTGCATGAGTTTCGCCCTGTGTGCAGACTGCATTGCACCTCTTTTGGCACATTTCTCGAGGCTTTGGTTAAAAGGGAAGAGTCCAATCTACATGCTGCACCATTCCATGTGCTCATTCGCAAAAGGGGACAGGAAAATGAATCTCCATAAATGAAAAGAAAGATGGAAAGAGAAGAGACCCCAAACCCTGCTCTTGTTCCACAGGGGATCTCCTGGGAGCAGAACCTGTGGGGTTCTGCTGTGCAGTGGGGAGCGGTAGGGTTGCTATATGCTAGTAGTCAACAGAGGGATGTGGGAGCAGCAGAGCCACATAAGTCTGGATCCTCTAGTCTTCCCCTGTTTTCCATTTTTCCCTGCACAGAGGAATGTGCTAGGGCTGCAAAGCTACTGCAGACTCAGAGCTCTTTTAAATCAGGGAAACGACGGCATTAACGTTGAACATGCACATATCTTATGAACTCTTTCAACATACGTATCACTAATTGTACGTTGTGTGTGGCCACATTCAGCAGTGCTGACTCTCACGGTTTTATTGTGAGTTTCATAATATTTGTTGCTTTTCTGAAAACCCCAGCTGCTGGAATCATGGGATTATGAGACTTTTAGTTTCCTTTTTTTTTAAAAACTGTGTCTAGCCCTCATCGTGGCAAAGAAAAGATGGAAAACGTGAACTTTAAAGTCTAAAACTACAAAAAGTAAATAAAAAGACCCCACGTTATTAGTTTTAAAATCTCGTGATTTCTTAATCAGTCTTGTGATTTTTAATGTTTGTGGTTGTCAATAGAGTTTATATTCATCCATGCATGTACACACACAACTATTTAAACTAGTGATGTACATGTTAAAAGAGTTCTAAGTATGTCTTGTGGGTCAGATTTAAGGTTGTTTGTGAAATATGTTGGGTGACTTTTTCCATGTCAACATTGTTTTAACTGAATGCACAAATGGGTAAAGCTCATGAAATTATTTATATAAATTGATATAAAATTAAATTTAAATTATTCATATAAATTACCTTCACTGGACACTGGACACTTCCTCCCTTTTAAAATGCTCAGTGGTGGGAAGGGTTCATTGTAACATTCTTCTGTTGCTTTTGCAAGGGTTTTATATTCATCATCGGCATGGCCTTAACTCTGTAAGTTAACGAAGGCTATAATGTGAGCAGGGCCAGCTCCAGGTTTTCTGCCGCCCCAATCGTGCCGCTGCATTCTTCAGCAGCAGTTCGGCGGCAGGTCCGTCACTCCGTCTCTTCCTCTTCAGTGGCACTTTGGTGGGCGCACAAAGAGAAAGAGAGGGACTGAGGAACCCGCCACCGAATTCCCGCCGAAGACCCGGACGGGCCACCCCAATAGCGGACGGTGTGCTGCCCCTTTGTATTGGCCTCCCCAAGCATCTGCTTCCTTCTCTGGTGCCTGGAGCCGGCCCTGAGTGTGAGAATATGTATTTACTTCGAGATAAAAGCCCAGACTCCTGGAAGTTGAAAGCAAAGAAACTGTTCCACGGCTGTTGCTTGAAACTCACAGTTCAAGCCGGAGGTTGGTCCTGCTGATGTGCACAAAGAGCCCGGTTCTCTGTGCTTTTATGGGAGATAAGGCAGTGCCGGATTCACCTTTCACTTACACCCATGTGAATTCAGGGGCACGCTAGTGACCTCGCTGGATTTTAATTTGGCTCAGCATTCTTCAAAGACCTTGCTATTAATAAGGCCATTAATAATAGTACCCTGTGTTTATAGAGGCCCTTTCAACCCTAAGGATACCAAAGCACTTTATAAACTCTATCAGAATCATATCATCTCTCGCTGAAGTGCAGCCCTCTACAGGGTGGAACGCAGCAGCTGCTTGTCAGTGAACTGCAGAACAGTTGACAATGGGAAGTAAAGAAGAGGGTTATCAGGCATCTCTTGGTCGCTAGGAAGGAGGGTGGTTCTAGGGGGAAGGACAGTCGAGTGGAATTCCCAGTGGAAGTCCCGGTGACTCAAAGCCACCCAGTTGAGCACATATCTACTCTTGCCTCCTCAGGTTCTAAATCTGATTTCCAGCTTGACCAGTCTAATGTCCAATCCCTATCTCATTGGTAGGGCGGCCACTCATGCAGCCCCAGAACACTGGACATTTTAGTACTTCCAGGAAGGGTGTCGGCCTTCCCTCCTACTCCTCCCAGCGTGACCCCACCCCTACCAACATGAGGTCACGCCACATGAAGGCGCCATTTTGAAGAGCACGCTGCCCCATCCCTCACATGCATGGCATCCTCCAGCCATGATACTGGATGAACCATTTAAAAATGGGATTGCCCGGCTTAAAACTGGCTGAATGGCTTGCCTTACCCAGCGGGGATGGGGGAGAGTGAGTGAGTGGGGGCGGGGCCTCATGGTAGGGGCAGAGTCTTGGGGAAGGGGCAGAAAAGGGGGTGGGGCAAGGGTATTCGGTTTTGTGCCATTAAAAAGTTGGCAACCCTACTTGAAGGTGAAGGCAGACAGCAATTGTGTGGGGTTGGAGAGGCCTTGAAATGGGAAGAAAGGGAGGTGACCCCCTTCTACACCATCACCCCAAGAAATATTTGCAGGGACACTAAAACGGCTGGAGAGGCACCTTAGCAAGGCAGGGAAAGGAATATTTAAATTGAACCAATTAAGCAAGAGCTTCATAGCCCCTAATTCCCTCTACTAGCAACTGCTGGAGACTAATAATTCCACCACTGCTGGTCCTTGCTTCAAAAAACAGAGCATGGCACTATGCCGAGGTGTCTCGCACCTGCTGAGAAGTGGCTCCAGCCTGTGCTCAGCGACGGACCCATGCTAGATTCCTGCCCCATGCTGGAGGGATTAGACACGGAAGCCAGTTGGTGAGCTCCATCTGGCATTCCTGGATTCTAGCTCAATCGGAATAGTCAAAAGGGCTGCCTCACTTATCCCCCTGCATCTTCCCAGCCGGGAAGAAGGAGCAGAGTGGAATCCAATCCTGGCAAGCGATGTGCAAAACAGAAACACTTGAAGGATAATTGAATGCATTAGCAAGGCCGGGGAGCTCACAGTCCTGTCTGAGAGAGGGGCCTGGTGTCCTCGAGAAGGGATGTGACTGGGGGAGCGTATTCTCTCTTTCTGTGCCGTGGAATTGAGCAAAGTGAAGGTACAGCCTGTTCCTAAGAGTGCTTGTGCCCTGCAGTGCTGTGAGGTTGTTCGAGCAGGCAGCCAAGGAGACTCTGGTGCTCTGAAGACATCTGCGGTGCCTGTGTTTTTTGTATCACTTTTAACACTTTGATAGTATTTAGGAGGTACAAGCCATGTGCTCTAGCATTCGTACTTCTGAAGCAGCTGCTTAGTCATTTCTCCTCGGATCTGCTTGTGCATTTCTAAATCACTGTGTAAATTAGCAAAGAGAGGAACTGACGTGGCCTGGCATGTGGAGTTGGGGGAGAGGGAAAATACCTCTGACCTCTTGGGATCTTTGGCATGATGACCAGAAATCTCCAGAGAACCCATTCTCCTGAGGTGATCAGCCCAGTTTTGCAGGCCTGTGATTTCTGGGTAAGGTTCAGTGAAGCAGCCAGTCTTTCAATTTCTCCTTGTAACCCAACTTTCAGACCTTGTGAGTGAAGCGATGGCTTTTTCTGTAACCTCCTGGAGTATTAGACAGCAGGGGTCTAAATCACGACGGTAATGCTGCCGTGATGCTCTTGTCTGTTAGGCCCACTGCCGTTATTATCTGGCGGCTCTTGGGTGGCTTCTGTGAAATGAGTTGGTGGGTCGCAGTCTTTTCCCAGTGGAGAGGGCCAAGCTCTTCAAACACGACTAGTGACTTTGGTGACCAACTTGAGGGGCTTCACAAGGGCCTTTAAGAAAGGGCCCTTGAAGACCAGGCTCCTTTATGGTGTCTCAAGGCAGGGACCCAAAATCACTAGACTCTGCTGAAAGTCTCCTCTGCATCCAAAACCAGCAGTTAGCCCCTTTCTTGGCAGACTCAGGGCACAGGCCACTATCTGAGCATGCTCAGGAGCTCAACTACCCTCTTCCCTCCAAGCTGATCCCTTCCCAACAAGCATGCTGTGGAGGAGGGGAGCGTTACTGCGCAGTTCCTGCCTGGTATGTGTTTGACTCTTGCGCAGGAGTGTGGATCAGGTTCCATTCGGGTGAAGGTTCAGGTCAATTCTCAGTTCATCTCCGTTGGCTCATTGCGTTGGTCTGTGAAGACCTCCTGGTTGGGCACGTCCTCTCTGTACTGGGTAGGCAGCACCGCCACCGAGCCCAGCTTCTGGGAGGGCTGCTAACTTTTCTCCCCACACCAGCAAGCACTGTTACAGATTGGATTAAAAAATCCAGCCCCGGCGTGCCTGTTCGAAATAGCCACAACTCCTGCTGTGCCGTGACCGCAAGAAATTCAAATGAACCTTTCAAAAAAGCTTGAAAGGCAAGGAGGGGTGAGGAGACATCAAAGCAGCCACTGCTGAGATGCTCAATCTATAGCCGTCCTTGTTCCCCCGGTGCCCTTCCCCGCACCTTGTTATCGGAATTGAAGGGTCCTCTAAATCTGGCGTAACTTTCAGGCAGCACTAGGGTCGCCATTAATGATGATAGACCACTGGGTTTAATAAAAGTGAATGGAAAGTGTGCACTGTGCCACTCAATTGCAGCAGAGTGCAAAGAGATCACCACGTGCTAGGGGAGAATGGCCCTAAGGGATACTTGTGGAACTTGAAGGAGGGGAGACAGGGATAAAAGGGGAGACTATGGAAAAAATTGGACCAAATTAGAGGCAGTTATAGATTTGAAGGCCAGAAGGGACCATTATGAGCACCCAGTCTGACCTCCTGAACAGCACGGGCTGAAGACCCTCCCCCAGTGAGTCTAGCATCAAGCCCGTCATGTCTGGTGGAGCTAGAGCAGATCCATCCCGTTTGTTATAAGATGACATGTCCGTGGAAAACAGGAGATTTGGGGAGTAAGGTGGGAGTTAATTCCGCTGCTGATCCTGTGTGTATCCCTTGGTTGTAGGTCTGTGTAGGACTTCCAGCAGGCTGTCGGGTTTGAACGTGCCGTGCCCTCTGCCCAGCCCCCAGCCCAGCATCCTGACCTGCGAACTCCAGAACTGCCCCTACTGTGCTAACATCCTGGAGGATCCTGAGTTTGAGTTCAGTGAGTCCGACAGCTACGACTCTGACAACAACGGCATCTATGAATTCACGCAGGACCTGAGACATGGAGACCAGAGAGATCAGATCCAGCAGCAGAGGAATAAGAAGAGGAAGAAGAAGAAACCAAAGGAGAGGAATAAAGTTGCTAGACTTTGGGTGGCTTTTGGCAACAAGCTGACAAGGATTGTGGAGAGCAAGTATTTCAACCGTGGGATTATGATCGCCATCCTGATCAACACGCTGAGCATGGGAATCGAGTATCACGAGCAGGTGAGTAAACTCACCCCAGTGACCACTGCTTTCCTTTTCTTTGTTGGGCTGCGTGTGCTGCTTGGCACACAAAGGAAACGAACTCACACAGCTGGGATTTTTTGAGTTTTAGATTCTGAGCATGAACGGCTCACGTGATCTAGATGAAGCGCTGCTTACAGACAGTGGTAACGGGAGTGGTTTCTGAACAGTGAATACATGCAAGGGAATTGTCAGCTGCTCACGGCTGGGAACAGAAAACAAGGGCACGGGTCCGAGCCATCAAGCCATGGGTGGCAGGTATCAAAGGCCAGGGCAGGCTAAGCCTCCCCTAGACCAGGCCGTGGCCCCACCCAGGTTCCGCCCCAAGGCCCCGCCTCTCTACCCTGAAGCTAGTGAGGGCTCAGCTCCAGCCAGTGGCCTGGAGGTTGGGCCCGCCAGCCCTGGGGTTTGGGCCAGAGGGTTGGGCTGGTGCTGGGGCCAACGGGTCGGTCTGGAGCTCAGTGGCAGGGGGGTATTGGGCTCCTCCAATGGTGTGGGGGGGATTGGGCTCCTCCAGTGGCAGGGCCGGCGGGGTTAGCCTTCCTGAAGTGGGGATTAACCCACCGCCCATGCTTCAAACCATTATGCAGGTGCTTAACTTTCTGCATATGAGTCAACTTTCCGATGGCAAGTGTATACACGTGTACAATGGTTTGCAGGATCAGGGTCTGAATTCATAGAATAAATTATGCTGTTCCTCAAATGCATGAATTGTTCCACTGCAAAATGTCACCTATCCCTGGCCGAGATGGTATGCTGTGAAAGACCGTCTGCATTTGAAACATGACTCTGGGTTTTTCTAGTGGATGATAGAATCTGGGAGAAATTCATTTTGTAACACGGATCACCAGTGCACAAGTTTGCTTCTGTGCATTGAAATAAAAAACAAAACTCCGAAGCCCACTGTTATGCCAGGCCAAAACCAAGGAAGCCAGTTTCTACTTTGCTCGTTGCGGGAGGACTCTTTGTTCAACCCCAAGAGTTGAATTTGATCTCCTTGGGCACAAGGTGATGTCTTTTAGGTGTTTGGAGGCAAGAAGAATATTCATTCTGTTCAGACTAATCCCGGGAACAGCATGATGTCAAGAAACAGCATTTGCCACTGAGGGTGGTGTGTCCTCACTGTAGCTTGGCTGGAGCTGAAGGACAGTGAGATGAGAGAGATGAGTCATCTAACGATCCTTCAGACAGGTCATTGTGTGGGAAGCTGCTCTTTTCTGAGTCTTCTTGGAAAAACTGGTTAACCAGCTATTTTACAAATGACGTGCTCTGAATTTTCTCTGCAAAGTGCAGAAAACGCCACCCTGTGATTTGGAGAGGAATTTTAGTGCTAATTTTCTAAGTGGCAAATGATTCACAGTGTTCCATCGAAAGCTCTCCCATGCTGCAGAACCATGAACATATTCTGCAGCCCAAGGCTATTAACCGGGGAATTAACCCTGTTGCCACTAAAATCTGCTCACTCAGAAATGACGGGGAGAGGCAGTACAGAGTAGGGGTGGAGCTTTGCGGTAGGGGCACGTAAGTGATGCACACAATGGTGGGGGGGGCACGGTTCTTTGTGTTCTCTTCTCCATCACTTCCCCTTGTTTGTGGTCCCGCACAGAGCCAGAACCCATCAGTGCCTACAAGTTCCGCCTTGTTATTTTTTTCACCTATGTCTGTTTGCAAAACCCATGTCATTTATTGTGTGTTACTGTGTATGATTTCCTCCATCTCTGTTTGTTTGCAAAACCTGCGTCATGATTTATGTGTCTTTTCTCTTAAGATCAATTCTTAACTAAAACAACCTGACTAGCAACCCTACAGTAATAAACCAATTCATGTCTGCAACAGAGGAAGGCCAAAATTAAAAAAAAAAAAAAAAAGGAGCGGGGGGGAGAGAAGTGAATGTCAAGGGCAGATTTTTGTCTGATGAATTGTTCAACAAGAAGTTTTAAAATTAGGAAATACACCTAGACAGTCTCCTGTGAATAGAGCCGTATATTCATTGGGAAGGCTGTGTTGCAGCAGGGATACTTGGTCAGGCAGATAAAACTTTCACTCCTTAGATACTCTGGTGACGGGTGCGAGGGGATAACCTGAGCTAGACAGGCTATGGTGAGCTAGCTCAGGGTTTCCGTGGAGTCTGTACCCCATCAATTATAAAATGTAGATTATGATAATTATGTCCTTGTTTCTAAGAAAGTAAATCCCTGTGGGTTTATTTTGGATTCCACATTTGCTTAAACTGTCTTAAAGCCAATGGTAATAAAAGATTTTTAAGTTTTTGGCTAAAGAGCTCCAGACTCCAGCCAGTTTTGCTCCTAGCCACTGGCCAACTTGGGTGCAATAAAAAGGAAGAATTTTGAAGGAAAACCCTGTAAAAGTTCCTGCACATGCCTGACTGTGAAAAGTCTGGTGCACTGCAAGGATGACAGACGGCTGAGCTGTCAGACCAAGCTTCTAAGCACCTCAACCCAGCAGTCTGATATCAACAGGATGGGCCCTGGGGCCTTGTCTGGGGCCAGGACATGATGCTAAAGCAATAGGAAACAAAGTCAGACTCCTAAACTATCTGGCATTAAAGCCTTGGGCTTTTGTTAGCAAAGCGTGGGTGATTTCAGAACCCAGAGCCCTGTGAAAATTGTCTGTAGGATTCAGAACCAGAGAACCGTGTTTGGTGCAGAGATAAAGAGCAGTTGCCTTAGTGAAACTGACCATGGCTTTGGGCTGGGAGGAGATCTGGGAATGGATCATTCTGGCTACCCCTCCCCCCGCTGCCGTAAAAAATCAGTTCAATCCTAACTTGCTTGATCGTTGAGTGAAAGGTGCTGGCCCAATGGCCCTGAGTGGCAGAACAGCTGCGGCATTGGTGGCAGCGGCAGCAGCAGCGTGAGTTTTCCCCAGGTTGCTAATGGGCCTCTGCCGTAACCTGAAGATGCCAAGGCTGCTATCCCATCCCCACTAGAGCACAGGGGAGGAGGACAGTCTGCATATAAAACTACTCCATAGAATCTGCTGCCAAGCATCTCCTCTGCTGGGGAGTTCTGGAACACTGTGGCATTTACAGGGGGCAAGGTCTCCTAGCCCTGGGGATCCAGGAGGAAGGGGGGTACAGTTATAGGGCACAGGAGCGGTCTGCATGGATAGCTCCTGCCTATGCTCTGCTCTGCTCTGCTGACTTTCCTCCAGGTTACTTGGTTGCGGCTGGATCCCAGTGCCTCTGCACAGAAGCATTAGCCACAGAAGGGGCTTGGGAGAGCAACTGTGGCTTTGAACAGTGGTCACTCCCCGTTAGATCACTGCATGGGAACCCAAAGTGTCTCCAGGGGACAGTGCCAGAGAGCCCAGCCGGTCCCGGCCCTGAAACTCGACAGAGCCCTTTCCATGCAGAGCGCAAGATGGAAGGGATTGTGCTGTGGGGAGGGAGGAGCGCTAGAGACACCAAATTCCCACACACCATCCCTTCAGCACAGACAGGGAGATCCATATACCGAAGGATGCTCCAGGCCTAAGGGAAATCCCCCATCCTGAAGTGGCTTTCATGTTCAGGATGGACTCCTGGAAGGAAACCCCCAGATGTTTCCCAGAGGCACTAGCCATCTGTGAACATGCAGCAAGGCTCCAGGATCACCTCCAAGAACCCTAGTTGAAGGGCTTTTCCCTCACCATGAAAGCTGGTGCCTCTAGCTGAAACATGAATCCTGGATGTCACCTTCTCAGATCTCCTTAATGTGGACCGAGCTCTGACCGACTCAGCCTCTAAGATCCGTTCAGCGCACGGCTGCATTGCTGAGACAGCAGCCTATGTTAACCAGGTGTGCTAGTGGGTTCTGTGACACCCGGTGACACTTGTCCACCAGGAACTGCTCTGAAACTAACTTCATTTGAACAGCCGTTGCCTTGATCTGGCTGGAGTTCAGGCAGTGACCACCAATAAGTCCCACTGCTCAGGTCACAAACCATCCATCCCCTTCACTGGTCTTTGTTTTTAACATCATTAAAGAGAGTGTTAGCTTTCATTTCCCGGCATTTCGGTTCTGAGAAAATGATCAGAGGCTTTGCAGATGGATTGACAGGCGGTCCATGTTTTTATTGCACAATTATTCAAAGCCAAAGAATCGAGTCCTCTCATTTGTACGTACTGAAGAACATATGGCATGCAAGATAAAACAATAATAGTCCTTTGCACTTCTGTAGTGCCTTTCATCCAAGGACTTCAAAGCACTCTGCAAACAGCTAAATCTCACAGCAGCCCCTGGAAGTTAGCAACTATTACTGTGCCAATTTTACAGATGTGGACATTGAGGCATGGAGAGGTTGTGATCTGCAGGGCTGGGACTAGAACCCAGGAGTCCTGACCCCTATTCTAATTACTATACAAATGCCTCAAGTTCCACGACCATCCTGGGCGGTGACTGGACAGGACAAGAATCTTGCTTTGTGTCTCAACCCTAAATGTACATCATATCCATTAGGGATGAGCCTGGACAAAAAACCCACATCCAGATGGCCCCCAACTTTGGGAAGGAGTTCAGATTTGAAACCTACCCCAAACTTCATCGCACACACTCCTCGGCAGTGTTAATATGGCTGTTTTGCTACATGTATTGGAACTAGCCTCGTGAATGTACTACAGGCAGTTTCAATGTAGGGTGACCAGGTGTCCCGATTTTATAGGGACGGTCCCGATTCTGGGGTCTTTTTCTTATATAGGCTCCTATTGTCCCCCACCCCCGTCCCGATTTTTCACACTTGCTGTCTGGTCACCCTATTTCAATGTCTTCTAGCGCCAGAACTCCACCTTTCAGCTGGAATAGCCCTCGCTTAATAGACCCACTCTTCTGGAAAGCAGTGTAAGATTTAATGGCAGGATGGCCTCTTTAAGGAAGACGTTGTTGGCCTTGAAGACTGTTAGAAGTGGAGATATTTGAGAGCCAAATAATAGAAACCGGCACGCAGCAGATAATCGGCAGAGTGTTTCTCTGGAACTTTAGTCATTATTTTGAATCAGATACTATGGCGTAGCACATTCCTGGGACTGGCTGACCCAGTTCTGTCGCTGCCTGTCTTCTAACATGTGAATACTAATTAGGAGGTTACAGGATGCTGCTAGTTAGTGGCAACATGACTTGTATTTTACAGGTTAATTGGCTGCTTTGGATTTTATTCTATTTTTTTCACGTTTTATTTATTTATTTTTCTGCCTCCGCCCTGAACCGGGACTCCGCCAGGTAGGGAAAGCAAGCACAGAGAAGATGGCAATCCTTATAGCATTATTATTACCAGCGTTTTCAATAAGATGAATGCTTTGACTTGTATATTCTTCGTGACAGACAGCTCTTTGGTATACCCGAGCGTGTGCCTTTTTAAGCTGAGCTGCCAGTTCTATCTCCAAAGCAACTAAGTACCCATGTCGTTTGCACGACCCCTTCCCCAGGTCATTGTGGGGGATGGCGAAGGGCTGCACAGAACAAGTCTGGCAGGTTCCAGGGTCTGTCTCTGCTCTGGAAAGTGACTGTGGAACTGTGAACACCTCTTACTCCATAGATATGCTCCCCATGAGGACCCAGAGTCCAGTATCTGCTGACTTGAGTGGCCACTACAACTGATTACTCCGTTTTACTGCGGCTATTCCTGCAGGGCTAGCGGACCAATGGGAGAGTGAGCCGGACTCTATTCCTTCTCTTGGACCATCAACGCAATTGTGAATGAAATTCTGATTTCAGGGGCAAGCTCTGTCCTCAGTTACACCTCTGAACCCGCAATGAAAACCGCCTGCTGTTGATGGTCCATGAGAAGGATTCTGCTCATTCATCCATTCAGCCCCACTGAGTTGCTCACCATAGAAAACTGAGTGCAGGATTTGCCTCCAGGACCTTTTATTGCTGCTGTTGACAAGTGGGCAGCAGAGAATCCAGCTGGACTTCAAAGACCCAAGGTGAGTTTGCAGGGGTGACGATGCTAAACTGAGCCTATTTGATGCAGAGCCATCCCATCAAACGGCACCTAGGGATGCTGTTCTATGGTCACTTTTCAGAGCAGAACTCCAAATTAATACTTGTTCCAAGCTTTTGCTCTTCCTCCTGATCCTTTCAGTTGGCTTTATGAATTCTTGCTCTCATGGTGTGTTTCATTCAGACAAGCTTGGTTTGGCGTAGTCAAGAGCCGGTCTTTAGTAAACATTCAACAGTCCACATTCACTGTGGTAGGCTAAACGTTCATTCTAAGCACCACGCTAGCTCAGGTCTGTCTCCAGGAGCAGCAGTCACACCTCCTGACTGCCGTGTCGACACACCCATAGAGGCAGGGCCATTGTTCCTGCCTTGTGGGTCCAGTTGTAATTGGCCTTGATGGAGCTCCCTCTCACCCACTCTCTGACCGTTCTTTCTATATTAACCAGCCTTCTGCGCTCACCCACTTTCCACCCTCAGAGTTTTATGTTGTTGGTATAGTCTTTTTATTATTTTCTGTAAGAGTAATGGACCCTCCCTGCCTTGTGCCAGAAGGGAACAGCACCTCCGCTGTGCAATTAAGCATCCAAGGGTTGGCATTCTGAGAGGTCACCAAGGAGAGCGTGTATGTGAGGCGCCAATACCACAGAGTTCATTGTGGGTGGGCCCATGGAAGTTCAATTTGCAGATTGTCACTGGTTTCTACAAATGTATTCATTATTCTTAATGATTCCCTGCAGAATTCTGCAGCCTCCTCATTGTTAGCCAGCTGTTCCCTTCAGCTATGCCTTGTTTGTAGTGTGTGGTTGGTCGCATAAATCGCATGGCATTGTTTCTGCACTCTGATTGGATGACTGAAACTTTTTAAGCAAAAATATATTGAAGGGTGAATAATGCACGTCCTAGTACGAATTTTCAGGTGGATCTATAATCGGTGGCTCTCCGATACACTCCAGTTTAATCTGAAGCTGTTGGGTTTGACGCAGGAGGTACTGAGTGATGTTCTCTGGGCTGTGTTATGCAGGAGGTCAGACTAGATGAATAAATGACAGAATGAATCCATCAAACACTCATGCGCTATAAACAGAGGTTATGGCAATGGGAGCCCTGTGAGAACCTAGTCTGTAGGTAAAATAGCCAAACGCTCACAAACAAAGAATACTATAACCCCGCGAATCACAGCAGAGTGAGCTTGCCAGCTGCATTTCGTCATGTAATCACTGTATTATTCAGCCAACTTCAGACATCGTTGCGAAGGGGGGTTACGAGGCAGAGAGGTTTAGTGTAGTGGGTGGTGAGATGCTAGCTTTATACTAGAGGAAATGTAAGATGAGGGCAGGCCTTTAGTGAAGGTGGATCGTACAAATGAAGGACATGGTGTTGCATCTAATCCGCTGCTTATTGCACGTTGTCCACGAATAGATTTCACAGACAGGTGGCGTTTGGTTCAGCTCTGGTCAATGAAGGAGGCCCCAGGGAGAGCACGCTCCACCATCCGTAACAGACGTACCTGGTTCTCGTCTGTCTGAGAAATGAAGAAAAATGAGTTGAGGCTAGGAAAGGTTACAGCCCATTGTTCAGGGTGTGTAGCAGCACCGGAGAGATCGCACCGCCTTCAGGCAGCCCGCAAAGCCTCCTGCCGTGCAGTGGGAGCCCCGCACACAACTCCTTCTGTATCTCCTGCCAGCCACATGGCTTTTTTTTTTTAACTTCACACTAAAGCAAATTGCCCTCATTCCGCATTCCTCCCTGTGTCTATGAAATGCAATCTGGCTGTATGGAATAGTAATGTAATTACCTGAAGGCTTTGGGGAGGAAATGCAAATGAGCAAGGCAATCAACAAATGACTGGTGAAAATAATGCTTGCAACATGCCAGCACTAGTAGGAATGCAATGACAGTGTGTACATGGCTTTAAAGTGCTGGGAGCCTGGTAACTGAAAAGTGCAAATTATCTAAATTGTCCAAGGTTGGTTCGTTGTTTTCCTACAAAAAATCCTGAAAGTTTTCAAAGAAAAGTAAAAAGGTTTGATTTTGTTGAAATTTTTCACTGAGGGGAAAAAAAATATTTTTCTGCTCATCTCAGAGGAGAAGCCACATGGAAAATGCACCCCAAAGATGGAGATACTCTCTTGCGTCTCCCGATGGTTTCTCCAGCTAGTGATGCTGGTGGTGCTAGCCTATCCTTTTCCGATCCTTAGACTGTTCCTTTCCTCCTGGCACCCAGGTGCTGTACAGAGTTAGCCTAATCTGCCCCTATACAGGTAGAAGATTTGAGTCTCCAAGACTATCAGTCTAGCACCTTTCATCAGCAAGAAATTCACTCCAGAAAAATAAGCCAGTGTATCTTCTGCTGCCTCCACCTTGACTCGTGACTCATGATTTTTGCTCGGGATTTAACCACATTTCTCCAGCTGTGACAATTTCAATGACTGCAATTTCCCAGAATTATGAATGAGGTTTTAAATGTCTCATTGAAACCTCCTTCAGACTCCTTCATCACTAGACTGAGATGCTTTTATAAATGATCTAGGTAAAAATGCATCTGAAATAAGTGAGACTTTGGCTTGACAATGAATGAGACTTGGCACGTCTGCTTCAACTCTTTAAACCTCTTTTTGTTTTCTCTGTCTGGCTGCTGAACTTTACTCTCCTAAAGGCGGATTGACACCCTACTTGGGAACATTACAGTGTGCACTGGATTAATAGCACCCACAATAACCAACTGCAGCAGAGAATCTGCCACCAATGCTGCTGGGACGGGAGGCAGGGGGGAGGAAAGGTGACTTGGCCTTTTATCCAAATTGAGTGCATCACTGAGTCGTCTTCTCTCCTGCCTAATTGTCTTTGGGACTAAGAACCCTGCAGAATGAGATTAGCAGAATGAATCTGGAAGTCTTTACTGTAGTGTCCCCGATACAGAAAAGAGACAGGACTTGGGGGTAATTAAAGTGGGCACAGACAGACCCTGTAGTTCTCTCTGGCTCACGTTCCCCAAGTGATGCACAGCTTGTGCTGTCTAGTGTAATTGTCAGTTTCCTTAAATCCTGGCCTGGACTCCACAGTCATAGAATAGGTCATATAGGTGGACACCTCCCCCTGCGCCCCCCCCCCAAATCCTGGATCCAAACTTCCCAGACACCTTCCTCCTCCACTTCCTCTCCTCTCGAGCAATCAGGTGCAGGTCCAGCCCATCTCAAAGCCAAATGAAAACCACAGAGAACTGCTCAATAGGGAAGAAAATCAAAGTTACGTTTTGCCTCTCAAGAGTTTGGTGCCAAAACGCCCATAGTTTCAGCCTCACTTATCCCTGATCTGGGTGCACACTAGTGGTGCAGTAACTCATAGGCAAGAACAGCTTGAAGTCGTTTGCTTAAAGCAATTTCTGCCAGAGCTTCAGAAAGCAGAATATGTTGCTGGGCAATTGAGTCTTATTTAGAATGGCCTGTGGTATGCGGCCCAAACGTTGTGCTGAATAATCCTCGTTGCGCTGAAGTCTGGGTTGCACAGGGGATAGATCGGTGCCCTGAATGTCCCAGAGCCAAGATGATATCCTGTCCCTTTAACAGAAGCATGCTTATCCGTCACTGTATTGCAGAGCACCTGGGGTGTGCATGGGAGCAAAGAGATGGGCCAGACGGATGCCAGAAATAAAATAGATAACAGAGAACTTTTAGGAGGTGATGGTTCCACTGAGAGCAACATGAGCCAAATGTGAGCGCAGTGGGCAGGCACCGGGATCCCTTGGTCGATGTCTAGCCCATCCCAAAACAGACTGCAAAGAGATCCAAAGGCTTGAATAACCATCCCCTCCCCCTTTCTCCTGCACCTCTCTCTCCCAACCCACTCCTCTGTCCTTGCTCCCGCTAGAATCTGCAGTGACTTCAGCCAGAAGTCCGCCAGAGTTACATTCCAGGCAGGTATTACTGGCATAGCAGTAGTGTCGCCCCCATGCTATAGCAGGTGGGAATGCATCATTCAAGGATTTCAGGCTGCCCCTGCAGCTCTGGTAGGTGGGTTCCCACCATTCCCAGGAGTGAATTTATGACAATGATGGACAGACTGTGATCGACAGATTGACAACAAACCCATGACTCATGGCCGGAGGAGGGGAGAAGACTTCTCTGTGGATTATGAAGGTCCTTTTAGTGTTGCCCTCTGAGCTATCTGTAAAGCAAACACTTTCTAATGCTGTTAATTTCCCCCTTTCTCTCCTTGTTTGTTTGTGTGTAATAGCAGGGGGATTGGTGTGTGTAATTTTTTTAATATAATATGAAAGCTGAATGCAATATTTATGGTTGCAACTGTCACTCCTCTGAAAACATGGAGCAAAATAAAGGTTAACAAGTTTGGGCTCTCGGAAAAGCATGTACAACAGAGCTTTGTGGAGGAGTTTGTGTGTCACCACATAGCAAGGAAAAACACGACTGCATTTTCCAAGTGTTCGCTCACTTTCCCTGGTGCAGGGTTATTTATCATACTCTGTAGCAAACTGTCTTCTGATTGTATGTCCTCATTTCAGATTCTCAAAACCCCAAATCACATTCCTTCCCTGTGTACAGCATAAGCAGGTTGTACAGTATAAATAGCCAGAGGGGATTGCTTAAGCATCAGGTTGGAAATAACTATACTCTCTGCAACCATATGTTCAGGTCCCTCTGGCATCAGCTCATTGGGAGGTAAATGGTGCTCCATATAATTTGTGTTTCCTTAGAAACAGAGGTCGCATGTTACCAGCATGGACACGCAAGATCCTGGGCTAGTTTTTGGAAGAGGAGGGGTTTTCCCTGGCATCTGTGGTTAAAATCCCCCCTCCCCATATTGTTGTACACCTCTTCTACCCCTCGCCGCCATTCTCTCCCCACCCCAGAAGTAGCTGTATTCAGCTCCATACCTTGAGGCCCTTACTCAGTTCTCACTTGTTGATTTCAATACGAATTTTTCCAGAATAAGGACTACAGGATTTGACCTACTGCTGTTTTAGCAGCCCTCTGGAATGAAAGGTACTAGATCTAAGACGACGATTGTTCTCACCTTGGAATTCATCTGATACCAAAACTTCCCCAGCTCTCCACCGGTTGATGCAAAAGTTGACACCATGACGGGAGAGCAAGAGGGTGGCAAGTCATTTCTAATAACGACATCCCTGTTTTAAAAAAAAAAAATCACACACAATCTCCTCTAAAGTTATTTTTTAAGATGTGAAATTTAGACTCATCTGCCCAGGTTTTCAGATTCAAGAGACGCAGCTTGTTCTGGAAGCAGCCAGACTTCTCATAACCAAGCCTCTGAAATCAGTGATGTTCACTCGTGCCTAAAAAATATTCCCTCACGCCCTCTTCCCTTTAATGTTCATGTTGTGAGGAAATTGAGCAGGCTATCCTCTTGCCGTATTAATACTCCATCTACTGCAGTTAATCAAACATCTAGATGACACTAAATGTAGCATGTCAATTTTGTTAACGCCTGTCATCCGGAGCTGTAATTTACTCCCATTATCCACAGCCCTGAATAAGCAATCATATTCTATCTCTCTAATTCAGTTCTCTCACTCTCGCTGCTCCCCACACACACACATTCGTTGCTCACACAAGTTCTCTCCATGCACAATCCAGTGCTCAGAAGGTGCTGTTCCATTTTCCATCATCACCATAGAAACAGCTTTGGAGTTCCAGGGTGCATGAGCTTTAACAAGCCTTTAAAAAAAATAAATAAAAAGGTAACGGTTGGGTTCAATTGAGTTGCAAGCTGCATTTTATAGGAGAGAAGGTGTGTTTCCATGATAAAGCCAAGGAGACAAATGGCAGAGATTGTCAAAGGCAGAGAGGTAATAGAAACTTCTGTGAAATCTGCCATGGAGGCACTTTTTCCAACAGCAAAACATTTATCTCCAGGCTTGATTTTTTTTTTCTCTTTAAAACACCAGACAAACAAAAATCCAGGTAAATTATTTCCTAGGATCATAGCTATTTGTATGCAGAGCTTTGTAATATTTTACTCCCATCCTCCGTGGATTCAGTCTTTCTTAACAGGCACATGTCGTTGTACACGTGAGATCTGATCCTGTGAGGTCTTGAGTTCTCATTACCCTTATTGGCCTTTTCAGGAATTGAGGGCTCAGCCCTACACAGGGGTGCTCTGCTCTCCTGAGGCGTGGGCCTTTAGTTTCCAGCCGACTGACATGAGAGGCCATCAGGGTTTACGTCAGTTAACTTGAGGGCTGAGAGGCTGGTGGGAGCAAAGGATGCCTGTTTCTGTAGTAATTCAAACGTTTTCTCTCTCACATCCATATTGTGCTTGACTGTCAATTTAACGGTGACATTCCAGGGTCCAGAGTCACCTAGGCAATGGAATTCATGGCCTTGGTAACATCCACCAACTCGACCGAGAGGGTGTCAAGCAAGCCCTGGTGATTAGCAAATAATTATCGGGAGTCCCGTTGGACTCGTGCTCCTTGACACATTTTGGGGCTAAACACTAAAAGAACTTGACAGCTCTGACAGGGGTCTAGCCGTTTGGGAGGCACTGTGGCAGGATTGCCACTAGTGTAAACGTTTCCAGGCTCAGTTGCGCTCTTAGACCATCATGGTTTCTTGGGGATTATTTTCGTTTTGGTGGCTACTCAACACACTGCACTGGTACCTCCATGCTCCTAAGATTGCTCAGAAATTCTCTTCCCCTCCCACCCAGCATGGAAATAGAACCTCCGGTTGACTGACTGAACGTTTCATATGAAGACTGACTTAGCCAATGAGAGGATTAGGAATTGCTCCTTCTGGCAATGAGGTTTATTTCAGGGGTGTCCCTCTTGTATATGGATCAGTTTTCATTATCCTTCTACTGATCATGGGATCACTTGGGCAACGTGTTAGATCAAGGGGTGGCAAATGCTGGCACAATACTGAGAATCGATAAAACCAGGCTTTCAAGTAGCTCCATCCACTGCAACCCCTGCTGTTTCTGCTGCCCGTATTGTGGGCAGCAGCATCTTGCAGTTTGAGGCAGCCTGGCTTTGATATTCAGAGGACAAACGAGCCTGGGGGAGGAAAGATCATGACATGAAGTGTCATATGGGGGGGGGGAATTGAATGTATAAATAACGTTTGGATCTAGGATTCTTTGCACTTTTCCTCTGTCACCGTCTTTGCCTCTGCCAAGTGCATTGCTATTGATTAGGGCTGGCCGCCGCTCTGTCACAGTGTCACGCTCTTACCGTAGCTGATCAGAGACATAGTGGGCCTGAGTCTGATCTCATTTTTGCTAGCATGACTCCACTGACTTCCATGGAGTTACTCCTTATTTACACCAGCATGAGATCAGAATCAGGACCACTGGCTCTGTTCTTGCCATGGAACAATGGGCTACCCAGAGCATCCTGCCAAGATCCTTGGCCTCCCTTCTCTTTGGCTGGAGGTTCAGTAAAACCTTGGCATTTGTTTCCAGCATAGGCCAAAGCAGATAGTGGGTAGTTCTGTCCAGTGCCTCTGACTCAGCTATTCCCCACCACTGAGTCAACCATGCTGCCAGTGGCAGAATCTTTATCATTGGGTGATCATATAAGAGGCAGAAGGACGCCAGCCAGAATTCTGGATTCCAGTTTGGGTTTGTAACTTATCACCTGCAGCCCAATCGTCTTCTGGTTTATAAATCAAACATGTTAGATATAGAATCTGCTGGCAGAGAAAAAACCAGGAGTAATGTGTTGCCATTTTTACCGTCACTTTTCTCCCAGTATAGCCCCACTTGAATTTATGGTAATATGGGATCGTATCACTTTGCCATTTGAAGCACAAGTGCTTAGAACTGATGCTTTAATATGTATTATTATTGCTGCTATTAGTGTAATTAGCATTGGCATAATTAGTGTTGTTGTTATGAGTGTGAATATTGATACTATTATTTTAATAGTAATTTATTAACAAATTAAATTACAATGGTTAACATGTTCTTGTTATTGTATTATTTTCCTGTTATAACAAAAGGAACACACCAGACCTTTGTATCTTCAAGCCTGGAGGGTGCGCTTTTTTCTCCGTATTTTTAAAGCATAATTTTCTGCATATTTTTCTCTTCTGATCTTAGATGCCAGTGCTTTCTGAGAAGCACATATGAAAATAGATTTGCTGTATAAGAGGGAACATGAAGGAGGATTTCGCTCATGTGCGGCCTCAATCTAAATAATTCTGATGCAACTCAGCTAGTCAAAAAAAAAATCCACACATTTTCATTGAAAACCAGTGATGTTTCCTCCATTTAAAAACTGAATTTTTGTCAAAAAAATGTTGGACACTTGGAAAATTTTGACCAGCTGGGAACTCAGTGGTGGCTCCATCGAGGTCACTTACATGGGTACAAATAAGATATCTCTAGATATTAATCTATTCCCAACACCGGAGTGTCAAGACACCTGATCTTCGCACTAGCAAAATGAGAATGAATTGAAGAGATTCAGTCTATGGAATTCCTGGGTTGGCGTGTTCCTTAGTACTGATGTTTCTCCACAAACAACATGTCTCATGTCTGGGCACCAGGTGTCTCAGCTAAATATTGGATATACTGCTGTGCAGCCATGTTCTTATCCAATGCACAGATAGCTGATGTTTTTATCTGATGGCAGTTGCTATACTTAAGAGCAGCTTGCTATTTCTTTATTAGCGGTTTGCATTCATTGTTGCCTTAGAAAACCAAAGTCATGGCCCCTTGGGATTATTGGGCGGGGGGTCAACATTTCTGATGATAGCCCTTATTTGTATATTTGCAATTTTGCATGTGCAGATCACTTGCGTGTCTATTTTTGGTGTGTGCACTGGAAGAATCAAGTCTTAAACTTGGTTTCTGAACAGGTTGTGAACACGCCCTATCTTGGTCTATGCTTGCAGTTCAAGCATGTGCTGCTGATGGTCAGCAGTGGGTGATCTTTCCACTGCAGACCTGACCAGAGAGGCTCCAGAAGCCTGTGATGAATCAGAATCCAGTGTCTGCTTACTTTTTGGTGTATTTGAAATGATCTGGCGAACATCAGCCCTCTGCGAGCCACCATTGTTCAAACCCCTTTTTTCACACAAACGCAGTCTGCATCCTTCTCAGAATACCAAAAAAAGCCATTTAATTAAAATGCTGTAGAAGGGGTGAGTTTAATGAGAAAAAAAAACTTACCAGTCACTTTTCGCAACCTAAGTCAGATCTTCTTGGATTCTGTTTTGGAGCATTTTGAACATGCAACAGTGAGATTTCATAGGGTGCTGCTCGCAATGGTTTGGGTTGGGTGATCAGTTGCTGATGTACAAGATAGACACATCTGTTAGGAAAGGATGTGAGCAAAGGGGTCTGTGTTTTAAATCTTCTGAATTTTGGGGCACAAAAGAGGGACTAGCTTTGTTGGCTTAATTTATCTGTAGATCTTGTTAACTGCATCTGCAGAGGAGAAAATGTTGACAGTAGGGACACTTGTTAGTAATATTACACCAAATTCAACATTGGAGTAAACAGAGAAGGCTAAGGGGTGACTTGATGAGAGTCTATAAGTACAGTAGCTCCTCACTTAACATCCTCCCGCTTAATGTTTTGAAGTTATGTCGCTGCTCCATTAGAGAACATGCTCGTTTAAAGTTGTGCAATGCTCCCTTATAACGTCGTTTGGCTGACTTTACAAGGGAGCATTGCACAAGTTCCTCTTCTCCGCCTCCCTTCCTCCCTCCCTCTGAGTGCTTCCCCCACCGCCAAACAGCTGTTTGGTGGCGCTTAGGACTTTCTGGGAGGGAGGGAGGGAGCGGGGAAGCTCCCCCCGCCCCCCCCCCGCAGGCAGGGCCACCCGGAATGCAGGGGCTGCAGGGCCCTGGGCTAAGGGGGCCCCAGGGCCCTGGCCTGCATCTCTGAAGCCCGTCTCGGAATGCGGCCCTGCAAGCAAGGGCCGGAGGACTCAAGAGGAGCAGGGGCAGCCGCGCAGCCAGCGGCTGGAGAGAAGTGGCGCTTTCCCCTTCAAAGCTGGCCAGAGAGGAGAGAGACAGGCATGTTCTAGTTCTCTGAACATGAGATTGAGAACCAGAAACCCTGCGTTCTAAACCCAGCCCTAATGCTGACCCCTCCCTTTGGCCTTGTGCTTGGTGGTTAATGTCTGCCTCAGTTTCCCCAGCTGTAAATAAAGGAAATAATACCTCCCCTGTGAGACTCATGGTTAACATTTGCAAAGTGCTCTGAAAAAGAAAAGCATTAGCTTATCTCTTTGCATATAGCTACCCTTTGAAATTCCTCGTGTGTTCCTCTTTCCAGCTGTATATTCTGCTATGTGACAGTAATTTCCATGGCTTGGAGTCTCTTTGTTCTTTTGCATCTGTCATCTTTCACTCAAGCCTCTGGGGTGAGGTGTCCATGGGGACTGGTGCTGCTATGACAGTGTTACTAACCATGCACACTGAGACTGACAGGCAGAAAGCAAGCAACAGCCATCCTCTTCCTTAATCTAGACCCTTTTTATGCCAGTAATTATCTGATTACCTTGCTCTCCCCTTGGGGTAAGGGAGACACACAGGACATATCGGTGTTGCATTTCCCCTCACAGTAGTTCCGGCCATTGGTTCCAACTTAGGAAGAGGCTCTGCTGCAGGTGGACTCATCACGTGCTGGTTTGACCAGCGATGGTGAGCCTAGTGTAGATTCAGCCTGCAGTTGATCGTGTGTGTCCTGCTACCAGACAGTCCCAAAGAAGCTGGGTTCGATGTTGTATTTGTTAACAAGCAGCCAGCCAATGACTGAGTACAGATGTAAATGTTCTCAGATCGTCACAGTGCTGTGTGGTTTCCGCACTGAACATTCAGCAGGGGGTGAGTATTATTTGTTTATTCACTATTTGTCATTCTCGTGTTTAAATCTTTCACTGATCCAGTCAAAGAAACAGCACCATGTGATGCTGATGACCAACCACAGACCAGGAATAGCAAACAGCCCAACCCATATCCTGAAAATTGGTCACTCCAACGCTTCGGTAAATACTTGTGCATTATCACCATGTCGGTTACAAGGGGCTAAATGTGTAGTGAACGTTTTGCAACAGATTGTTCCGCCAGCCCTAGATGGGAGGGTGAGACTGGCTTGAATCTCCTTATTTCACACCTTCCTTTGAGGCGCATGTTACAGGCCATTGTCTGAGACAGGATACTGAACAGGGGCCACAGCTGGCTTCACTGTGGCGATTCCTACATTCCTCAACGTAGCCTAACACCTGCAGTTGGCTGCTTTGAAATACAAACACTAGTTTATTTTACCCTCCACCTTTCATTGTAGCCAATTTCAATCGCCATTGGAATGTGGCGTGCACAGCTGTGACAAGTGTATCAATAATTCAGTTTCAGGAACTGCATGGCGCTTCGGGACCTAACCATCTGCCAGTTTCAGTGGCAGGCAATTTGCTACATCGTGTACCTTGCGACAGAGGGGGAAGTGTCAGTGTTTGATTTGTGGTTTTTTGAACAGGAGGAAAGGGTGGTTTCCCTAGATCCTAACTTATGTCTTACAAAGCATAGGCAGAGAGGAGAAGAGATGAGGTGTGCATTTCCGGACGTCGAGTTTTCCAGATACTTGTACCTGTGCTGATGAAGCTGTAGGGTCCATAAGCTTTGTGAGAGTGTTTCTGTGCGGCTGCTGAGTTGTGCCCTAACCTCATTGCAACAGCAGTAAGCCTACGATATGGAGCCAGGCCCAAGCCTGTCTCTGAGGGAGGAAAGCTGGAGATTTGCCATCTATATCGTTGGGGCATCCCAGTGTGACTGTGTTCATCGCTGGACTCATTGGAGTGGGAGGACGAGCCTCCGTGGTGGTAGGCGGAAAAGTGGTTCTGGATTCTGACTGGATTCCAGAGTGGTCCAAGGTTCCCAGTTCTGGGCCAAATTACAGCCCAGGTGTAAAAAAGATGAAAACGCCATTGATGTCAGTGGAACAGCACTTGCTTTTCCAGGGCTGAGCTGGGGCAGGGTGCCTGACTTGCGAAAATAATTTGAGCAATGCAGAAGCCTTCACTGAGCTTCTTTTCCACATGCTCTAGTGGCTATTAGACAGTGCCACCTGATTTACAGCCTTCATTAAAGAGAGAATCTTAATTCCTAATGGATGGAGACAAGATGTCCCCGTCCTTTTCCCTCCCTTTCCATTCCTTCACCTTTCTGTTGTTCTGCCTTTTTCCCTCTGTTCTTATATTCGGGGGAGGGGGGAAATGTTTTCAGTAAAATACAGACTTGTGAAAAAAGACAGCATCTAATGCATGTGTAACCCACACACCTCCGGGGTGTGGTGTTCTGTCCCATCTAGTGGCACCAAGACCACGTAGAGAGAGATTAATGAGTCTGCTCTACAGCCTTCGCTAAGGGCCATATGGCTTTTAGCTCATGCAGTTGAGGCTCATGCACTAAGCTCCCGAGGTCCCAGGTTCAATCCCACCCGCCGACAACCAAGGTCTGTCAGTGTTATACATGTTCCAGAAGTTTGTAATTTGCTTCTGAGAAAAGACGTTGAATTCAGACCACCAGAGGCTAGCATCCTCCGATTTATCCCTGGAGACGGCAGGCCAAGGGCAGGGCTGTCTTCTCCAGTGGGTTAATCTTCATTCTTTTTTAGCCGTTGACTTCACTCACAGCAGAGAGCCTGCTTCCAACCCCCCTTACCCTGGTTGAGCACCATCGGCTTCAGCAGGGACACTCCTACTTTACACCAGCATGTGTGAGGTCAGAACCAGCCCCAGAGAGTCCAAGTGCTGCCATTTCTGAGGGTGACTGACTGTGATGTAGATACTTGTCCAGTAGGAGAACATCATGTCACATGTTACTGACATTTGGTCTCCTGTGGCCTGAGATGCATCTGAATTGGTGAGGGAGAGATGAACAGTTCCATATTTTCTAGCACATCCAGGCCCTCACCCCTCTTCATGACATTAGGGAACTTGAGACGCGCTCTCCTATACCTGATCTTTGGGTGGATGATGGCAAAAGCTGGCTGGCTGCTTTTGAGTCAGTTGTCTAATTATCTATGGAGTATTTGAACATAAAGTCTGTTCACATCCCAAATAAAAACCTATTAAATTGGAAGCATCAGAACCTTAGCAGGAGGACTTAGAACAAATTGTAACTGAAGAACGGCAGCACGAAAATCAGCAAATATCAGATTTAAATTTTTTAACAGGAGGCTGAGAGCATGCAGATCCCATCTGTTCTGATGGGAATTTCCAGATTTGCAGAAAGCAGTTCCGTTCCGTAGCCCTTCATCTCCCTCATCCCTCGCTGCTCGACTGGGCAATCAGGCCTTCCCTGGAGGCATGTTGGAAAGGTAAAGGCGGACAGCGTTAGAAGATGGCATTGTGGAGTCACCGTATAGGCATTGCTACATCTCTTGTGGGAGAGAGTATGGCTGAGAGTCTGGCACCTGGTTGTTAGGAGTTTGTGTCTCGCAGCATGGAGCTTCCCAGTTGCAGTTTGGGTGTTTATTTTGTATTCTTATCCAGCACAGAGGAGATCAGAACCAACACAGAGATCTGAAAGTTGTGGTTCTCAAGACCCAATCTCAGGGTCTATCTCTGACATTTATAGAGACTCCCTAACCACAGTATCTGAACTCTCACCATCTGTTATGTCTTTCTCCTCATAAGATCTATTACCCCCACTTTACTGAGGGGGAACTGAGACACAGAGAGGCCAAATCACTTGTCCAAGGTCACACAGGAAGTCTGTGGTAGAGCAGGGAATTGAGCCTGGGTTTCCTGAGGCCTACCACTCTAATCTCTAGGCTGTCCTTCCTCCCCTGTTCTTCCTTACTGAAAGAATCTCAGAAGCCCCTTGATTTAGATTATGGGAATAAATGACACGAGTTGTAATTCAGAAGAAAATTCTCCCAAGAAACCCCGCCTTCCTTTCTCTGGGCATTTAAACCGGCTAAGTAAACCAGCTAAGCCCGCAACTCTCACTACCTTTTACACAAAGGTCTTGGTGCCTGGGAAATTGTGTTGTCAAATGCTGGTTCGCTTCATTTTATCAGGTGAGCCTTGTGTTTGCGTCCCAGTGCACCTTAAACCCCGTAGATAGATAGATCACTTAGATGAGGTCGGCACTACCTCAGGGATGGCATGCAGGCTGGGATCACTGAGGCTTACTGAATGCTCGTTAGAAGAATAACCTCCTCTGTGCAAATTACACTCCTCTTTCCAGACTGTATAATTTAGCTGAGTTTTCACCATAGGAGTCATGATGTTTGTAAGCAAAACAAACATCTGTTGGGGGGAAAACTTCACAGGCAGCACCAAGGAACACAGGACCAAAACCATAGGGTATTCTAATACAGAAATGATCATGCTTGTAAACTAGGAGGCAGGAGAAAATGAGGTAGCAATCACCATGAACGCTGATGAACAGCTGTGAGCGTCCAAATCTCCAAGCCTGAGGGGTCCGCCAGCTATAGCTGATGGTTCACAGGCTGCAGAAAAATAGTTTTGCCGTGACTGGCCCTCATGCCCCTCTCTCTTCCATCCCTATGGTGACATTCACACAATCTCTCTCTCAATCCTTTCCTCCTGGCGTTTGCATTCTGGAAGGCCGGATTTCAGAGCGACCTGGAATTACAGTCGTCACTCTTCAAACGCTGTCTGATCCAGTCTTTGGAGGGCTACAGAATATAGGAGATTTATCTCCCATGCCCCACAGAAGACCCGGGGCCAGATTCATCCCAGCTGTGACTCCTTTGCTTTTTACACTGGAGGTGGAGGTGGCCCATTGCTGCTGTTCAGCTAATGACAGAAACTCTTTGATCCAGTCTCTCTCTGCTAATGCAGGATTGTTATCCAGAGCTGCCTTATCCACCTTCCCGATGATCATTGTTCTGCTCCTAAAGCTTTCACATGAGGAGCCCAGTGCACTTTACAAACATCGCATTTCATAAGTGCCCTTGCGATGTTCATATTATCCCCATGTTAGAGATAGGGACATAGAGGTGAACTGATTTGCCCATAGGGATAGGAAGGGTGGTCCAGAGGAGTAGGGCATGGACTGGGTTCAGGACCTGGCTTGGCCACAAACTTGCTGTGGGACCTTGGGCAAATCACTCAGTTTTCCAGTGCCTGAGGCCTTCATCTGTAAAGCAGGGAACATACTTTCCTACTTCAGATGAGTGCAGAGGATATAATCTGTTCATGATGGTGAGACACACAGATACTCCAATGGAAAGTACCTAGGTAGGCGTGGTCACATTGCAATCAGTGGCAGAGCTGAGAAAAGAACCCAGGAGTCCTGACACCCAGGGCTCTGCTACAGTCACTAGGCCACGCTCCCTCCCTAGCTGTAAATGATTGAAGCAGTGGGGAGCCCATCTTGTGCCGAGGGGATGGTATCCCATTATCTCAACCTCACCTGAAGGCAGTTTCTTCTAATACTCACCCTACATTTGTGCTGGTGTCAGTTCATCCCCATTAATGATAGTCACCTTGAAACACCCTATGCAATCTCTGTCTCCTGGGTCCTTTTCGCCTTCATCACAGAGCTTGCAGGCCGATTATGGCTGACTGTTCAGTCTCTCCTGAAAGATTACCTCCTTCTTGCACTTATTTCCCCATCATCCCCTCCCAGACTTCCCTCCAAGGGCCTGAGAGATGATGGAGCCGGTGTGTTTGTGAGCTGTTGGACAGATGCATTCCACGTCCAGTAACACAGATGAGCTCCCCCAGCCAGGAGGCTGGTTTTCTTTGTGGCGGTTTGTTTTCGTGCTTTCTTCTCCTAATACCGGCCCACAAGCATTTGTCAAAGGGACTTTCCATAAAAGTCTATTAGTTGGGATGAGGAACGGCTTGACAAAATAGATTTAAGTGGCCCCTTGTGAATCATCCTGGCAGTATTGGAAACTGTGTCCATTTTTTTGATTAAACATTTCCAACGCCATTAGTGGGGGAGACGTAAACAACTTCAATTGAGTTTGGCTGTTTAATGGCAGCAAAATGGCCTTTGATCTCTCTGTTATCAGGGAGCAGTCCATTGCCTGGATGTGGAGAAAGCTCACGTAATCGCAGCAAGAGGCATCGCCAGCAGAGCAACAAAGAACCCAGAAACAGCTCTTTATTCTCTTGCTCCTTTATGGAAATGACCAGATCCTTCTGCGATTGGCCCCTTATACATCCGTGGAGTCTATAAAGGCCGTACTGAATAAACTAGCAGTTTGGCTCTGGAACGGTTCAGACATAGTACCAGGGAGTGGAGTTGGGGGAAACTTCCCAGCTCTGTGGATAAAGACACTACTTTGCTCTCCAGGGCTGACGATCCAGCACTATACTCACCTTTATCTAACGTTTGTTAAATTTCATGGAATTTCAAATCTAGCTGGCAGGGCTGATGGATTTGCAAAATTACTGGCAGCTGCAGTTCTTTCTGCAAGATTGTTGCACAGCAAAATCAGCCTTGTGTAGGTAAAGGATCTATTTAGTTGGTAAACTCCTTGGGATAGGCACAGGGTATTCCTGTGCCTGTTGTTCAGCGTGGAACATGTTTCAATGTTACCAACTCTCTCTGTTTTTTTCCAAGTCTCACAGTAGTTGGTGTTTTTCCTTAAATCCCCAGCTCCTGGAGTCCTGTGACAATGAGAGACTCTCTGCTTACTTTTTCAAATGTAAGTGTCTAGCCTTTGTGGTTGCAGAGAAACACATGGAAATGTGACTTGAGTGCATTCTTCTTTGCCTTCTGATTTTTTGAGCCTCTAGAAGAATCCAAAATTTATTATTTTTAGAAATCTCATGAGTTTCAAGCCAAAAAAAGCTAATTGTGGGGGGCTTGGTCTCTGAGTTTTGAACACTTGTGGTTGGCAACACTGTGTTCACGTGACTGGTTCCCTGCGTGAGCATGGACATTTCTGATGAAGTTCATGTTCATTATTTCCATATGTTCTTTGCCCCCAGTTCTTCTTTGGGTGGGAATCAGCATGGGGATTAGAGCAGACAGGAAATCAATTGCCCTTTCTAAAAATGTCTGGGATGTGGCAACAGTTTCCCTGGCAGCTAGAAATAAGCAGGGGGGTTGCGATAGACCATTCCTGGATGTCTCCCCGTACTTGGGTGGTGACAGGCAGCCTTTGGTCTGAATATACAGTCCCTTTGGTTTTGGTTGCGTGGCGTTTTGTTTGTGCACAGGCACTGTGGAAGCGATTGGGTGCTCTCCCCCGAGAGGAGTGCTGGCATCCTCTGCATCCTCCTTTTCTCCATAAAACTAATCAGTACATCAGCAATGACAGACTGAACCAGTTCATACAGAGTACACGCTCGAGCATCTGCCCCCGAAACAAATCATTACTGCTCTCGTGGTGCGTTGCTGCCCTGCCTCGTTCTTGCTTCTTATCTGGAGACTTGACTTTTTCTTTCCCTGAGACCTCTTTGTTTAATAACTACACCTAGGCTCTTCACAAGCTTTCTCTGTGACCATCTGTCAGATTAAGCGAGTGTCCGTGGAGATATAATCTGGCTGATTGGCCCAGCTTTCAAGAATAATGGCTTTAGATTTGCATGCTGCTGATAGGAGTATTTCAGATTTCTTATCCGGCTTCTTTTCTCCTGTGGGGCAGCCAGGAGTTGATCTAATCTAGCTTGGCATTTATGCCATTTGAAATGAGATTGCATTTTGCTGGGCAAAACTGAGGAATAGGAAACTAATGCAACAAAGCACAGATATGTGATGTCACGTAAGAGACTGGGGGGTCTCCTGAGAAGCTCTTGACTGGAACTTTCCTCAGAAAGCTAAAAGGAAGGGAATCATATAATTAACTGATACTAGAAAGCAAACTTGCAGATGTTTAACGTTGGAGTCTCAGGGGTGGAGGCTCTGCTTTCTGCTGGAAATGTGAGCTCCGAGGCTTCGCCTATTGAGTGGGCCCAAAATCAGCAATGGGCAAACCTCAACAGACTCCGATACCCCACCCCTTTAGCCGTCAAGCTTTTGTTACGCATGGTGGATTGCTGGGTAATGTTGGCTCTGATTGCAATTTTCAAACTTCTGAGCAAGCACCTGTTTGCTTTCCTCTGATCTCTGCCTCTGTGGACAGCCTGTTCGCCATTCAGAATAAAGGAGGGGAGCGTTTGCATTTGGTTGGCCTTGTCATTCGTATCCATTTGGGTGAGTAATTATTAGCAGTGACTTTCATGCCATAGAACAGACAGGTAGAAGCAATTCTGTGGAGCATTAGGGGATCTTTAGTTCAAATGGAAGAGGAAAATTATTATCCTATCTTCAATTAAACCATTATCATGTCACATGAAGGAGCCTATATAGTTAAAGGGGAGGCATAAAGCCACAGAATAGAGTTGGCTTAGAGAATGATGTGTCCAATTTTAATTCCAAAAGCGGGAGGGAGAGCAGCCGTCCAATATTATTCCAGCCGGGTAGTATTTCCTTGTCAGATTTAATATAACGGAGTGTTTATTGAACCAGACTCCAAAGGAAGTTGTTTGTTGGTATCTGTGACTCTCTCAAAGAACAAAGAGAGAGTGAGCCCTGGTCTACACTGTGGGGGGGGGGGGTTGATCTAAGTTATACAACATCAGCTATGTGAATAACGTAGCTGAAGTCGACTTACTTAGATCGACTTACTGTGGTGTCTTCACTACGATGAGTCAACTGCTGCCACTCCCCCGTCGACTCTGCCTGCGCCTCTTGCGGCATTGGAGTACAGGAGTCAACGGCAGAGGGCTCGGGGGTCGATTTATCGCGTCTAGATGAGACGCGATAAATTAATCCCCACTGGATCGGTTGCTGCCCGCCGATCCGGCGGGTAGTGTAGACATACCCTTAGATTCAGATTGTACAGACCTTGTTTACATGGCAAAGTTTCACTGGTATAACTTTCATTTTCTGGCAGAAACTGCCCTGTATCCATATACAAATCATCATATAATGATTTAACTCGCACCTGAATTCAGAATAATTAAACTTCCGTGGAACTGACTTAAGACAACAAGGACCCACTATGGATAATAGGCTTGATCAGAGTTATTTACAAAAGATTTATCTTAAAGGTGACCTTGCAAGGATTTTATTTAAAATGGCATTCATGTATCTTAATATTATATAAGAGAAAATGGCTGGATTTTGTTTGTTTTTAAATTGCTTGTCTTTTTACTTTAGAAATATCAGGAATGTCAGGTCTAGTCTGTGATCTCAAACTCAAATCTTTTGTTTGCTGGAAATCTCCTTGAGGAGATCACTGATGCTAACTGTGAGCTCTCACACCACAACTGCAAGGGTCTGGGTGTTGAAGCTTTAACAAAGATGTCCTTTCTCCTAAATGTTCAGTGGGTGTTGGAATTAAATAGGTGTTCAGAATACAGAGTTTTTAACAGTCTGGGTAAAAAATCCCTTCCTTTCTCAAGTTTTTTAGTCTCTAAGGTGCCACAAGTACTCCTGTTCTTCTTCCTTTCCCAGTTGCTGCAGCTTTCAGTCTTTGTTTGTTTTTAAAGTGGCACAGTTTCACTAGTTCTCCAGTTACCATAGCATCCCAGGGTACTTTTAATTGGAATTTATAATTTAAAAAAAAAAGCCCAAAATTTTCATTTCTTTTTTTTTTTTGGCAGGGGGAGGGGTTAAAAAAAGTAGACTGCCTTTATGTGTCATAGCAAGGTGCATAATCCCAAATTTCCCCCCTTTCCATCTTAATATTAAAATAAACAGAAATTTTGTTTGTGATGTTGAACCATGTAATGTATGTAATAATGTGACACTGTAGGTGACTTCTTTCAAATCCAGGGTAAAACTGCGAACCTGACCACTTGTGGTAATTTAAGATCCCACTTGACTTTTTGCAGTAACAGCAGCATTAACGCTGGCGCCCAGGTCAAATTCCAATCATTCTCCTGATATAAATTATTGCTGCAGATTCAGCCGGATACAGGATTTTGTGTAGTGTTGCAGTACACTATTAAATAGTTACTTAGTCCCAACCCAGAAATGGATACATCTTAGTGATGGATGAAGACATTTATCTTGGCATATACAGGCCCAAAATGCTGATGTCCTTACTCGGACTTAGCTCCCTGAGATGCACTGAAAACCTACGGAGCTTTTGCAATATCTGAAGTGACAGGCACACAGCAACTTTCAGTGGGGGTTTTGTGAGAGTACAAACTAAATAAGGACTTGGTCACTTCATCCCACGTATAGAAAGAGCTTTGGAAGGCAAAGCTCCCTCTAAGGAGCCATTCTCATTTCTCCATTCCAAACTATAAATGCGGCAGAGGCTTTCTACAGGAAGGAGCTTTTCTAAGTATCAGGCTTGAGTTCTCTTGGACTTTCTCGTATTATTATTTTAAGTCGCCCCCGATTTTAATTGACGGGGATTGCGTCTCTTTGCCCGAGACATAAATGTTTGGTGGAGTTCTGCGTGGCGGATGACCGAGGTCTGATCACTTTGCACTGGACAGGCAAATAACGTAACACCCCCATCAGCTCTGGCAGTGATGCGGACTCCCCTTTCTGGTCCATTAACCACCTGAAGGAGCTTTAGTTTGGGCCTTGACAAGCAGGTCAGGTTGCAGCACTGGCTTTCGAGCAATCGCTGCTTGTACACACACAGTGATCCAAGGCAAACTGCTTTGCATGACATTCAGCCAGCTTATGTCACGCGCTCATCAAGCAGTTACAGACTGGGGTCATTGAACGATAATGGGAAATAGAGGCTGATCCTTCGCAGCAAATGTCTCTTACATGCTTGTTGCTGACAGTGCCCAGCCTGTGAATGGACTTGAGGTGTTGACATGAGAAAACAAGGGTTCCTTTATGACCAACCCTACTGTGGACTAAATGCTAAGGGCCAGATGCACAGGTGTGCAAGGAAACCTCCCCTCCACAAGATGACCTGTCACATTTCTAGTCCTCGAGCTCACTTGAGCACAAGAACTTTGTGGGAGATTGGCACTAGCCAACCCAAAAGGACTAGGAGGGAGGGGAAAGCCAGAACCATGGAGTCACCCCCACCTCCTGCGCCTGCCACACAGAGGAAATGGTCCCAGTCTGTTGCCCTTAGGGCCTGGAAGAGTTCTGCTGGCAGCAAAGCCAATACACGTTGCAAGGAGGGAGGGAAACAAGAATGCACCACTCCACAGCGACTCCTCTTGCCACTTCAGCAGCACCATTCCTAGGCTCCAAAGGAAGATCTGGCTTGAGGAAAGTGAGGGCCACACCAGTCACATTTGACCCATAAGGAAATAAATTAAACCAGTGCTGCTCTCTGGGCCACCGCCAGTGCTTTGCTGGCCAGAGATGGCCCTCAGGGTAGAGACTAGAAATACCCACCACATTAACGCCGGGAAGTCAGAAGCGGCAACAGAACAAACGAGCTTCCCAACCACTAGACCACACTCTACCTCCAGATCTGGGACTAGACCCCAGGAGTCCTGGCTTCCAGTCCGACAAGCGAATTCCCATCACTGTTTGAGAGCACGGCATGATGTTGGTTGATGGTTAAAAATTAAAGGAGTATTTTGTAGCATTGAGCTCCCTTTAACAACTTTATTGATTCGCTCCCTTCTTGCGGTGCCAGCATTTTAAATCCATTTAAGCTAGTTCCTGCAATTTTGAACAACTCTTTTTAGATACTATTCCTACCCAAACCATCACTTCTGTCTCCCCCAAAAAGCAGGCTAGCAACTGCTTTCACAGTGACACGTAAACCCTAGAAATCTGATGTCGCGATGGAGCCCCATAATCCATCCGTTACACAGATTAGTTGCGCAGGAGGCTGCATAGCTCGCTGGGGAAAGCAATACGCTGTAATCCCTCCCCACGCACACACAACCAACTCAGGTGTAGCTCATGGGAGGCCGTAAATGAAGTCAGCTTGTTCCTTCTGTTTACAGCTCCCCCTGCAAGGGTGGACTAGGGATGCGCTGGCCCATGTCACACGGTGTGCCGTTATGGATGAGTGAGTGTGAACCTGCTCTGCTGGGCCAGCCATTGAGGCTGAGAAAGTGTGTGTGTGTGTGGGGGGAAATCTCAGTCCCACCCCCCTATCAGTGCCATTGGGGAGTGCAGTGAGGCGAGGAGAAGATTGGCCACGGATGACTGCCCTCTTGGTGCCTTATAATGACACGGTTTCTCCCCTGTAGAGCAGCAAAGTTTATTTGTGACATTCTGACATTAATGCTGAGGTGGCTGCCAGTCAGAGAACAAATGCTTCCAAAGACTTTAACACTGTCACGATTAAATGTCTCTTAGAGCCAGGGGTGGCTCCAGGCACCAGCACACCAAGCGCGTGCCTGGGGCAGCAACCCGCAGGGGGTGCTCTGCTGGTCGCCATCAGGGCAGCAGGCAGGCTGCCTTCGGCGGCATGCCTGCGGAGGGTCCACTGGTCCCGCAGCTTCGGCGGACCTCCCGCAGGCGCGCCGCCAAATCCATGGGACCGGGGACCTCCCGCAGGCAAGCCGCCGAAGGCAGCTTGCCTGCCGTGCTTGGGGCGGCAAAATATCTAGAGCCGCCCCTGCTCAGAGCAGCACCATGCTCTAGTGCACTGAGCACGAGTCTAGAAGCGAGGCGTTCTTGAGTTCTGCCACTGATCCCCTATCTGGACTTGGGGGAATCTCTTAACTTCTCCATTTCTGTATCAGTACAATGAGGAAATGCCTTTCTACCCCATTGCGGGGCTGGGAAGAGCAATTAGTTAATGCTTGCAAGGTGCCTAGAAGAGGTAGAGTATTGCAGCCATAGACGCTTTAGTACTGTGGATACAGAATAATGAATAACTTCTTGTGGATAAGTGGAATGCATCAGACCTGGCATAAGCATCAGTGATGGAGAATCTAGGGTTCAGATGGATGAAGATGCAGAAGCTTGGATGCTGATCTGAAATACAACCATCCAGAGACCTTTAATCTAGAGATCCATCAAGAGGCTCATAAGAGAGCCTGCAATGCTGATGCTTCCAGGTTCTGATGATCAGCACCATCAGCGCAGGCTAGTTCATGGTCTTCACATCCCTGCTAGGGCTAGGAAATGCAGAGCCGCCTCAAAGTCAGAAATAAGAATTTTAAAATTTAAGCAAAAGAGTGTAGAGCCTCAGAAGAGCTCCTGGCCAAAAGTGGCCACTAATTTGGGGTGCCTCCGTTTTGAACGAGCCAACTTGAGAGGCCTGGGGCCTGACTTTCAGAGGCGGTGAGCACCTATATGCTAGCTAAAGTTACGGAGAGTGGCAGTCGCTCAACACATCTGAAAATCTGGCCCAAACGGGGAGATCCTGAAAATTAGTAGCCACTGTTGCCAATTTGGCTGCTGAGTTTGTACTCGGGGGAAGGTTCAGGCTGGTGTCAAGCTCTCCAGGTCATCCTGTGCAACTGAAGTGAGTGGGACTCCTGGGCACAGGTTCAAGACCTTAGATACAAAACACCTTAGACTAGAACTGATTTAACTCAGGTATGTTTCTGTCCTCAGTAATTACTGTATCATTACCACACGGTATCACACACTGCTACACAGTCCTTCCCATAACCACTGTACGCCACTTGCAAATGCTTCTGCAACCTATGGACATACAGCAAAGTAAAGCTTCTTAGCGCAGGGTGGATTTATCCCGTATTGCGCTAATTGTCTTGGCTCAGGTTAAATAATTCAAACAGCTGTGAAAGCTGGATCCCCCCCCCCCCCCGCTCAGTTGTAATTAGCATGAAAGGGCTTTTTTTTTTCCTCTCTCCCTCTCTCTTCTTTTTAAATTCCATGAAATGACTTTGCTGCAGGGCTCCCTAGCCAGGTGAAATATATTGCAAGGAAATATTCACAACCCAGAAAAAAAAATTGGGGGAGTGAGAAAATGTCCAGAAGCAAAGCATGAGTTGATGGTTCATTGTGGGAGAATATTACTTCCCATCTTTATGGTCGGTGTCCCTGCAGGCTGAGCTTAAAATATAAAACAAAACCCCCACACGTATGCACACACAATCTCATTGACAGCTTTAGGCCAGGAATTCAAAATAAAGAAGAACCCAACAACAGAAATGCAAGGAATGTTTGTGAAACTAAATGTTCTGAATTTGTTTACAATTCCCCTGTGTCAGTGCCAGCCTGGCTTTCGTTGGATTAAATCAACTGTCTGTGGGAGGGGGCGGAATTTCTGACGTGAGTCACATTTTTTTAAATTTTCAAATGTCACCCAAACACATTTTCAGTGGAAGAATCCATGTGTCGGCTTTATCCCCCTGCTGGATTATAATTATTTATTTCACAGTAGCATCTATGCACCCAAGCTAAGTTTAGGGCCTCATTCTGCTGGATGCTAAACATAAGCATAGTAAGACAGTCCCTTCCCTGAAAACTTGCAATTGAAATAGGCTAGGGAGAAGAAGGGTCAGAGGGGAAACAGGTGCAGTGCGATGAAGTGACTTGACCAAGGTCACGCAGTTGATCAGTGGCAGAGCCAGGAATAAATCCAAATCTTCAGACTCCTACTCCACTGCCCCTCCATCATTAATCTTAGCCACACCCATGCTGGACTGTGATTGGATTTTTCATTACTTTTTGATTATTCAATTTCTCCCAACTTCCTGGTGCCTAACAGGCTGTAAAAGGAGATTCTCCCTTGGTGAAACATTAAGTGTAAGATTTTTTCTGAGAGAGCACCTGTTCTTCCAAGATTTCCGGACCCAAGCTAACTAGAAAACTAGTCCCATCTTTGGCTGTTCATTTCATCCTGAAATGAACCTCTGAATCTTCTGGGATTCACTCATTGCTAATAAAAAACACAGTTTAAAATCACTGAAATATCTTGTAGAACATGTGGTACAATATGGACCTTCCACATGAGCAAAGGTGGTGGTGATTGCATCTGAGTTAGGTTTTGGCTAGAATCAGGGCTAGTGAGGGTAGCAGCTGCAGATTCAAGGTGCTAGAGGGTGGGAAATGTGCTCTCTACTATTCAATAGAAGCCTCATCTAAACCAACAATGAATAGACAGTGGTCCCATCAGGGTTGAAACCCTTCTGTAAGAACGGGTTTGGATCAAGTGCAAACACTTCTGAAATTCGAAGGGGTTCTGACGTGAGGGGGTGGGGGTTGAGTCTTTTGTCATGGATAGAGAAGGCTTCATGTAACAGCCTCATGGAGCTGAGGGCCACTTGCTCGCTGGCAGCAGTGGTTGGGATCTTTGTGTGCCACAACAAGGTGTGCCATGCAACATCAGGACGTCCCACTATGATCAGTTTGTGCCTCTGCTCTTCCATCTGACACCTCCCTCTGGCTCTCTCCTCGCTGCTAGGAGTGGGGAGGTGTTGTCCCCCCCCTCCTGACTCTAGGGGTCCCTACTATTCCAATCTCTTTGGTTAGCACCATGCTGTACATGGGTCATGTGGCATTAGGGTTACCACCTCTGAAATGCAAAAAAAAAAAAGGCAACCCCCCCTCCCTCCCACACACACAAGGCAAGCCCACCACAATCCCCAATCATAAGGCAAATCCGCAGCTCCCTACTTATAGTATCTAAAGAGGTAACACGCACAGATAAGATTGATAACATTTCACCTCTCCTCACTCTCGCGTGACTCAAACCCTCTCTCACACACATACCATGCGCTTGCGTGTTGGTGAGCAGACAACTGCTGCATTTTCAACAGGTTTGATCTGTTATCGCTTAAACTGCAGAACGTGGAAACACTGCAGCATCTTTAGCTGGACCCAGAGACTTTTAACATTCAATATCCCAGTGTATGGTGGTGATAGTGCAAATCTTTAGACCTACATAAAAACCCAGCAGATTCAATTATCTTTCTGACAACTGGCAAATCCATTAAAAAAAAAAACCTGGCCAGGCTAGACAAATACCGGCCAGGTGGTAACCCTGTGTTGCATTAAGGGCTGCGTTGTTCCACTCACTCCACCTGAGAACTGGCAAGAGCCAGAGGTCCTCTGACTCGACATGTCCACCAGAGCTTCCTGCAGAGCCTCAAAGTATGTCTGTTTCTAGAGCATCACTCATTTTGAGTTTCTTTTCCTGTGTCTGAAAGATTGCAGAGCTGGACAGCTCAAATGTCACAGCAGGAAAAATGTGACAAGGTATCCAAAGCTAACAGAGTTGAAACCATCTCTTTTGAGGAGCATTTTGGTGTCCTATAAATGGCAATTCAGTAGGGTTGGGGGTGTGTGTGACTTTTTCCTGTCCCACATGAGTGTTTGAGATTTAAAAAAAAAAATGTCCTGTCCCAAATCAGGACAAAAAGTCCATCTCAAAAATGCTTGGGGTCCTACAAACCAAAAACAAACATTTCTGCTTGGGTCAATCAAAATGTTTAGTTTCAATCATTTTGATTCTTTTGGTCTTTTTTCTACCTTTTTAAAAATATCAATCAAGCTTCATTTCTTATCAAAAAGCCATTTTGAACCGAAAAAAACAAACTTTTCATTTTAAAAAAGGGCAAACTGGGAAGTTTTGACAATATGGAAACTTTTTGTAATGTTTTTGAGTCAGGAAATTCAGCAGAACTGATCCAAAACCACCAAAAAAGAGATTCGGTTTGGGTTCATCAGCATTTGTTGGTGAAAAAAAGTTTTGTCAAAAATGTCCCAAATGGTTCTACAGTTCAGCTGAATTTGAGCGATGCAACAGTGACTTCTAGTGGCTGGTTCAGTTAGTCTTGAGTCTGACCTGGAAGATGATTGAAGGAGGCAAGCCAAATTGGTGTTGGTTTTGTATATCTCTGCTTTAACCTTCCTCCTTGATCTTTGCTCGTCGGGGGATATGAGAAGTGGGAGATGAACGACACTGTAAGCCACAAACCATTTCATAAGACATAAAAATACCTTTGTCAGACTGTTTCCTAGACTCCAGTTGGTGCTGAAAGGGAGTAATTATATTTGAAGGCAATATCACTGGTGTTTGACTGTGCTGTACAACTTCCACTCTGTGATACAAAAACTCACATGGGCCGCGTTAGCTAGCTTTCAGGGCCATCCAGCCTTGTCTTTGCCTGCTGGTTCCTGTGTCCATGTCATTGTGAGACTGCAACCGAAATGTCTCTCATTACAGCAGTCCTTATCACCACATTAGTCCTACCTCACACCAAATATGAGTCATAAAGGATAATGAAGATCTCTGGTTTGAAGCACAGTGGTTTTGCAATGTCAGCTAGGCTGGGGCATTGCTGCTTTGTCTGTAGCTATCTGCTAGAAGATCCACTTCTAATTATGGCTATTGATGATCTCATTGGTGCTAGTTCCCTCTCCCGCCCCCCTGTTCCCTTGAGATACCATGGCATCTTTTGTCGGCCAATCTCTGCACTGATATTTCAAGCAAAGGTTACGGTGCTTGAGAATAAGAAGTGATGGCACCAAAATGTTGACGAGAATTGGAAAGTAAACTCAAACAGCAGTGTTAGCATATTAATCTGTGCAGTGCTGCCTGCTCCAAGCTTTTGGAAATCAAGAGTCAGGTTACAAAAAAGTATGAGGTTGGTTTCAAAATTATGTGATTTTTTTTTAAATGGGTTCTTTTTGTTCACCTTTTGTTTTGTTTTTGTTTTTTGAGACCATCTAAGTTTCAACGTTTTCGAGCTTTTCTCCACAACCATGAAGCCTAGAATCTTACTTTTTCTTAATGTCTGCTGAGATTTTTCTTGTATTCACATGACTCCAAGAGCTGGGGCTTTGCGAAAACAACAAATGTTATGAGACGCATGATAAATTCATGAGAGAAGTAAGACCATGAGTGCACAACATTCTTGATGCTCTGTGTGTGTGATGTGCTCTCAAGTTCCAGAGATGCCACCAGGTCTTTACTCTCATTACATGAATTTACGTAGAGTTGAGATCTAAGCCGGGGTCTGCACTGGGAGGAGAGAGAAGAGGCAAAGATGGAGGGGAAAGAGAGAGGGCTGGTGGGAAATATGATTTTACATTTACTGTTAGTGCTTAGCAATGAGCTGTTCATAAGATAGCGGAACAGCCCTGGAACAGGCTACTGGTGCTAGAATAATGATGTTGTGTGTACGCAGATAAGTAACTCAGCAATAGCTAGCCAAACACACATGCCCCAAGAAGTTGTGGAGACATTCCTAATGGTTTGTATGATTTCACCAACACCTGGACATGTATAGTTTTATCTGCAGGAGCTGGACTGGGGGCTTCATTTCTGCAAGAGGCCGCAGTATGCAATACTGTGTCTGGATCCCTAAAAATTGCTGGGTAATTTCATGACCCCTAACATTTGTAGATATGCAAGTTACAATCAGTCTCAAGCTGCTACAGGTCACTTGATGTCCTGAAAGGGTCAGGGCAGAACTCACACACTGATGCCATTATGGGGGTTTTCACCTCCTGCTGCTGCTGCAGTGGGGACTGGCTTGGGTCAACGGTCTGACCCAGTGTGACACACCTAGTGGGCTCAGAAGGTCTGACTTCACTGTAAACATATGCTGCTGGTAGGAGCTGGGCCAGGATGAGATCTTGTCAGGATAGCCCATCACTAACCATTATTACAGCTAGCCAAGGTGTGGGGAGCAGTGGTTAACATTGGGGATTCCCAGCTTCTGGTGCATAAGGGTATGTCTACCCTGCAATCGGAGGTGCGACTGCAGCTACCACCAGTGACAATAGCAGTGACACGGTAGCAGCACATGCAGCAGCGTGGGGTATCCAAGCCTTCCCCAGACCCTGGGTATGCACTCAAGGGCTAGCCTATGCTGCCAGGGCTTCACTGCTATTGTTAGTCAGGCTAGCTAGATCAAAGCTAGCTCCGGGATGTCTACACGCGCAGCAGTCAAGCTACTGATTGCAGCATTGGCGTCCTCAAAGAGTGGAACCCTGGAGAAGTCTGTGCTCACTGCGGTGTGTACCCCAGTCACGTGAACCAGCATGCCAACTACTCAGAGCAAATCAGGCCCTTCCTTCTCTCTGCCCCTTGGGAAAGAAGGGAGCGCTGGCAGCCTGGTAGTTGTTCCCCAGGGGAAGCTCCCTTACAGGAGGGGGAAGGAGCCTGGCTTGATGAACACCGTTTTTGTGTAACTAAACTAGACACACGTGTTTATTTCTCCAGTGGCAGGTGACAAACGCAACCTAGCAAGTGTGATTCTGTGACTGAGCTGAGTGTCGTTGGCACTTGGCAGCTGAACGCCCTCGGGGGAAGCTGCTTCCTTTAGATGGTAGCCAGGGCGGACGAGGGTGGGAGAAGCCAGTACAAATTACCGGGGCCCGGCAGTCTGGAAGGGGACCCGGGGCCCGGCTTCGTCGGCCCTGTTTAGTCGGTCCGCCCTTGCTGGGGGGCCTGAAAAAAATTTTTCACTGGGGCCCGAACCCGCTCTCGGCGGCCCTGATGGTAGCATGGTCTCGTGAGTAATGCTCATGTGGTGTTCAGTCCCTTCTGGTGACTGTCCGAATGGGGCTACCCCATTGTACCGGAAATGCCTGTGTTGGACTGCGCTGCCCAGCACCCTTAGGAGGAAGTTGGGCTTGACTCTGTTTGGAGAGTGGTGATAAAGCATGCTGGGCGGATAGCCACAAACCTTCTCCCCACAAATTAATAACTCGTGTGTCCAGCATACCACGTGCCATGGGCCATGGCTGGACAATCAGCTGGTTTAATAACCTGGCCTCTTTCAGGTTAGCTTCACTATTACTATTAATTTATTAATATTGCAGTAGCATCTAGATGCCCCCATCTGGGATTAGGGGCCCACTGTGCTTGGCATTGTACGGACATAGAGGGGAAGATGGTCCATGCCCTAAAGAACTTACAGCTGGCGACTGCACACAAGATGAGAGTGAGCCCGTTATGAGTAGTGCACTGAGCAGCAGTCACCCCCCACCAGATGCCAAGCTATTGTCCAAATCCAATTCAATCTCAGGGGCAATTGCTGCCCTTGGTTGGGTTTCTACCCAAGCCAAATGCAAGGGCCACGTGTCCCCTCTTGGGGGTGTTCCCTTTTCCTTGGGACATTTACTTTGGTGGAAAGAGCCTATGCACCACTCAAGTCCCATTGAAAACCTGTTTGGAGGGGTTAAGTGATGCACAGGCCTTGCATTCTTCCCTCCGCTTGGGACAATTTCACCCTTTGTGCATTTATATCACCCACTGATAACAGATGTTATTGTGACGAGAAGGGACATTTCCTGTTAAAGTCCCACTTAATAGCCCTGGGGCAGACTGTTTCCATGGACATTGGTGGCAAAAATCTCATTGACTTGAGTGAAAGCAAAATCAAGCTCCTGTAATGTGTGGGAGTTTTAGCAGATGCTCTGGTGTTTTCTTACTGCTGTGTAGGCTTTCCCTTTTCCTTACTCCTTCTGGGGCTGTGCAGTCTCTCTCTCTCTTATCCCTTTTATTCTTTCCTTGGCAGGGTTTCCCTGAGGTTCCCCACAAAATGGAGAGTACAGAGCAGAAGTGGTGTTACTGGAGGCCCCGTCCCTTTAAAGCACTCTGAGCTGCAGCTTTCATCTGAAGATGATGCTGTTAATTCTCCTCTGGCCAGCAATGTGCTGCCAGCGACTTGACTTTAAGAAGATAGCACAAACATTTTCTCACGTAATCTGCAGTAAACACTGTATCCCAGGGAGGCTAGGGAGACCAAGGAACATAACCCCTAGTTTCGCCTGTCCTCAAGAATGCTCCCTCTTAACCCTGACCAAGGAGAGAGGCAGTAAACACACATCCAATCTCTGTTCCTGCACAGTGTCTTGATTACACTGAGAAGTCTGGCACAATGTTCAGTTTGTGTCACATGATGGGGAGGACAGGACCCGTGGAGCTGCCTAAGGGTGGCCTCACCCCCGGGAATGGATGGAATCTGGTACGATCCTAAGGCAAAGTCTTCTGCAGCCATGTCCTTATGAACCCCAAAGATAAGTCATCTCTGGGCAGGATGGTTTAGCAGCATCCACCAGCAATGAGGCTGGGCAGAGCACGACTTCGTTATATGCAGGGAAGCCATCCCAACCGTCCCCCTTCAATTTAGTCACAAAGTTTTAACAAGGGGTACCAGAGAAGCCCTGCCAATATAGTCTCAGCTTCTGGCCCAAGGTGGTGTTCAGGCAACTGAGTGCTAAATGGGGATGTCCGGTTATAGGGGCTTGGTATGAGTAGTTGTATCGCTAACGTATTTTAGCAATCAGGTGTGCACTGATGATGATCAGGAGGTTGCTTGGAAACACTAAGCACAGTTAGTACTGTCTCTATGGGATAAATGGTTGAGCCCATAGTAGGTTATTGCACAGAATGCAAGGCCTATGCAAGGTGGTTTCATAGACTCACAGGCCTGGTCTACACTAGGGAGGGGGATCAATCTAAGATACGCAACTTCAGCTCCGAGAATAGCGTAGCTGAAGTCGACATAACTTAGATTGACATACTGCCACTCCCCCGTCAACTCCGCTTCTGCCTCTCGCCCTGGTGGAGTTCTAGAGTCGACTGGGAGCACGTTCAGGGATCAATGTATCGCGTCTAGATAAGACATGATACATCGATCCCCGATAGATCGGTCACTACCTGCCGATCCGGCGGGGAGTGTAGACATACCCATAGATGATAAAAGCAGAAAGGACCCCTGTGATCATGTAGTTGACCTCCTTTTGCATAGAGCTTCCCTGAATTATTGTCTGTTTGACCTAGATCTGTTAGAAAAACATCTTATCTTGATTTTAAAACTCCCAGTGATGGAGAATCCACCATGACTCTTGGTAAGTTGTTCTAGGGGTTAATTTGCAGCAGCCTGATGGTTTAATCAGCCTGGACAGGATGGGATCTCCTTGGTTACCACTGAATCCAAGTTAACTGCTGCCATTCCTGGCTGTTTGCTGACTATTTGATATATAGTGCATTGAATTCAAAGTGTCTTTTCTATGCTGCACCATGGTACCACAAGCATCTCCTTGTCTTCAGAAGCTCAGATAATGCAATAACCACCTTAAGTGTTTCCCAGCTGTTAACATACCATGAAAAATAAAGGAAGCTATTACCAGACAGGAGATGAAAATATCCCCTTTTCCTAGGTAAGATTATTGCACTGAGGAAATGGAAAAGACTCATTTTCTTTTGCAAGGCCACTGGTATTTAGCTTTAGAAATGTACGTTGCAGTTCCTTGAACTGTTGGATTTTCTCACTGGAGTTACTTCAAACTCAGTCCCTTCTTTCTCATTAGGTTTGGTGAGAGAGGAACTTGTAAAGGTTTCACACTAAAGATTGTAACTTGGAGTGAGTGTTGGTTTATTTGGGAAGGTCAGTTTTCTATGTCATGGATCTGAGTTCACGCACAAGGTCTGCTCCAACTCCTGTTGGAGCGAATGGAGATCTTGCCATCGGTTTTAAGGGCCAAAGTTAGGACATCCTAGAAAGATCCCCTCCAGGTTTCTGACCAGAACTTTGGATCAATCAAAACAGAGAACCCACAAAGAAACCTTCCTAGATTTTTAGTGTGGCATTTTCAAAGGCAGCTAAGAACACAAATCCCATTGACTTTCAGTGGCACTTGTATTTGTTAACTCTCTTGGGTGTTTTTGAAAAGCCCACCTTACACTCAGAGCATGTAGTCTGCTACAGATAGACCTCTAGCCTGGCTAGGCACATCCTACAAAGCTGCTGACTTTTTGCCTTAATGCTTCATTTTAGTGCATTGCTTAAAGATCTTGTTATTCTGGGACACAACATGAGTGTGTTTACAGTGCGTGCTACAGAAATGGGCATTTGCGCTATTATAAGACCTGATAGAATGTCCTTCCAGTTCTTCTTATACACTGCCTCTCTCTTTTCTGTCCCTTCTCCAGTTTTTAATGTATTTTTTGAAATGTGGACAGTAGAACCCGGTGCAGTATTCCAGGATTACTCATAGAATATCAGGGTTGGAAGGGACCTCAGGAGGTATCTAGTCCAACCCCCTGCTCAAAGCAGGACCAATCCCCAGGGCCGCCCAGAGGATTCCGGGGGCTCGGGGTCTTCGGCGGCGGGGGGCCCTTCCATTCCGGGACCCGCCGCCGAAGTGCCCCGAAGACCCGCGGCGGGAGCCCCCCCCGCCACCGAATTACCACCGAAGCGGGACCCGCCGCTGAAGTGCAGCCCGGTCTTCGGCGGTAATTCGGCGGGGGTGTCCCCGCCGCGGGTCTTCGGGGCACTTCGGCGGCGGGTCCCAGAACGGAAGGGGCCCCCCGCCACTGAAGACCGGGCTGCGCTTCGGCGGCGGGTCCCGCTTCCCCCCCGCCCCGAGCCTCTTACCCCAGGCTTCCTCCTCACCCGGAGTCTCAGCGCCTCGCCGAAACAGCCGCAGCATGTGTCCGGCGGGGCCTGAGCTCCGTCCCGCTCAGAGCCGCGTGGTGAGGGGGCAGGGCTGGGAGCTCCACGCCGAGCGGAGGGAGCTGAGCTCAGCCCGGAGCTCCCAGCCCCGCCCCCTGACCACGCAGCTCTGAGCGGGGCGGGGCTAAGGGGCCCCCCCGGAGACTCGGCGCTTGATGCGCTGAGGCTCCAGGAGAGGGGCGGAGGCGGGAGCCTCCGCTGTTCTCTTGGAGGCCCCTGCGGAGCCCGGGGCCTGGGGCAAATTGCCCCCTTTGCCCCCCCCTTCTGGGCGGCCCTGCCAATCCCCAGACAGATTTTTGCCCCAGATCCCTAAATGGCCCCTTCAAGGATTGAACTCACACCCCTGGGTTTAGCAGGCCAATGTTCAAACCACTGAGCTATCCCTCCCCCCTGAAAGTGTTTAACCACAGAAACATGTAACTGCCTACATCCCAAGTTTGTCTGTGAAGTCTCACCACGGCTGAATCACCTTCCTTTCCATACTCAGTTCTCCATTTATCTATCCATGTATGGTGTTAGCCCTTTTTCCTAGAGCTTCACACTGAGAGCTCATGTTGCGCGGTTTGTCCACTAGGGTCCCTAAATCCTTTTCCGAGTCGCTGCTTTCCAGAGGACAGTCCCCATTCTGTAGGTGCCGCCTGCCTCCTTTGTTCCCAGATGTATGGATTTGCATAGGGCTTTATTATGTGCAAAGTGAAACAGTGCAATAAATTCCTTGAGGAAATGAGTGTGTTTACCATGCGGAATAATAAAAAAAATGCCATGTTTCTCCTTATGTATCAGCTTGACTATGTGTCTTTCTGTCTCGTAGCCGGACGAACTGACCAACGCTTTGGAGATCAGTAACATTGTCTTCACCAGCATGTTTGCCCTGGAGATGGTCCTCAAGCTCCTTGCCTTTGGTATCTTCGGTTACATCAAGAACCCATACAACATCTTCGACGGGATCATAGTCATCATCAGGTCACTGCACGCTGCATGATACTTTCCACCATTCGCCTCCAAGTAGCTCCAGGAGACTTTAGACAAGTCATGTCATGCAGGGGGGAGGAGTGATGTGGGTTAGTGTGAATTTAGAGATCAGTGGGATTAAGAGCAGATTGACCTTTTAGGGTTGTATGTTTAGAAGTGCTGTCCAAACGAAATGGACGTGACAGACGAGGAGTTCTATTTCTGCCACACATCTGGCGGCGTGGTGAATTTTCCACTGAAACCCAGCAGAACTAGTTCTGGGGAAAGAAGTGTAACGACCCCAAGTTGTGGCAGTACAGTGTTTTCCCAGAACAAATACATGAATACGTGACCTGGAAAGGCAGGAACAGAGCAACGCTGTGAGAAGGTGGGATTCAATAGGTAATGGGTGTGGTGCCCGCTACAGAGGGCTCCCAACAAGTGGTAGGGGTGCTGCAGATCTGGGGTGGCTTGTGCTGGCACATGTGCATGGGAGAGGCTTCTTCTGCGTCTGTCCATGCTGTAACTGGCTTGGCCTGCACCAGTCATCCCCCGAGCTTCGTGGCTGCTAAATTCACTCTAATTTTGAGAAAGAAAAACATCAGGCCAGATCCTCAGTCGGTGTAAATCAGCATAGTAGTGTTGACATCCATGGTGGGATGCCGTTTTACACCAACTGATGGCTGGGCCCCTGGAGTTGAAATAAGTCATGCCAATTAGAGAGGGGTCCAGAAGAAAGTCCCAGATCCAAACAACTCCAAACTCTGAGATTGTTCAAACGCCAAACCCAATTTTACACCTGGCTCCATCTCTTTATAATAATAATCTGAACTAAAACCCCCATGTTTCAACCCTCTGGAATTTCAGGGCCTTCCAAAATCCTGATCTAAATTTTGTGGCTGGAGCCCATCTCTGATTTGCAATGGTCCAGACCAACAATGCGTATAGAACACCATTAAGTCATTTACTTTATCGCTAGATGCTATAGAAAACAAGCAGGTTAAACAACACTATAGAGGAAATAGATTAAGCATATATATTGAAGGGGGCTAATTCTGAGATCTTTCCAAAGTCAAGAAGGAGGCAGAGCTGCAGAGGCAAATATACAAGTTGACCTCCCCCCACCCACACTACCTTTGTAAGTCCCATCTGTTCCTACAGCGCTCTCTGATCCCAGGTCACAGGCTGGGCCAGGCACCCTGTGAGCTACCCACAAGCCAGTTAGCTGCGGGTTTTGTTGTACTGTACATCAAACTGCTACGAGTCAGACAAGGACAGTGAGTTTGTTGTTTTCCCTCTTGTGCTCCCGTAGTGTCTGGGAGATCATTGGCCAATCCGATGGAGGCCTTTCTGTGCTAAGAACTTTTCGGCTGCTCAGGGTCCTCAAGCTGGTACGCTTCATGCCCGCCCTTCGCCGCCAGCTGGTGGTCCTGATGAAGACGATGGATAACGTGGCCACCTTCTGCATGCTGCTCATGCTCTTCATCTTTATTTTCAGGTACCAGCAGCTGCTGCTTTTCTCCTTGGATTAATTGTTTGGCTTGCTTAAATAATATGTAAATTAGAGTGACAATAGAGCATGTTTGCCATGCAGCCTAGATGACAGAAGTGCTCACAATAGACTGACAGGCAGATATTCAACAGATGATTTACCTCTTTGAGGTCTCAGTGTTTCATGCAATCCTTGTAATTCTGTAGACAAATGAAGAACACAAACCGACAACAACAGAAAAACAATCACTCCAGAGTTCCTGAGAGGCACAGGACAGGAGCGGCAGAAGCTTCCTAAAACTGTAGGGGGCGGGGGGAAGAGAGCGGGCGCACCAGCACCTGAACCGTGGCCCTGCCCCCTCTGTGCCACCCCTCTCCCCTGAGGCCCTGCCCCTGCACCGCCTATCCCTCCTCCCCCAAGAGTTCCCCCTCTGTTCCAGCACTCCTGACCCAGGAAGTTGTCCACAAATGGAACTTGATGGCTTCATGTTTTACAGGGAGGAAGTACGGGGTCCAGGAATTACATTTTTAACACTAGACTGCAGCTGAATGGCTCAGGGGGTTGATAACAGGGCATGCAGCCTGTCACCAACTCCGCCCCCCTGAATTCTGGGTTTGACTCTGACCAAGGTCAATAGTGAGGATACGTGATCCAGAGAAGCAAGAAGAACTATGGAGGGAGAGTGGGGACAAAGTGGGCAGTTAACCTGATGTTCTTTCGGGGGGCTATTTACCCCACCTTGTAGAGAATAGCAGGGGTCATTTCCAGTGCCTGTTTAGTAGCCAAAATGAACTAGATTGTTGGTCTTAGTTAATTTGGTAGTGGAAAACTATCTGTAGCACCAAAAGTCACTTCCCAGCAACTCCATGGGATCTTCTGTCCATGTTAAATAGAAGACTTTCGGAATAATAGTCCAGATTCTCAGATGGTTCAAATTAGCTTATTTCCATGGATGTGGGCCCACTGGCTTCAGGGTAAATTAGCTGAGAATTTGCCCCAATACCTATGGCAAACATCTTGGAAGATGGTATTTTTAATTAAATACTCAGAAAGCGCAAGCAATTTATGTTAACTGTTAAATCTTCTGAATGTTTCCCTTGGTTTGTGTAATTCCAAGCTGTTTTCTCTATTCTTTCTCTGTTTGATGTCATTCATACTTGTATATTTGTCATGCTTATGTCATACGGAATAGTTCCTGACCACATGTCCATTACGCTGCTTTGATAGAAGGAACTCAAAAGTGGGGGAACAGCTACCATTGCAGCTGCCACTAATTGGCCGCTTTGTTGGCATTATCAGCAAAGAGAATGAGGACTGAATGGTTAATGAAGATTGAGTGACCCTCTCAAGATCCTGGAAGTGGTCAAATCATCTGTAAGGTCCATTTTTCATAGAAGATCCCTTTCTGGGAAAATCTCTGGGACCTGGTTGGCCTGAGCCATGACAGGTCAAATGTGCTTTGTAATACTCACATTTAGCGAAGGTATCCGCTTTTTGCCTGAGTCCTAGATAATGAACGGCAAGTAGCCCCTCCAGCACCCACAGCCCTCTCCAGAAATTTTTCAGAGAGGATACTGGAGATGGAGATGGATTGTTTGAGGAGTCTTCAGCCATGTCACCCATAATTCCTTGGGCCAGTAACATCCATCCCCAGTCAAAGGCCGCATAAGGTGTAGAAAGTTCACCAACTAGTATTACAGCTCTGTCAATGGGAACCCAGAGGCCATCAGGCTCTGAAATGGTGGGTCATCTGTAGGTATCTGGACTGAAATGGCAAGTAGAGGCTGGGGGCCTCAAGAACCAGTACATTTGGTGATAGTTCACCAGGGAGTTAGTGCAGGAACATAAGGACAAAAGTTATATCTAAGTCATGCTATTCTGCTTTCACCTTCTGGAAAGGCTCCTTTGTTGCATATAGGAAACCCGTGCGCTGATTCACCTTGTAGTTGGTGTTCTCCTCTAAGGAGGTCTCATTTCCTGCCTGCAGGAGCACAGATAGCACTCTCAATAGACCCACAATGTGCAGCTGTGACAAGAAAGTGACCCCCAAAAGCCCTAAGATGCTCCCTTAAACCATGTGTCTCATGCAGTGATGTCTTCTATGTCGCTTCCTTTCCCTCTCCAGCATTCTCGGCATGCATCTTTTTGGATGCAAGTTTAGCTTGAAAACTGATACGGGGGACACAGTTCCAGACAGAAAGAATTTTGATTCCTTGCTCTGGGCCATTGTGACCGTGTTTCAGGTAAGATCTGGGACCGCTGATGAGTTTTCTTCTCTACCAAGCAGACAAATGTTGTTGCCTTTCAAAAAACTTCATTAACAGCATCACAGAGTTAATTGGACAAACTTACCTTGAAGAGGTTTGTTTTGGTTCTTCCCAATGAATCGACTGGTCTCAGACTAGCTCTGAGTGGGCAGATGCCCTTGTCACAAAACCCACCACTATAATGATCTCGCTTCTTAGCAAAGGCCAAAGCCTGAGAAGGAATAGAGATTGAGCAACACTTTCGTATCATTACACTTGTGCAAATAATAGCAGATTTTCTCAGTTCAGTTTTGATTAAACTAAAAAGTAGGAAAAAATTTAGGTCGCCCAAAACACTTTGACACAAAACGTTTTGTTACATTCAGGGTTTTTTTTTTTAACTTTGTTTCAAATTTTATCTTGATTTTTTTAGGTATAAGGAAAAAGCAAACAGATAGAATATTTCGACTTTGAGGGAATTTTTTTTCCCCAGACAGAAACATTTCAGCAGATTCAACATGAATACATTAAATGTTTCAGTTGACCCAAATCTGCATTTTTTTGCCCAAAATTCAAGAAATTTTGCCCAGCTGCAATCATTATACAAGTCAGGTTGAAACATATCGGTCATTGTGAAGGAGGCTTCTAAAACCATTCAGTGCTGTACCTGTTCCGTGAATAGACAGAAGACTTCTGTCTCCAAGGATACCAATCCAACACCTTCCTCCAGCACTGAAATTCACTTTTTAAAAATACTGTGTTTTAGAACTCGGGGGAGAACAGACTGTCTCAGGTCAATCTAGCTCAGCAAATTTTGTAGGCACTGGCTACACAAACAGTGGATTTGGGATGAGGATTGCTAGACTGGTAAAGACTGTGACACAAAAGAAAAGCAAGGCAGAGGACTGGAAAATCTCTATGTAAACTAGCTGACTTTCCTGTGTAGACAAGATCTAAGGTATCATTGGAATGACTCATATACTTCATAACAGAGCAATGAAGCAACTATATCTGCAACATTAGCTGTCTTTCTGCTTAAGAAATCAGTCCTTATAATGGGAAGCAGAGTGAGTATATTAAAGGCCCCCTTACAACCACCAATATAGTGGAGGAGAGCTTAGGAATGCTAAGCATGATTCCTAGGTATAGGACAGGTGCACCTCATTAAATGAGTTGCAGTCCATGTGCAAACTGATCCAAACTCTCCATAATGCAGAATGTTAGCTCTCCCCTATATAAACAAAGACGGATTTTAGTTCATTGCGAGGGGAAACTGACATCACTTCCATGAGGTTCAGACTGTTTTAATAGTGGCTCATGTATTTATTTTTAACATTTGAAGTCGTGTGTGTAAGTAGATTCAGGGTGATGCACAAGGACATAACCTTAAGGGGAGGCACAGGATTAAATGCAGCCGAATATGCTTTCCCACCCCCAGATGCCGCCAACTCGTTGTTCCTGTTTTACAGCAGTGCTAGAGGACATCTTCGTTGTAGAGTCTGGATTAATGAAGGGCAAGAAACCCTCATCTTTTTTTTTTTTAAGTCCCTGGGTGTTTCAGCTATGGAAAAGTTGGCAGGCTAGGAATATCTTAAGTGAATCTTATGAAGGCTCCTTATAGTCAGACTAGTCTTTTCAAAGAAAATCTGTTTATCATCTTTTTTCCACCCAACAAGCAGTTGTTTCCTTTCCTGAGTTTCTGGAGATCCCTCGTGTCAATGACTGTGAGGAAAACCTGGTTTTTTCCCCCAACTCCAGTTAACTCGTAATGAGAAAAAATGTTCTGATGAAAGGAAAGCGTGGCCCTGTAAAAGGGTGACCATCTCTTGGCACAAAACTGATGGTGCCATGGCAGACCTGTCAACTGGTAGCTGATCACCAGAGTACACGTAATCTTTTGGGAACTTCCCCACCATGTAGTAGAAGTCGCTGCTTGTGCGCCCGATACATTACCAGAGTGGAGATTTGAACTAGCAACCTTTGTGGGTCATAATGCCGCGAGGTGAGCTGAAAGGGGACCTAGTGCAGAAGAGTATCTCGGGGGCAGCCGCAGCTTGCAGATCTAGCTCATGGGCTGAGATCTAAATAAAGAGAGCCTTTGCGGTCTCATCTGGTTAGCTCTCCAGCGGGTCAGAAAGGAGAGCGGGTGCTGCCCCTGTAAAGGAGAAAGGGATACATCAGTGATTCAATGTGCATTTTAAACCAGCTGCTCCCGGCGAGCAGAGAGGAGTAATCGGAAAGCCTTTCCTCCCCACTCCACGCAGATCCTCACCCAGGAAGACTGGAACGTGGTGCTCTATAACGGCATGGCATCCACCTCCTCGTGGGCGGCACTCTACTTCGTGGCCCTGATGACCTTTGGCAACTACGTGCTCTTCAACCTCCTAGTTGCCATCCTGGTAGAAGGCTTCCAAGCAGAGGTAAGGGGGCTTAGCAAAGCGATGGGGCAGGGAGCTGGCAGCTGCACGTAGGGAATGGGTGAGGGGTTCAGTCTCATGAGCTCTTCATCAGTAGGGAAGTAGCAGCTTATCTCTAAATGACCCTTCAAGGACCACAGCAGAACCTGCCCCCCCAGACCTTCCAATAAAGCCCACCTGGTACAAGACAGGACGTTGATAATCCAGTGCTCATGGAGGGAAAGGGCCAAATTGAATTAAGCCTGGTCTACACTTCAAAGTTGGTGTCGCTGTGTTGGCTAGTTGCGGGTGGGGGCAGTTACTGACATAGCTATGTTGGCATAAGTCCTAGGGTGGATGCAGTTATACCGGTATGAGCAGAGTAGGAGTGATAAAGCTTGTGATGAGGTGCCCTTGTGATGCCTGGCTAGCTCTGATGGTTCCATCCTTGAGAGGATGATCCAGTGGTTAGAGCACTTGCGTGGCATTCACAAGACCACAGTCCACCCGGTTTCCGGCGTGACCCTGGGCAAGTCGCTAAGGGTATGTCTGCCGTTTGTGCTGGAGATGTAAACTGAATCATCCTGAGCGTGGTCCCAGCCGAGACTTGAGGCACAGACTTGGGCGACTGGCTGCTTCCACCACTGTGACTATGCTTCTGGTTTTAGCATGCTAGTGTGGGTATGTCCTCTCGCTGGAATGGACACCTGCCGCACCTGCACAGACGTGTCTACACTGGGAGTTGGGGATGTGGATTCCCAGCTCGAGGAGACATTCTCGTGCTAGCTGTCATTGAGCTAGCATGCTAAAAATAGGATGTGCCCGGTGGGATGGGCTCGCCGCTCTCAGTACGAACCTATGGTCTCTGGTGGCAAGTACTGGGGACAGGACCACTGGTCTGACCCAGTATGTCTGTTCATATGCACCCCCACCTGAAAATGAGTGCTATAACAGTATATGTGGCCAGGGGACTGGATAATGTCCAATCACCTTTTCTTGGGTAAGGAAGTTTAAAGAAATAACTATTTCTCGGTCTGCTTTGAGAGTTTCCAAGTGTCAATCCTGGAACCCGCTGACCTATTCTGCTCTTCTCCGTTTTTTCCTTCAGAGCAGGACAGATCCATATGTAGCATGGAGTTTTAAATGAGAATTATGATCCCATTTCTGGTTTAATATCTTATGAAGAAGCTTTTGTGAAGTCGGTAGGGCATGGACATGATTTTGAGACTCGCCTAAAATCATCCAGCCTCCGTTCAAGTTGAAAATAAAGATCCAAAAGGCTTGAATCACATTTTTGGATTTTTGAATTTTTTTTGTCTCCCAAGGCATGCAAGAACAGAGAGGCTGCTTCGCGCTTTGGAATATTGAACCAGCGCTAAGCACATGGGAACTCCGAAACAAAATGAGGAATGGTTTTCAGTTTTCATTCTCTAAATTCCCAGGGTGTGGAGAGGGAAAGAAAAGCTTTGATTTAGTAATTATTTTTGATAAGTTTTCGTCTTGTCCCCAGAAATCTCATCATTTTCATATTTATTCTGCTTACATTACAGTGAGGCAACATTGCGGTGCATTGTGAAGTACCGTTGAAATATGCATGCACCAGAAACACCCTTCTCCTAAACTGTTACAACAACATTCTTCCCCTTTAAGGTGATCTGTATGGTTTCCATTATTAAAATGTCCCTTCCCAGCTTCCTGATAAGTACCAGGACAGGCAAATTAATAGAAACAGCTGGAACAGAGCCCTAGTTTGAAAATGATCTTATCTTCATTGTTTATTCCCAGACTCACAAAGCAGCTTTCTCGGGCTCACGGATCTGTGAGACACGTGCACTTTGCTGGGGATGCTGCAATTCTTCTCATCCTTGCCTCTTAGTACAACTGGCACGACCCTGCTTCTATTGAAGTCTGTGGAAATTTTGTCACCGACTTTAGTAGAAGCAAGATCAGCCCAAAAAGAAGGAATTACCAGTATTCATGGAGAATCTGGCTGCTGTGTCCCAGCAGGTTGGAGTTTTGCTCTGCGGTGTTAGTTGTCTTCAAAGTCACACGTGCTGTGCAGCAAGCTGGACCCAAAGCCTGTTGGAAAGTGCCTGGACTCTGATGCAGCCGGCTGACAAGTCTGAGGCCCATTCATTTACATTGTAATATGGTAGCTTTTCATGGATTAGACATAAAAACGAATAACCCAATCAGTGCAGTAACCCTGGTGGTGTTTATTTTTATGTTGAACTCCATTCATTTGAAGCTGTTCCCCATGTTATCCGTTTTCAGTGTGCTATAGATTTTTGCACTGACGGCTACATCATCGAAGTAGTCAGTTGAAGAGGGTTTGAAAACTGGCAACTGATCGGGGACACTTTGAGTGCTAGGCACCTAAGAAGGTGGGGGAGGCAGTCTGAGATAATTGGCTGAACACATTAGCTGCACACGACTGTATACACGATCCACGGTGACATAGGTACCAGCACTGGACACAGAACATTCATTAGGAGGTTTCAGAGATACCAGCCAAATAGAAATGAATGAAAGTTTCAATCTAGACTTTCCCAGAGCTTGGATGTGTTTTGAGGTGGGAGCGTAATATAAGGAAAGGAACTGGGTACCTAGACTGTAAATTCTTTGGGGCAGAGATTGTCTTTTTGTTCTGTTCATACAGGACCTAGCACAGTGGAGTCCAGGGGCCCCTAGATGCTTTGGGAATACAAATAATAATACTGTTATGTGTGTGTATCACTGCCCGCTGTCAGATGGAATCAGAATAGCTCAGATGTGTGTCATAGGCCCTAATGAGACTCTCATTGAACTCAAGAGGGAGGGACTGTTCTTTTTTGGAGCTGAAGGATCTAAATTTTATTTTTTGCTTCTACCGCCAAGTCCTAAGCTGCTATACATTTGTTACAGTAGGTAGAATTTGAGTGATAAGTGTTTGTGTTTGCCTTTGCCTAAATCATTCTTCACCTTGGTTCGTTCCTGCAATGTTGCCCATATTTCATGACTCGTGCTGCTTTTGAAGCTCCTGTCCCTCAGGGTCCATTAGTGGGTCTCAGCCCCACATCTCCCGGCCCTCGGAGAAGACGCTTGAGGATATTATAAGAATGCTGAATGTGTGTGCCAGCCGTCTATGCTGGGGAAGGGCCACCGGTATCAGCCTTTTGATCTTCAGCAGGTTCCAGAGATAGGAGGTCAAAACCATTCCAGATGAAGCGCGCAGGCTGTGCCAAAAAATGTAATAGCTAATTGAAATCCAGGAGTCTGCTGAGCAGTGCTCCTTTGTGTTCTGCTTGGGGTGTAGAGTAGATGCAGCTGTTTGATGTTGCCAGGCAGACCCAGCCAGTCGTACTTTGCACTTTTCACCTGTTTTTTTCTAAGTGCAAGTCCACATTCATGCTCCGTATCCAGGCAGGCAGGAGAGAGGCCTTCCTTGCCCATTCAACTTTACCAACTACACTATTGCTGGTTTTTTTACACCCTTTAATCCCTGTGTGCTGGGCTCCAGCTCCCCTCTATTTGATAAGACACTTGTCTTTAAATATGTTGTCATTAAGGAAAACAAACAATGGAAAAGGACCCAGGGAATGGGCCCTGAATTATTCACAAGCTAGTCTTGGTGGGGGTGGGAAATCAGGGCTTTTGTTAGCCACTCTGCCTGGGAACGTTTTTAACTGTCTTGGGGATTTATAATACTTCTGCTTATTCCAAGCTGTTTCATTCAATACGAGAGAGCAAGCAGAGAAAAATCATATTTGCCCCATATATTTTTCTGTGATGACTTCAGTGAACAAATAATGATGCTTTAAGCGAGTCTGGTAAGGATACCAGCCAAATGCCTGGCTGTAAGCAGAGAGTTCTAGTTTGTAACTTAGAGTTAAGCTAAAGGATAGTCCTCTTCTCCCTTGGATTATACTAGGTCAGCTCTCTAAAGCTCCCTTCACATGCCCCTGGCTCCAGACAAGTCCATCTCCACTTCAAATATCTTTTCTGGTTTCCACTTACCTCCTGAAGCAAATGTAACCACCTTCCCCTTTTCTCCAAAGCCCTACACAATCAATCTCCTACGTAGAATCATAGAAGCGTAGGACTGGAAGGGACCTCAGGAGGTCATCTAGTTCAGCCCCCTGCACTCAAGGCGGGACTAAGTAATATATAATACTGTACATATAGTGCTCTGGCTCTCGCCTCTGTTCATTTGTCCCCTCAGCATGACTGACAAGCCCCTTGGTTTACCATCTTGTGTTCTTACTACCAAATATAACACTCATTTACACACAGGCTCTCTGTCCCCCTCTAGTAGCTGAAATACTACGAGTCCACTGCAGCCTGGGCTAACACCTAACAGCTACTGTGTCTTCTAGCTTAGGTCGTCAAAACTCATGTTTTTTAGCTCCAGAGCTCACAGGTTGAATCCTTGCTGTGGCAATAATGTGGGGTTTGCGTTAGGAAAAAGAAAATTCTCTCCATTCAGCAAACCTGTTTGTTGCAAAAGCCACTTTGACCTTTCCATAATGTCCTGTCGCCTGCTTGTTCTCTAAACGGCTGAATCGTGCTAATATGAAGACAGAAATTGGTAGCCTTGTGCAATATTCTCTATAAATATGTAATTACAATCTTAGCAAAATGGACCCTGTTTTCTTGCTAGTGTTTAATAGCTCCTTTTGGAGCTGTTACAGACTATGATTTAAATGTGTAAGAGACAGTCTTTAAAGCCTGCATCAGAACAGCCCAACCACCCCAGGAATTAAATTCGTAGCGTGCATTTTTCTTTCTGGTTTCCTTCATTAGGGGGCTTGGCAAAGCTTATGGTTATAGGCTTGTCAGTTGTCTCTTAGCTAGGTACAGTCTGCACTAGTGAAATCCCACCAGAGCCATATTTCAGCCACGAGGCCTCGTATCAAACTGCATGCTTATAAATGAATAACTTAGCTCTAGTTTTTATACAGCAAGGGCTGGCAAATCTTTCTTGGCTGCAGCTCGCAGGAAGAAGCATTCAGCAGAGCTGAGGGTTTTTTATTTTCCTGCAGCTTTATTCTTTGATTCGTTGACTAGCTGTTGATGCCAAAATATGAAAAGTCTTTTAAACAGGAATCCACATAAAGTCATATACTGCAGAGGAACTTGTCTGAGATCTTTTGCCTTGCTCTTCTTCTTTGACACTGCTTGTGAGTATGGTCAGAAAGGTGGTTATGTACAAATGGGCCCTTCTTAGTCATCTGATCACTCCAAGTCACATGGGCTGACTTTACTGATAGAATTGGGGCGGGGGAGGGGGTTGCTACTGTTAGCCCTCCCCTACAGCTAAGGGAGCAAGCTGAGTTCTGTTCTATCCTATGTGTCATTGACAAAATTGCCAACTGAATTTGATTGGGGGACTCCTTTTATTGATAATGCTGTCAGAGGCAGAAAAAACTCAGCTTGATCTTCAGATCTTGACTTACGAATAGTGCAAATTTGATAGGGACATGAAAGAAAAAGAATAGACGCGGAAATCCACAAGGTCATGCTTTGTGTAGAGCATCCCTGACTTGCATGTATGACTGCAGAACTACGAGCAAAAGAGCAAAACTTATGCTTGTATAGCTGAGTCATGCAGAGGTTCCAGATTGACTGACTGGAAAATTATCTCAAATCTGCTGTACAACGCCACCCAGAGCTTCCAAAATTATACAGCTCTAACAGCTATTGTATGTTAATTCTTCATCCATGAAACAAAAAAGATGAACAAAGGAACTCAATCCCCTCTCTTAACCTGTTGCTTTGGCTGCGCCACTTAGCAAAACGCTGCCAAAGAAATCAAGTTCATCACCACCTTGGGGAAAGCCGTGTGTGTCTACTGAGACCATGGTGGATTTGTACAGTTAAGAAACTGTGCTCCTCACAGAGACCAATTTGCACAACTTCTCTGTAGCCTTGATGGGTCAGTTGGACAGCCTGCCAGAGCAATTCTGTCCTGCTGACCACACGCAGGATGAAATTGTTTAGGAGAACTTTACAAGACAAGCATTTGTACTCCAGCCTTTTAAATGAATTTAGGTTAGTCTCTTTGGTAGCATACCTGGATATAAAAAAGCAAAGAACCAGTGTTCAAATCTGGTAAAGACATTTCAAAGAGGGTTGTGTGGCTTAGGGCTCAGCTTTGGCATGCCAAACCTCTCTACAACATAATCTGCTGGTCAGGGCCCTGTGTGTAAAAGGAATCAAGGGTCTTCTCCCAAATCCCAAACTCCCTGTCCTCCTGTTGGCGGTCTAGAAGGAGACACTAGAGACAGAATCATCTGTGAAGACTGAATTATTCTTCCTCGCTAGAGGCGGTCCATGTTGGGGTAGCGTGTGTGTGCGTGTCCATTCACTACTTGTGCTGTGGATATCGAAGTGTCTAATCTGGGGTCTGTTCATGACTATATTGGGGAAGATGTGCAAAAGCACTCAGTACTGGCCTAACTGCTCGCACTGAACTCAATGGTGAAACTTCCATCCACTTCAGTGGGCACAGAGCTAGGCCCGTGCTAAGGTGCAGATCACCAGCACAGTTCCAAGGAGTCCTCTGGGGTTAGGGTGACCAAATGTTCCGATTTCATAGGGGCAGTCCCGCTATTTGGGGCTTTGTCTTATGTAGGTGCCTATTACCCTCTCCTACCCCCATCCTGATTTTTCACACTTGCTGTCTGGTACCCCTGTCTGAAGTAGCGCTCTGAGCTACGACCTACCAGCTGAGTTTCAGCCCTGAGTGCATCTGAAAATCCCACCCTACCTGTTATAGTAATAAATGATTGTTCATTTGTTTCCTCCAAGGATTGCATGGTTTTCCATGTGGCGTTTGTATAATATTCCAGTATAGAGATGTGTAACAAAAAGCAACACGACTAGACAGAATTGTTAACTAGGCCCCCTGCATGAGATGCACCATAGGCAAGAAAGATGTTACAGCATGAAGGATAAAGACAAGATCGTTTTCCAAACCACTGGGGAGCCCAGCCTGATTCACAGAGATAACAGACTGACAGCACAGAGAGGAAAATCACTGACTGCTGCTCAGAGGTTTCCTCACGAGGCACAGACCCCCTGCTCTCCAGCGTGAAATGCCGTGATCTGTATTTGTTTGCTCAAGATATTGAGGCAAGAGTCAGCCAAAAAACTAGCTGTCATTAAATACTGATCTTTAAAAAAAATATATAGGTAGATGTTTTGGAAGGAGAGAGTGTTTTAACTGCACAGCCGGAGTGGAAATAGCCTGGAGGAAGGTGGTTACTCAGTTGTCATAAAACCACCAAGTCTTAAGTCTCCAGTTGTGGTTATCATCTTCACTTTCAAGCCTCTCTCTCTGTCTTCAAGCCACATCTGCTGACTTTACTGACATAAATAAGCTCCCAGTACTCTCTCAGCCCTGCAGAGCAGGGGTACAGTTATGGAAGAGCAAGCGAGGTTCTATTCTACCTCATCCTACAATGCTGCCAGGTGGCTTCCGATTGCAGAATCTTTATAACGAGGCAGGATGAAAGACAGAGCATGGCTTGATTTTTCAGATCCCTGGGTTGAGTTTTTCAGCACTGGCAGCTAGAAAAATATCCCTTTGACATCTAAACCCAGCAGCTTATGATCATGGAGAAAGGATAGATACAGAAACCCGTGATGCCAGATTTTCTTAGTCACGTCTCTGATGGTAACAGCACTTCTACATTTTGCGATGGGACTCATTGTTCAGTTAGGCTAGTCACTGAGGTGAATGCAGTAGCACTGATAGTAGCTATATCTTTTATAAGGGCATTTCAAAGCAGTTCTAATACACATCATAATGCTTAGTACATGTAGTATGATAGTGCCTAAAGGTCCCTATCAAGATCAGGGCACCATTGTACAAACACAGTCGAAGAGAGAGTCCCCTGCCCCAGTTTTCAAAACACTTTACAAGCATTACTTGATTAATACCCACAACAGGTAAGTATCATGGTCCCCATTTTAGTGAACAATGCAACAGCTGCAAACGTCAAGTTAGGGAAAGTGAGGCACAGCCAGGTTGAGAGATTTGCCAACGGTCGCTCAACAAGTCAGTGTAGAGCTAGAACTTGAAGCATACTCTTCCATGTCCCAGGTCTATGCTCTACCCACGAGATGACATGGCCTCTCTGATGGGATGGAATATGTGGGCAGCCATTGGTCTGGCATTAGTAACTTAAATGGATCAGGAGAATTTTATTCGGAAACTTCTCTTGGTCAAGAGCAAAACTCTAATCAGACATTAAATTCACCCATCACCTCCCTGCAGGGTGACGCAAACAAGTCGGACACGGATGAGGACAAGACATCTGCCAACTTTGATGAGGATATTGAGAAGCTGAAAGACCTCCATGCAACAGGTAGGAATAAGCTTGAATTTCCTTCTGCAGTGTGCATAGCTATGCTATAACTCTGCTTCCAGAGGCCCTGTAGATGGTTTAGGTCAGGGTTTCCCACATGGTGGGTCCAACCCACCAGGGGGCCTGGTGGCACTCCCTCTCCCCAGCCACCCTCCACCCCCCTCTCTGGTGCTGTGACATCCCCAGGCAGAGGCACGGGGGTGGGAGGTATCTCTGTGGCAAGTGCAGTGCGAAGGAAGCTGCCGAAACCAGCGAGCAGTCAGCCAGCAGCCTGGTAGCGATTGCAGCCCAGCTGTGGGGAGAGAGGGGATGGCTGGGGCACAGAAGGGGATGGGTTAGGGGGAGCCAACCAGGAGGTTTGGGCTTGGGACTAGAGGGCTGGGGAAGGGGAGGAGCAGGTGCAATGGGTCCCCAAAAGACACAAAATACAACTTAGTGAAAAGTTTGGGAACCTCCAGTTTGGGAGCTCTATCCCTGTTCTCTCCCCCCGGGGGCAGTACATTTCATGCGGTGACTCTCCTGGCTGCTATGCTTGTGGGGCGGCAGTTTTGCATTTTCAACTATTCAAAAAGTGTTTCGAATACGAAAAAGACTTTCCAGTCTTAACAAATATGAAGAGAGAACGTGTATGGCTTTTCAATATATCTTTGCCTCAGATATTAAACTGTATTGGCTATTTGGTCACATTACATCTCGTCCCCTTTTAATTTTCAGGGTGGGGTTTTGTTAGGAGCGTTTTAAAGTGTCTTTTGGGCCTGTAGCCAAAATTCATTTGACTCAATGAAATGACAGTCATTTGGCGGCCAAATGGAATTCATTTCAGGTAGAAACAGAAGTATTTGAATGGTTGGGGTCACCAGTTGAGAGTGCTGGAGCAATACTAGGTGATTTAACTGCACAGTCATTCAGCTCAACTGGAAAATTCCAAATATTGGGTTATCAAATTCATCTTCGCTGCGGACGGTTGGCGAACAATCCACAGGCTGAAATTCCTTTGTATAAACTGTTTGCAGAACCACTTTGAATAACAGGCTCATTCAAGGGCAGGAAGGAAATTGCCACTTATTCTCAGGGAGCTCACAAATAGAGAAGGACTGAATTCTCAGAATAAACTGTGGACAAGGAATAACAGGACCATTTGCAGTCTCCATAAACCTCCTAAATGCCAACGTGTGTACAAACCACATAAGGGCATTAATGATCCCATTACAAACCCATTGGCCTGTAAAATGTGTATAGACAGAAGGATCTTGTGTGGTGCAGATTAGCAGATTTGGGGCTTAATCTTCCACCCCTTGAAGTGACTGGCAAAGCTTCTATTGACTTCAGTGGTTTATGGTCAGGCTCTTTGCGCATAAGCAAATAAGCAAACTAAATGCTAAAAATACAAAATCAGGCATTTGAGGAGAATTAGCAGGGGTAATAAAACCCTTGGCTTTCTCAGTGCAGTGGAGGTGGAATCATTTCCTGAACTACCTGTACCAGTGTAAAATTGTTCTTCTCTCCTACGTATGGCAGATGGTCTCATCCTCTCCCCTCCCCCACACGGCAGATTCTGCAATCATTAAACCGAAATCCACTGAGACAGAATAAATTAAGAGTTGCTCTCGACTCCAGACCTTGTATTTGAATCTAGGCTTTTGATGACAGAGTATTACTGCACTCAGTAGTGCAGAAGGAGTTTTGTTATATAGATTCTTGTTTATCTTCATCATGAATACAGTTTCTGCAATTTTAACGAGTACATTATGTTGCTTTCTGAAAAGATCTGATGCCGTGTTGCTGTGACAGCCCCTATGTCTCAAGGAGAGGTCCATTTTCCCTTGCAATAGAGCTGAAACAATATGATGTAATTGCTCCCTTTCTTTTTATTAACTAGCAGCAATTATCAGGGAAAAGTAGTTCATTAGATTATTCTGTTGTATAAGGATTGCTCCTATAGATGTATGCCTGGTTGGAAACCCTTAGTGTTTCCTGTCCCTGGAATGGATGACTAACAATCACAGCGCACATTTGTACAGTGCCTTCTGCCCCGAAGGAATCCAAAGCACTTTACAAAGCATGAAATCTCTGCACCACAGGAAGAGAAGAATAATTTATCCGGATTGTAATTTGGCCAACACATGAGGACTAACAGCCGTTTCCCTTAGGGGAAAAATAATAGTCATGCAATCCACAACTCCAATCCTGATTGCTCCTGAGCACCTGAAACTCCTTTTGTAGTCCAGGATGAGTTTGTAACTCGGCAAATTCTGATGGCCTAGCGGACAGAGCACTGGACTGGAACTCAGGACACCTGGGTCCTATTCCTGGCTCTGCTGCTATCCTGCTAAGTTACCTTGGACAAGTCACTTCGCCTCACCATGCCTCAGCTTCCTCCATCTGTTAACTGGGGATAATGACACCAACCCCTTTTTAAAGCCGTTTGAGATCTCCTGATGAAGAGTGCTAGGTAAGAGCTAGGGATCGTTATTAAGATTGGGCCTTCTGAATGCTCCTGCCCTTGGCCATCTATCTCCTACGAAAGACCGACCTGGCATTGGTGGCCCCAAGGAATTTCAATTTGATCTTCCATTCAGTGAAGTCAATAGGAGACAAACGGGGGTTGCCCATTTTAAAAGTGCTGGTTGCAGTCCTCAGCTAAGCTCCTGAGCGGAGGCCTAACTGCAGCTCGCCTTCTTTCCAGAGATGAAGATGTACTCCCTTGCCATCACCCCAAATGGTCACGTGGAGGGCAGGGCGAGCATACCCCCTCCCATCATCATGCGCACTGCTGCTACTCCCATGCCAACGCCAAAGTGCTCGCCGCACATGGATTCGGTGCACACCTTCGTGGACTCAAGGAGAGGGAGCAATGCTTCAGTTGATCCACTGAGCTACGATCAAAAGTCCTTGGTATGTTACCAGTATTAGCAGTTGCCTATGATCTGCCTTTTATATAACACAGAGGGAGATATAAATGTATAATATTATAAGCAGGGCTGGTAGCACTGCCTCTGATTAAGGTTGCCCAATATTTCCCATTATAAGACCCTGTTTTCAGTTGCATATAGCTTTGAAAAACTCTAACCATTTGGGCTGAAATTTTCCATGCTGTGTATCTGCCTCAGGCTGAATTGTTTTGGGAAATTGCAGCCAAAACAGTTTAGCCATTTCTGAGAGGGAGGCTGGGAAAAAATACATTGTTTCTTCCCATGTTAAAAAATTCGGGTGACCTTTTCTTTGAGCAGCTTTAGTATCCCCGTGCTTTGGAGCTAGGATTTGAAATGTAGCGGGGGTGGGTCAGGGATATGCCCTTTGCCATCCTTGTGAAAAGGCTGCCCCACAGACAGCAACCTCCTGGTAGCCCTGATTCATCCTCAAAGTAGGTCCAGCCTGTGCACTGAATGAGGCAAGCATCCTGTGGGAAAAAATAGTAAGTGATCATGTAATTAAAGACGGTATCGTAATGCATACACACAAAAAGACATAATTAAGGTTGCACACTGGCAATCTTCATTTTGGCATTTACTAATTTTTGAGTACTTGACTTTGCAACCTTTCATGCTCCTTTAACATTTTGGGTGGGTTTGGTAACATATCTAGGTTGTGTACGGAGCTGATCACAAATCGGAATTGCCATACTGTGGGAAATTCTCAAATTTGTTTTCAGACAAAAATTCAAAATATCTAAACCTATCACAGAATGGAAAGATGTGAAAAATTTTGATTTGGAAATGTCATGTTTTGTTTCAGGTAGACATTAATCTCTGCACGGCCTGACCTATCACGGTGTTTGATGGGATTTATAGTTCTCGGTCCCTAAGTCCCCATTCCCCTCTATTGCCTAGCTCCCTGGTTGGACTACATCTCCCATGATACATCGTGGTGACTTCCTATCCCATGATGCACTGCGACTCAGCAGTAATTTTTCCTACCCTGGGTTGGGTGGTGGAAATGTAGTGATCAGTGGGAAGATGAGATCAGACAGCAGTGGGCATGATGAAATAGGGCAGGATGGTCATAACAGTGGATTCGGGCTGCAGAGAAGCAGGGAGGAATCCAGAGTCGCAGACTGGACTGTCAGGTGCAGCGCTGGATAATGTGTGGTCTGTCATCAGGAGGGCTGACGTGACAGGGAATGCCTAGAGCAGTCAAGGTGAGTTGCTGGTGCTGTAGTCACTGGAGAAACTAGGGTCTGGGGGCTTTGCTGCTTCATCTGCAGAAGGCTTAAGGAAGACGAGGTTACTGGGTGCTGCACAGGTGGGGAATTGGGACTCGGTGCCCCTGAACAGTTTACCTTGTTTACGATGGAGGTGTCAGGAGAGAGGATGAGCTGGCTTAGCTGACTGGATGCAGGCAGCCCCAAACATTACACCTGGGCACTCTCTTTGAAGGGTTTCATTTGGCTTTTGCACAGGCAAACCACTATGGTAAGAAACACGTTCTTCCTGGAATGACTGCACAGCCCCCAGGCGTCTCAGAGATGAGCAAAGCATCTGTCAAGCAGAACTAAGGGGTGGTGGTTCTGCAGGGCCCTAATTCCTTGTGGCATTTTAATGATTGGCTAGATGTGAGGCCCACCTGTGAGGCCGGAATAAACCATCTTGGAATGACTGCAAAGGAATCTGAATGCTTGTTCACCCCTCATATGGCTGCTCTGCTCTGTTCTTGTTTATTATACAATGGCCCCTTCTTGAGGGGAACAAACAGAAACCAAGAGCTGAAATAATGGATTATCCTTAGGGAATAACCATCTATGGGGAGGGAGATGGCTGGAATTACTGAACAGGCAGTAGATTTTGTTGCACTTACAACAGGGCAGTGGGTGGGAAGGCGTGAATACAGAAGGACCAGAGTTAATGGACAAAAACAGGTTTCCATCTATGCTTATCGGCCCTGTTTTTCACTATGTAACTTCAATATCATGTCGAAATCAAAGCAGTGGAGCATGAATGCGCTTCATGCAGCATGCTGAGGTAGAACCGTTATCACCTTTGGTAAGTTGCTTAGCCAAGGTAATGCTTCTGAAAAGAAAACAGATGACTCTATAGTTTGTCTTGGGTTTACATGGGATTGCTGGCTCATGGCTCGAATCAGGACACAAGCAGCTACCCAATGGAACAGCACTGAGATGAACCTTAATCGCAACCAATGAGAATGCTTAAAGCAGTCAGCTCTGTTTCTGTGCCAGAAGGAAAACGTTAAGAGAAAAGTTTTCTTTCTAGGTTTCGCTGCTCTGACCTTGAACGCTTTCGTCCCAGGAACCATTCAGCGATGCAAATTGCAGTCACAAAATAATCATCTTCAGACATTTACTGGGGGGCGGAATCCATTTGAGTACATATTTAAGGGAAAATGAGGCTACTGCTTGGGTAAACTTTTCAAAAGCACTTAGGTGCCTAAGACCCATTGAAAGCCAATGTGATTTGGACACCTAAATCACTTAAGTGTTTAAAAAAATATTACCCAGTGGGAATAGAGTCTTAGGGCTGGACACATTTTTGCTGCCAGAGTGGTGTAAAGGGATCTTAGTTAGTGTAAAGGAGAGGCAGGCCCTTAGGAAGCAGTTGTGTGATTTTTACTGACACACACAAGAATGTATCTCCAGTGACTGATCCCAGCCCTGCCATCGAGTTGGTGTGGAGCAGTCCCACTGTAACTGATTTCTCTGAAAAACAGGACTACATCAAGTGTTCTATAAAAGGGCTCTGTGACCCCAAGAGGGGATTCCATAAAATCCTCCTTGGCTGGGCTCCTCCATGGATCTGGGCTCCTCCTGCATGGATCTGGAGCAGATGCGGAGCCAGCCTTGAGTTTTCATTAGTTGTGCCCAGTTTACATGGGGAATGTTTTAAGAGAGGTGTTGAGTCAGGTATGTGGACTCAGACCCCAGGCCATAGTGTGTTGAGTGTAATTTCGGGGGGGAATCAATAGCGTTTGTAATTCTGGAAAAGGGGAAGTGCTATGAAAGCCTTCTTGGAGCCTTTCTAATGTGGCTGGCATGCACAGGCAGGACCCTGGGTGCTTAAAACCTACATGGGATTCAGGAATCCTGCACTGTGAAGGGTTCTAGCCATGCAGAGAGTGCACTTGAAAGAAACAGCTTTGATGTGGGTACACCTGGGTACCCAGGTATACGGGAGTCAAGGAGATGAGAGAGATTGCAGAAAAGCACTCAGCTGGAACTCCAGTGTTCCCAGTGTGGGGCCCTGTCCAGCAGCGTGAACTTACCTGTCTTAGCCGTTAACAACACCTGCAATGTTCCCTGGCTGTTCTTAACTGAATGCCTGTCTTGTCTCTGGAGCCGCCTGGCAGTTTGTGCCATAACTGCTGGGCTAAATTCCTTTCCCTCTGAGCCATTTCCTTCCCTCTTCTGCTTGAGGGTGAAATCTCATGTGTTGTTCCCATCTCTCAGTCCAGCCTCCGCAGCTCGCCGTGTGCGAACTGGGGACCCAACAGCAACTGGGGAAGCCGACGCTCAAGCTGGAACAGCCTCAGCAGAGCCCCAAGCCTCAAAAAGAAGAACCAGTCTGGGGAAAGAGAGTCCTTGCTCTCTGGGGAGGGGAAAGGGAGCACGGATGATGACTCTGATGATGCCAAATCCAGCACTGTCAGCAGAGCCACCCTGCACCGCCGGGCGGAGTCCCTGGATTACAGAAGTTCCTTGGACTTGCCTGAGCTTCTCCAGTTCCCCACCATGCGCCACTCCCTCAGCATCAACCCCATGGCCGTGCTGCCCGCAGAGTACCAGGACTGCAATGGCAAAATGATGCATGTGCCCAGCGAGTTCTTCCTGCGCATCGACAGCCACAAGGACGACCCCTTGGACTACGACGACGACATGGACGACGTAAGTTGCCGTGGAGATCAGGCAGCTGTGGGGGTAAGGGAGCCTTTCCCCTGTAAGGTGCTTGTTCAAATCCTGGGCAGAGATGTTACCACCTACTGGCTGGTGTAGATGAAAGAGTCCAGTTCCTCGTGAATTGGCATCCACTTCCCAAAGAGTTTTGTTTGCCAACAGGGAGGTTCTGTTACTGTCTGATCTGTAGGCAAGGTGAAGTGTCCAGGCGATGGGCACCCACCTGGGTGAGCTACAATCCCTGGCTGTGGTTGACCCCCCATCTCAACCAAATTTCACCCCAGGCATTAGATCTTTACCAGCCTGCGTCAGTCCCAATCCCAGCTGCTGGTCTGAGCGTCAGATTGCCCTGTCACAAGGTTTCTGTTCTACCTTTGGCTGCACGTGTACAGTACTTCCGTTGTACTCCGTGGGACTCTTATTCATTTCCCTGCGAGCCTGATGGGAGGGTAGGAAAGATGGTGTTTTGGATAGGGCTTTGGATTGCGACACGTGGAAACCTGAGCGCAATTCCTGGCTTAGCCACAGGCTCCATTTGGACCTCTGGCACGTCACTTTACTGTGGTGATGGGGGCCAGATAAGGACACAGATAGAATTTGGCTGTGAAAATGAAGACCTAACACTGCCTTGTTCAGAAACCACCTATAGAGCAAAGAATTCAGAGGGTCGTTTGAGAAGGGCAGAGGGACCCCATGGGCTAAAGAGCCGGGAAAACTAAAGAAAAGAGCAATTTCTTTGTTCTCTCCAGAGTTACTGCTACAGGATTCGTAAAGCCCTGGAGCCCTACAAACCAGAATGGTGCAAGAATCACGAAGACTGGTCCCTCTACTTGTTTTCTCCTCAGAATCGGTAAGAAACCCCAGTCCACTGGGTGGGCTGTCAGCTGAAAACTGGGGCTTGGGAGAAGCTCATTCTGTTCAGCAGGATACACTCAGCCCCAACTGAGGGAGAAGAATTCTGTGAGGGAATCCTCACAGGTCTTGTGTTTCTCTCTCCCTAGCCATTCAAGTGGGTTTTACCACAGGAGGGGCTGTTCCAGACTCCAATTTTAGTCAGCCCTTCCGTAGGCAAAACTCTTGTATGGGGAAGGACTGAGTGAGAGCCTCCGAAGTTGGACCCCTTGTGCTCTAAGTAACCTTTCTGTGATAGGCAGAATCACTGGACCGGGCCGTCGGCACCTTGGCAGGAAGCTGAGGTGACTTATTAATACAGTTAAAATTATGATTGTTATTTCTTGTTTCTTTCATTGATAATGAGTGCAGCAAGCTGTGCACAGGAAGGTCCTATCTCAGTACGCTGAGGTAGTTACCATCGAAGGATTTAAAGGAGTCTCTCAGGAAAGGAAATCCCAGTCAGAGGGGTGAGTTCCAAGCTTGCTGACCCAGACTGGCTTCTGGCCATGACCTCTTCCTTTCTGCTCCTTTTCCCCCAGGATTCGAGCGATGTGCCAGAAGGTTATAGCCCACAAGATGTTTGACCATGTGGTTCTGGTCTTCATCTTTCTCAACTGCATCACCATTGCACTGGAGAGGCCCGATATTGACCCCCACAGCACGGTGAGCAGCCCCCCCATCCCTTTTCCTGCACCCACAATAACTTTTCCCCAGCCACATCGGGGAAGGAACCTGCGGGATGGAGGATGCTGGGTTTCTGCTGTTTAAATGACTTGCCTCCTGCTGTTGATTTCTGTTTTACAGGAGAGGATATTTCTGAGTGTCTCCAATTACATCTTCACTGCAATCTTTGTTGCTGAGATGATGGTGAAGGTAATTATGTGACTGCGCTAAACCTGCCAACTCACAATGAGGTCTGGCCTCTGAGGTCTGAGAGCTAAGCTGAGCTGTATTTCACTGCACGTCAGTGTCTGTCATGTACAGCAAATAGGCAAAAGGCATGAGGCCACAGCTTAAATATCTTTCTCCTGCTGGTTCTAGGTGGTGGCCCTTGGCTTCTTCTCTGGGGAAAATACCTATCTCCAAAGCAGCTGGAATGTCCTGGATGGGATCCTGGTCTTTGTGTCCATCATTGATATTATCGTCTCCATGGCATCAGCAGGCGGGGCTAAGATTTTGGGTATCCTTCGAGTCTTAAGACTGCTGCGGACCTTGAGGCCTCTCCGGTACTTTCACACTGGGCAAAATGGATGTGTGGGGTTTGGGCTTGTCTTCATGGCAAGCTATTAAGCGTCAAGCCATGGTCTGAATCTACAGTGGAAGTCCAAGCACACAGCTTGGCTGTTGCTACTTGAAAGCACAGTAAGCTAAGCTGCATTCCAGGACTTTCACTGTGCTGTAGCAGTGTCCACCTGGGACATTACTGTGCCGCTAGCTGGTGCGCGGTAGATTCACACCTGGACTTGTCACGCAGTAACTTGCCATGTAGGTGAGCCCTTTCTTTTGTTTTGATGAATCAAGAACTTTGAAGGGAAAGACTTGATTCCTTAAGCTACTGAAACTCTTCTGAAGCAAAATATCCTCTTCAAGCTAACACTCATATAGCACTTTTCATGCAAAAACCTCAAAGCGCTTTGCAAAGGTGGTGAACATTGTTCCTCCTTTACAGGTGGGGAAAATGAGGCATAGGTTGATGAAGTGACTCACCCACCAACAACAGGCCAGGCCTCCTGAGTCCCAGTAATCTATCCACTGGGACACACTAAAAATACTGAATGGTTTCAGTGCAATGCATGCACCGTGTCAATTGGAATCGTCATGATAGCTCATCTCACTTTATGGCATCCTTGCAAATTCATGATGAAAGTGCTCTGATAGAACAATAGCTGATAATGATGGGAAAACTAATGGTATTTTACTGGGCCATAAAAAATTATTCTCACTACAAATGAGTGTTAACAGAAATTGGCAACGCTGATTGTAGTGAATCTGCTCTGGGATGGAAAAACAAGTAATTGCTGTAGTAGAAGGTTCTTCCAAAGTTGTAAAACGTGAGTCACATTTCTGGATTAACACCAAGCCAGGATCCTTCTCTGTTTCAACATCAGAGTCATAAGAAGTTGTGTGTTTGTGAAGATTTCCAGGCCAGCTTTGCAGTCTCCAGCCTGGTATACACACAATGTTGAACCAGTTTAGCTAACGGTATGATTTTAAACCACTTTAGTTAAACTGGTACAGCCTCCTATGTGGACTCTTATATTGCTGTGAGCTTGGCTTTGATCTGGCATTGATCAATATACAGACCCAAGCTAACCCAGTATAATCAGTCTAAAACCAATAAGAGTGTGTCTGCACAGTAATTTAACTAACTTGTTTTTTTAAACCAATTTAAAATAATCCAGTGTAGACAAGCCGTCAACGGCGATGGAGAAATATATGAGCTTTCAATTGCTTATTATCAGAAGTGAATGAATGTGAACACCAAATGGGTTTCGGTCCATCTGTTGTATATGCACACACTCAGCACCTGTGAGGAAGAGCAAAATGACGGGTACTTTGTCTTCACCACTATCTAGAAGAGCTGATCTGGTTTGGGGCAGGAAGTTTTTATCGGACTCGCACTGTGTGTATGGTGAATGCCTTCCTCACGCTGCATTTTTATCATAATTTTACATATCAGGCTGGCTCCCTAATCAAAGTGACATGTTACACTGCACAGCCTCACAGCCATTCCCAAGTGAGAAGGTCGCATTGGCTGAGAGTGAATTGGCAATTAAACAGGTGCCGGCAATAATTTGATAAGCTCCAGCTTCTGTAGTCTTTCTCCTGTGTGTGTATATCTAATACCACCTAGACACAATGTAGCTGTCGGCTAGGAAGAGGAAAGGTCATGTTTTCAATATTTGAAAGAGGAATAAAGGGAATTTGCATTTTGTTTGATAGCACAGTAATAAAGGGACGAGGAGAGTATAAATACTTGGGGAATTCTTATCGGCTCACTTTGCCCATGCCCATTTTGCATCATGCCCGACAAAAACACATTCACTTTCCCATGAAATTTCTTTGGAAACAAGATAGGTGGCTCCAGAAACGTGTGGTCCTTAGGAAAAAGAGCCGTTTGCCTCTTTCCATCACACTAGTAAGCCAGAAACAATCCGGCCCGTTCCTACCTAAGCAATGGCTTTTGTGTATTCGCTAGTTATTTCCTTGGTGGCATTAATGTTTCCATCTAATTTGTTGCTTTGGTCTCCCAGTCTGTTGTCTGAATTTGTCTTTACTGCTGCCCTCTTAGACTGCAATCTTTTCAGAGTAGGGACCATCTCTTTCTTTGTGTATTTACAGGACCTAGCGCAATGGGGCACTCTCCTGGCTTGGCCTTTTTGGGCAGTACCGTATTTCACAATGGTTGTGGTAGATTCTCCATCATCAGCCATTTTAAACAGGAATGATTTGGGGGAAGTTCTACGGTCTGTGTCCTGCTGGAGCTCAGACTGGATGACCACAATGGTCCCTTCTGGCCTTGGAACCTATGAAGAATAATGGAAATCAGGGCACAAATGATGTATGAACAAATATAAGGGACAGAATTGGGAAGAATTAGTTCCAGAGAATAATTCAACTTGCTGTATTCACAAAGAGCCCACCATTGACTCTGGTGTTACTTACATAAGTCTTATGCACTATTATTCCAGAGACCATCCAGTTTCTCTGTCACGTTATTCATTGCTAGCTTGAGAGAACAAGAAGCTACTTAAACACGCCTCACTAAGAGGAAGTATAAACCACCTGATGTTACCTATTCACTGGGCAGCCCCAGGCTTACAACATCTACCTTTTATCCTCCGTCCCTCCTTCACACATCTCTGCTTGCCTAAATTATCAGCCTCCTGGGCATTAAAGTGTTAGCTTCATTTTGCATGGCAAAGTTATCAACAAGGATCCTGCACCCCACCTCTTAAAAAGTTTTGACATTTCTCAACTGAGACATCCAGACTCCTGGAAAAAGTCCCCAGGGCTTGTGGTGCTCTTTGGGCACAAACACATTTCTCAGACCCACACAGGAGATCCTTTCTCTAGGCACTCGCATGGAAAAGAAAAACATCCAAACTTTCTGTGCTGCTGTAAACCGTGCCTCTGGATCCACTGCTGCGCTCCTCTGCAAATAGAAGGCAGTCGGTGCTGCTCATTAATAGGGTGACCCCTTTTTGTTACGGAGCCTGTCAGCCACAAATCCCTTTTGTCTCTGAGCCAGTTCCCAGACTGTTTAGGTAGGAAACAACCCCACTCGTATGATAAAACACCCCTCCCCTTTATAAATGGTGTCTTGCGGTTCAATCCCGCAAAAGGGGCTGAGCACCATGGGCCCAAGGCAGCCTGTGCTTAACTAAGTGCTTGAGTGATCCCGCTGACAGCAAGTTGAACATGTGCTTAAGTGCCTGGCTGGATTGGGGCCAGGGTGCTCAGTACATTGCAGGATTGAGCCCTTGGTTCATTAGCCTTCCTGAGCATTTCCAAAGATGGAACATCTGAGTAACTTACGAAATAGGTGTGTTCTAAAGGTCTGAGCCCAAGACTGCGAGCCACAAATGCAGTGCTCTAAACCTGCCTCTGCCTTCAGAAATCCACCAGAAACAGACTCTCTGTGCCCTCGCTTAACCAGCCTGTGCTTGAGTTTCTCCATCTATAAAATGGAGGCTAAGACTGCTGTGAGTTACTGTCTATACGCTGCTAGAAAGATTTTACATGCTTGGTAATTCGTGGCAAAGTTCAGGCTTGGTATAAGGCCACTGAACGCAACCTCTGCCATTCCAGATCAGACGAGTGGTTCAGTATCCTGTCTCTGATGGTGGCCAGTATTTCAGAGGAAAGTGCTAGAAACCCTTTAGTGGGCAATTGTGAGAAAGTCCAGCAGAGGGCAACGAAAATGATCAGAGGGCTGGGGCACATGACTTATGAGGAGAGGCTGAGGGACCTGGGCTTCTTTAGGCTGCAGAAGAGGAGTGAGGGGGGATTTGATAGCAGCCTTCAACTACCTAAAGGGGAGTTCCAAAGAGGATGGAGCTCAGCTGGTCTCAGTGGTGGCAGATGACAGAACAAGGAGCAATGGTCTCAAGTTGCAGTGGGGGAGGTCTAGGTTGGATATTAGGAAACACTATTTCACTAGGAGGGTGGTGAAGCACTGGAATGGGTTCCCTAGGGAGGTGGTGGAATCTCCATCCTTAGAGGTTTTTAAGGTCAGGCTTGACAAAGCTCTGGCTGGGATGATTTAGTTGGGGTTGGTCCTGCTTTGAGCAGGGGGTTGGACTAGATGACCTCCTGAGGTCTCTTCCAACCCTAATATTCTATGATTCTACAATTCTATGAAACGACCTGCCCATAGGAGATATTCCTTCCTAACCTTCATCAGCTGGTGAGACTGGCTTGTGCCCTGCAGCAGGAGGGTTTATATCCCTTATACATTTTTATCCTATCTAATGTAACTGTGAATGTTCTCATTGTCTATATAAATGTCTAATCTGCTTTGAGGCCCTGCTACGTGTTTGATCTCAGTGAAATCTTGCCGCAGTGAGTCCCACAGATTTAATTATGCATTGTGTAAACTAAGTCTTTCCTTTTTGGTTTTCAATTTCAACTTCACCCCCTCTCAGTCTGTTACGAGAGGGTAAATTGGAGCATGAAACTGACTCAATACCCAGGGCACCATGCATAATGTTGTTATGCAGCCTCGTTATTTTTTTTAATTGCCGCACAACTGTATTGTAAGTTGTTATTTAAAAACAAAGGCCTGATTCTCATCTATACTAAGGCCCTTTAAGCACACTTGCACTCTTTTTAAGGCCCCTTTATGGTACCTGAATGGTGGGAGATGGCCTTAGTGTAAATGAACACCAGGCCCGATGTTTCCAGCTCTCACGCGTGCAAAGAGAACTTTCAAAATGTGAGCCAAATGCAGCCCTTGCAGAGACATCTGCCTGAGTGTACAAAGAGCCTTAAACACTAGCCCTGAGAGAAGGGCAGGTCCGTGAACACTTATCTCTTTCCCGGGGGTGTGGTGAGGCTTAATTAATTAACACCTGTACAGCGCTTTGAAATCAATTGATGAAAGGAGCTATAGAATAGTATAGCGTAATACACTATATGATAGGGGACCATACCAATACGTATGGGGGATAAAGAAGGGTTATATCAGCCTGACTGCCCACAAGGAGGAGGAGGAGGAGGAGGAAGAATAAAGATGGGATAAATGGAGGCTAGACTAGATGGCCCTGGCGGTCCCTTTTAATTCTATGGTTGTATGAGTCTAGGATGAGTGCCAAGCTTTGTTCTGCTGCTTTTTCCCCAGAGTCATCAGCAGAGCTCCAGGTCTAAAACTGGTGGTGGAGACCTTGATATCATCCCTGAGGCCTATTGGAAATATTGTGCTTATCTGCTGTGCTTTCTTCATTATCTTCGGGATCTTAGGGGTTCAGGTAAGACGCTCCCTCTGTAACCAAGCACTCATTCAGATAGTCCCTTCTCGCCCGCCAACAAGACAGAGAGGCCATTCAGAATAGGCTGCTGTGTGAGGCAAGCCACTCCAGTCCCTCCAGGGACCTGGAATCCTCTTAACCCAACAGAGAGGCTTCAGGCTTTGTGCCTGAAGAGGGGTACCTCAGCTGCAGGGACCAGGGAAGGAATCCCAAATTCCAACCAAGGCAAACAATGATCTGTCATTGGAACAGAACCAAGCGCCCATGCCAGGCTTCCTGAGATATTTTTCCCCCCTCCTCTTCAATTTCAGCTTTTCAAGGGCAAGTTCTACTGCTGCGAAGGACCAGACACCAAAAACATCTCCACTAAAGCCGACTGCACTAGCATGCACTACAGATGGGTCCGGCGGAAATACAACTTCGACAATTTAGGGCAGGTAAAGTAGTTCTTGTTCTGTCTGATGGGCTCTTCCGAACGAGTCCCTCTCCAGCATTGACCTTCCAGTCATCTCATCGGCAGGTCCCCCGTTTAGGCCCTGGTCTACACGGGGGGTGGGGGGGTCGACCTAAGATATGCAACTTCAGCTATGCAAATAGCATAGCTGAAGTTGGCGTATCTTAGGTCGACTTACCTGGCCGTGAGGATGGTGGCAAGTCGACCGCCGCCACTCCCCTGTCAACTCCACTTCCACCTCTCGTGAGCTGGAGTTCCGGAGTCGACGGGGAGCGCGTTCGGGGATTGATTTATCCCCGTCTAGACTAGACATGATAAATTGATCCCCGATAAGTAGGTCACTACCCGCAGATCCGGTGGGTAGTAAAGACCTGCGCTTAGTTTTATTTATTTAATGTTTTAACAAAACCCAGGAGCTGAGTCTGGTCCCATTACTCACCCTGAGTAGTGCCATTACTTCAGGGCACCACTCCTGGTGTAAGGTACTGTTCAGCAGGAGTAAGGGGATTGCAATCTGGCCCCCAGTGTGAAATAATACCTTGATTTAAAAAAAATAAATAAATAATTGAATCAGATGTTATGTGTTTCAGTGGCATGTATAAATAAATAACAGCACTGAGCAACACTACACCTAACCCACAGATCAATCTGTTATGTAGCCCCCGGTGGGATCCACTGAGGATGTGAGGATGTTTCACCCCTGGGCTCTTTAACTCAAGCATTAGCAGTTGATGCTTTAGCTCTGGGGGTCCCTGGTTCTCTCCCCACCGTGTTGAGCCAAATGATGGCTGTCACATGCTCTGAGCAGAATCAATAGCATGACCTCACATTTTCCCTCATGCAGCATTGCCAACTCTTGTGATTTTTATCATGAGTCTCGTTCTGGAACAGCCTTCCTGTGGGAACAGTGGAGGCAAACAACCTCACTCGCTTCAAGATGGCACTTGGCAAAATTATGAACGGGACTATATTACAGGCTTGCCTGTAATAGGAGAGGACTGTACTCAGTGACTCAGGGGTCTCTTCCAGTCTTATGTCCTATATCCTATGTTCCTATTTTTTTCCCTTAAAGCCCCAGCACCTGGAGTCAGTTAATTGTGTGAGAATCTCGGCTTTCATTTTTTTAGAATATTTAGTTTCTAACCTTCGTGTTTGCAAAGAAAAGCTTGAAAAAAATTACCCCGTCCAGATTTTTGTACACTTGGTATGGGCCATGCTGCCCGTGTAGCTGAGCAGAACCTGATCTTTGTTTATAAGTGCATGAATGAATCTGAGTGGAACTAAAAATGAAGCTAACCAGTCAGCTTTCATTGTCCAAGCTCCGTTAAATGCAAAAACCAAACCAACAGCTTAAATGGTTAAAATCGCAGTAAATTCCATTTTAAAAAATTATCTCCGTTGTGTTATGAATTGTTTTAGCAGGTCATTTGACTCTTGTTGGTTTCATTCCCTCTTTGAGGCTTGAAATACATTGTGTTCCCCCATCAACATGGTCTGCAAACGTTGATTGTTTTTCTCCCCTATGTACTGAAGGCAGAGGAAACTGACGTGACTAAGTAATTCTGCCATTTCTCTTTGGTCCCTATGGCCCTACCTTTCCACTGCTAGTCTGAGAAACTCAACGAGCAAATGAGTCCACCCCTTCCTCCCTTAAAAAGACCAAGAGGAGGTGGATAGCAGCAGGGCTGATCTTTATATTATTTCTTTTCCTCGCAGGCTCTGATGTCCTTGTTTGTCCTCTCATCCAAAGACGGCTGGGTGAACATCATGTATGATGGCCTGGATGCTGTAGGCATTGACCAGCAGGTAGAAACAAAAGACCTCAAAAAGTTTTACAAGTTTAGTGTTCGTGGTCCGGCTCACTACGCACAGATCACAGCTGTTAATGTAACTGAGTAACCCTCCCAGGCGCTCTGCGATGGCGCCGATTCCAGTAGAGGCCTCCAAAGTAGCAGCATGGTCCTGAACCGCCTGAGAACCGCAGCTGAGCACTGACGGGCACTTCAGTCAGGGCTCAGTTGTCCCCTGGATGCCGTCTGGGTGTGATGGGGCCCCAGTTCAGCAGATGTCTCCAGAAGGAATTCTGGGAATCTCAGCTGGAGGTCCCAACCTCCCCAACATGGCAGCTACCCATCCCTTTAAAAAGCTACAGCAAACTCCTCACTCTATGCCTGGACAGCTTGGGTGCCTGGAGTACAGCCCTGGCCCCACCATCACCGCAACCTTCCCTACCCTCTTTCAGGCCCTGAGTGTCCATGGAGCCACTAAGAGGGAGCAGGGGCTGTGTCCTCCAGTGGGACTCTGGGCAGCCCCTATGCAGCAAGGTGGGGAAGGATGCTCTTTGTGTACCGACGCAGGGGCTGGTCAGAATCTTGCTTCTACTCAGAAATGGTTGCAATGGTCCATCTAGTGCAACTTTCACAAGTGACATGGAGCCTGTCAAAATGGACATGTTTTTGACACATGAATATGCAGAAGATAGAACCCGCTGCCCACAGGCAGCTCTGAGTCAGCCCTCTTCCTCCCTCAGCATCGCTGAACTGCTGAAGAAAACACTATGCAGTGAAAGCTACAAATCATGTCCTAAGGACAGATACCTTGGGACCAGAACACCAGCTCCAAGGGGCCCTGAAAACATGTACCATTCCACTGTTGCTATAAGGAATGCATGGTGAACATGAATGTATTTCCATGAAATAGAAAATAATTGGGGATGTTAAAAAGAGGTGCTACCGAATTTGGGTGTTGGGAGGCTTAAAGCATTAGCAAAATTGTCTCGAGATCCTTAGGTGAATGGTACCAGGTCGTAACAGTGGTAGCCCTTTGTACTTAGCATCTGCAGTGTTCAAGGATCTCAGAACAATGGGCCTCTCTTCAATTAAAACGATTTCCATTCCAAAAATTGTGATCTTGAGAGGGATTTTTTTTCCAGCCAAATTATGGTTTTCATAAAAGAAGGTAAAATTTCAGCAGGGGAGAAAATGGGTGAAAGGAAAACTTACTGAGAAACAGCCCATGGGTTCTCCAAGCCCTATTCTCCTACCCATGGGAATCCACCACTGACTTCCCACTGCTGCTGGAGACTTGATATGTCTGTTTTACAATGACACACACTTTTCTCCTCTTCTCTCTTGCCCTCTCCTGCCTCCCATCTCTCAGCCCGCCCAGAACCACAACCCCTGGATGCTTCTCTACTTCATCTCCTTCCTGCTCATCGTGAGCTTTTTCGTGCTCAACATGTTCGTGGGGGTGGTGGTGGAGAATTTCCACAAGTGTCGGCAGCACCAGGAGGCAGAAGAGGCCCGTCGGCGGGAGGAGAAGCGGCTGAGGCGCCTGGAGAAAAAGCGCAGGAGTAAGGAGCTATACGTGTCTGGTCGGTAGACTGCATTACAAACCAAAATCTTTCTGAGCTCTGCCTGCTTCCAAAGCAAGACTTTCGTTTTTCTTTGGTTTGGTTGACATGGGACTAAAAAGGCCGCTTTGTTTATTTACTCCTTTGGCGACGCCTTAAGTCTCAGGGCTACACATTCCCTGGAAGTGTTCTCTATGAGCTTGATAAATGTTGCCCCTTTGTGTAGACGGTAGGCAGAGTAAAGGCCAGCAAGCCTGGAAAGCAGAGTCCTATCTGAATTACTAGTGAGCCCCTCAAGACATGATTCTTGCATTATCTTCAGAAAGCGGGAAGAAGGCCGTTGGGCGAGCGAGGGCTTTACTGAGTAAACGCGAGCGACGTTTGCCTCATGTGCGAAGGCAATTCACAAAGGCATCCCAGTGCCCTGGGGCTTAAAGTGTCGCCTGCATTTTTAAATTACGATGGTGGTGGTTTGATTTTTTTTTCTTAGATCAAATAGTTGCGATGCTTTTTAGGATCTCGGCGCATGGCCCCGCATGCCACGCACATGCTGCATGAGGGCATGAGCAAAACAGGCTTGGGGAGAGGAACGGAGCCCCAGCGCGGGGAAGTCTTCTTGAATGGAATCCATTAGACAGGATGCTTGCCTAGCCACCTATTGCAGGAGACCTTTAGCACAGAGCCATGATCTAGGTCTTGGACAGGCCCTCTAAACACGTTGGATGGAAACAGTGGCCACTGGAGAGTCATTTGGGACCTACATAGCTTTGATCAATTCTGACCGTGGATTTCTTTTAGGGATGGCCAAACCAGACCAGAGAACATCAGAACCTGCCTGAGTCTTTGCCCATTTCTAGAACTGAACCTTCTTGAAAGATCCCAAATGTTTCAGCTCATTTTTTCCTGTCGTAATTTTTCACTTTCACTGTCCCTGCCAGGTTCCAGCTGCAGGTAGGAAATAGCAGGGAGTTGTTTGAGTATTCCCAGCATGCCCAGCTGCAGGAAGCAATAGAAACATCCCCAAGAACCTGTCACACGATTCCCAGCCACATTAGCAGACCCAGGAGACTAGTTTCGAGTTGGTTGAAATTTGTCATACCTGAGTGGAGGGATACGCGCCAAGCAGCAGTTTCTTAGTGGAGCACAGACGGATCTAAGAGGCAAGGTGCTTTCAGCTCCACCAGGATCTCTAGCACTTCGTCCCGTGGATTGTACCCTTATCATTATTCTGCCTCACATAACCTCCTGCAATGGCCAAGTGCCCCTTAATGACAAACTGCCCGCAGTCTCCTAAAACATAGAGCAATAGGCATCTGTTTTCAGCAGGGAGAGCTGCTGTTAAATCAAAAAGTTATGTCTCCGCAGTAATGACATGGCAAGCAGGCGGCTGTGCTCACTGAAACCTCGGCCCCAGCCAGTTTCCTCCTTCCATCCCTGAATCTGATCTGCGCTTGAGCCAGAAGGCGGTCTGCCTACATCGCCGACAAAAATTTCCACTTCCCCCCTTGCTCTCTATTAATTTGTCACAGGAGGTTTCAGCGCGAAATAGCTACACAATGAACTCGTGCTGGGCCTTAATCAATGGCAGATTGACCTGAAACCAAAGCAAGGGCTGCGTACTTTGGATTTGTAGCTAGTCGTGGGTCAAGTGGCGTGGCTAAAATAAAACCCAGCCCAGCTCAAACCTTCCAGCCTCAAATGCCAACTGCACCTCTTCTGAGATCTGAAAAAGTTCAGAAGCAATCCAGCGTTTCTTGTTCAAGTGTATGAGCTTCCAGGTTCAAGCTGGGGTTAGAAGCAGAAACCTAGGGATCCCAGAAGGCTGTTCTTGCAGTATTTATAGCACAACAGGAGCAGTAGGTGATAAAAGTGTTGGGGGACAGCTAGCTTCCATGAGACTCCAACCCAGGAGGCTCAGAAAACTATCCGAAGCTCACTGAGGTCACTGGGAGACTTTCCACTAGCTTCAATGGGCTTTCGGATCAGGCCACCAAACTCCTGTGCTTTAGAGGTTGCTCCTCATGCTATGGGGCTAGGTCCTGAGAACTAATAAACATGTACAATTCCCATTGAAGTCACCTGCAGTGCAACTCCCTCTCCCAGGAAGTCACCTGCACCACCCAAAGAAATCAGCACCACTCTGGATTTAGCCCACCGTAGTTTGCAATTTACTGCAAGAAATCTTTGTGTCCAAGAACACACCCAGTAGGATTGCCAGTCCATGTGCAAATACCGCCAGCTGTTTCCCAAAGAAATCCATAAATAATCAAATGTACCTCACTGTATGATGTTCAGGAAGATAAACTTCAGCTAAAGGAAGATGAAGGGAGGAAAAAGCGGATATTCCCTTTGTAAACTTCTCCTCCTAGACACTATAGAATTATCTTTAGCAGGCTGAGAGACTCTGGAGATAATGCCACCTACCTTTAAACTCTGGAATTAAGGTCTGATGTGTAATGAGTTTGGTCTCAGCGCTGTTCCCATTGGAGAAGAATCCATGTCATGAAACTCCTATGGCGCAATGGACAGCAGAGAGCTTCTTATGCTCTAGGAATTATTTTGGGGAAGTTCTGTGGCCTGTGCTATACAGGAGGTCAGACTAGGTGTTCGCAGTGGTCCCTTCTGGCCTTAGACTCTATGAATCTGAAAGTTGAATCACCTCCCTGCTCCAGAGGGTTTGGTTGTGCTAAGTCATTGTTAATTGCACTGGCAAAGTAATTTGGGGTATGATCACCCCACAGTTTCCTAACTCTACCTGGCCTCTGAATTTGGAGTTTTCAGCTTCAGTTCCTGCTAGCCCCGTAATCATGAGGACGACGGACAGTTCACTTATGTTTGCAGTTATTTTTTGGAAGGCTGACAGTGTATTTTCCTCGCTAGTAGTGTCGCTGTTCTCACACATAGCTTACCTCCTGCGGGGCAGTCCCTTATGCAAACTGACATGAGCTTGAAAACAAATGTGGCTGTGGAACGGGAGACAGTTTGGGAAACCACAGAATCCATGATAAATTTGTGCAGCTGGATGCCTCTCTCTCTTTCAAGATGCAGAGAAGACTCGTCCCTTTCCCAACAGCAGCTGAAGGATTATTAAGGACTTTGAGTTTCCCTTTTAAGTATCTGCAACACTGCACTGCATGGCGAAAAGTATTGGACTGAAATCCCTGTGGACTCATGGCCAGACCAAGCCTCGCCACAGGACTACAGAACAAAACAAGTTTCACCTACATTTTCCCACCAGCATGCATTGAGCCTGACGTAGATACAGCACATTTGGGGGTAAGAGGGAAGCTTAGCCTCCAGGGCCCATTCCGATCATGCAGCTCTCTGCTGAGATGCCAGGATGGGGTTGGGTTGGGTTTTTTTGTGAGGTGCACGCTTCTCCATTAGGAACTGGCCTGAGACCCACCAAACTCATTTCACAGGGCCCATTACACAATCATCTGATCTCAGCAACTTGCAGTCAGCATTGGCTCAGGCTGGATTCGATATGACCCCCTAGAAGTCAAAGCCAAATCACCTGAACCAGGCCGTGCCCATTATTCACCAAAGTTCACTTGAGGCTCCCTCGATTGATACTCATTAGAACATAAGAACGGCCATCCTGGATCAGACCAATGGTCCATCTCGCCCAGTGATAGAGGTTCATCTCTTCTGATAGAGGCCGATGCCAGATGCTTCATGAGGAATGAACAGAACAGAGCAATTATCAGATGATCCACCCCCTGTTGTCCAATCCCAGCTTCTGGAAGCCAGAAGCTTAACCATCTTGGCTAATAGCCATTGAAGCATCTAACCTCCATGAACTTATCTAATTTTTCCTTTGTTCCCGGTTATACTTTTGGCCTTCGCAACATCTCCTGGCAACGAGTTCCACAGATTGACTGTGTGTTATGGAAAGAAGTATTTCCCTTTGTTTGTTGTAAAGCTGCTGCCTATTAGATGACCCCTGGTTCTTGTGTTATGTGAAGGGGTTAAGAACACTTCCCTATTCTCTTTCTCCACATCTCCTGCTTCAGAACATCAATTCCTTTTTTCCTACCCTTGGAACAGGGATTCTGCAAGATCCTGAAGCCCCCTCAACTCCCAGTGGGAGTTTGGGTTGCTCAACACTTCCCGGGGGGCCCTTGGCAGCTCACACAGTTGGTCCAGAAGAAGCCTCCAAACCATAACAAGCGGCACTTTTAAGCAAAGAGCAGAACTCACCAGTAGTCTGTAGAGAAAATGGGCTATAGCACAGGCAAATGAGAACTATCCTAATCATAGGTGGTTGCTGTGTCTGGTGGTGGGTTAGGTTGATAACAGGTTGTCCCTGGCTCACTGCTCTGAGGCCGAGCAGAGCCAGGCCCTGTCTACGTGAAGGACGCTGTTGAGTTGCTTTCCCAGAGAACTCCACAACCCATCTTAATTCATATAGAAGCCTGGAAAGGTCAGCAAGGAAAGAGCGTAGGAGATATTTGTAGACCAAGGGCCCAGGCGCTGCACAGATGTGGAGTGTAACATTTCCCCCAAGCGTGCGCAGTGAGGAAGACATCTCTCTGGAAGGGAATCAAGGCAGACATAGCAGGCAAGTTGAGCTAAGTGTTTCATCACATGCGGGGCCTACAAGAGGTTACCTCAGATCAGCTCATTCTCACGCGCGTGCTTGGAGGATCCCTTCCTGACCGTGTTCGGAATGGCGAGCTTTGGATCGGAAAATGTTTTTTAACTAAGTGAAATCAAACAACGGTCACTTTTTAAATTATCATTTAAATTTAAACTCCTTGATTTAAACAGCCAAAATCCCACCCATGTTATGTCAGTTAATTTAGAAGACTATGGGTTTGGCTCAAAATGTTTGCAGACTCAGAAAGATATGAAGTGTGGCTGGTGCCGTGTGGACTCTCTGTGTGTGTACGTGACGTACCGTGCCTGTGAGGTGACGCAGTGGCCGTCTTGGCCTGCACAGTGCTGTGTGCTGTTGCCATTTTGTACCAGGAGGTGGGGGGTGAGGAGAAAATGGGCGGCTTGGCATTGGAGGAAAGGTGTACGGCAAACCCAGCCATGCGTGCGAGGGAGCGCAAGACCGAGTCAAGGTGGTTCAGCAGCCAGCCACAGCTTCTCCTGGGGCTCAGCTGGGCTGCAGGGGCCGTAAAAACAGGCAGAGTGTGAGAAACACTGAAATGTATCCTCTTCCCAGGAGGCCAAGGGGTGACACACGTAACATACTGTGGGCAGCAGAAGGAGGCTGTCGCTGGCAAATACAGAGTCTGGCCACCTGTCTGTCTGGGACTAGCTTCCGACTTGTGTCTGTCTAGTTCTCTGTCTGTGTATGTAAAGCAAGCCGTATGTTGTGTGTCCTGAAGTGCCTGTGTCTATGTACGTAGGGATGTGTATGTACACAAGTGTAAGGTAGAAGCACATCGGGCTTTGGCCTACGTCTGGGAAATGATTAGCAGCCTTGGGGGGCAGCTGGCTCACAACCTGCCTATGGCACAGACAGAGCTGGCTCTGCGATGAGTGTTAGATAATTATTGACTAGCTCCGAGGGCACATCTGCCAAGGGTTACAATAGTTTGGAGACTGTGCGCCATTGCCACAGACCCTGCCCGTACACTGCCACACCCTAGAAGGGGTTACATGAACCCAAGGCCCAGCGCTTTGTTCCTGCGCCGACCCCCCGCCCCAAGCCAGTGGGGATTTGGATGCAAGATGGTCTCTTTTCTTCTCCCCAGACCCCTTTCCCTCCCCCCTCATGATGAGGCCCCTCATCAATCTCTTGCTGCTTTAGCTATCTAATCCCCTGCACTCCTCCCCGCTGCCTGTGAAATCCCAGCACTAAGCACTTCCCTGGTCGTGGTCCCTGTTGAACATCGGCAATGGCGGCCTGCTGCCTGCCTCACTTCCTCACCTGGCCGCCCCGTTGCACGCAGCCTGGCTGGGATCTCCCTCAGCTAGGCTGGGCTGCAGAGATTCAGCAGACAGTCTCTCTGCCTCCTCCCTCGCTAATCGCACAGCAGGATCCCAGCCAGGGATGGGCGGACACAGGTCGTGGTACTGTCCCTCCAGCCAGCTGAGCCAGGGCCCTAAGCACCACGCTCCCCCTTGCTACTACTCACCGTCAGCTAGTGTGGCACCCACCCCTCTCCAGCAGCCTCCCCCACCCTTCCGAGAGTTAGAATAACTGGGGGAATAGGAGGATGCTGGGGTGCCTGCAGTAGGTGCTGGGGCAGCTTGCTGTTTGCAGGGATTGTGGGGGAGATAGACAGCCGGATTGCCCCTCTCCTCCCCTTTCACAGCCCCCCATGCCAGCGGGGGGAGGAGTTGGTGGCCAGCAGGAGGGGAGCGTCATTCCTCCCACTTCCCCCAGCACCTTAACAAAAAACTTCCTCCTGTGACCAGTGTCACTCGAGAAGCACCTCATGACTTGGCATCTTAATTCATATAGAAGCCTGGAAAGGTCAGCAAGGAAAGAGCGTAGGAGATATTTCTAGACCGAGGGCCTAGGCGCTGCACAGATGTGGAGTGTAACCTTTCCACCAAGCGTGTGCTAGTGGGTCTTATGGAGGCAACATTCCCAGTGAGATCAATGGGCGCTGGGCCTGACCGAGGTGAAGTAGCGACTGCAGGGACTGGCGGTGATGATTTGTATGCAGCATATTCAGCGGCGAGAGGCTGATATTGACCGGGAGAGTGCCAGGCAGGCAGTGATTGATATTTAATGAGTTTAGTGTAAGCAGGAGAGAAAGAGGTTTAGAATTCAGGACCAGCAAGTCCTGCACACAGCTGGCCTGACAAACATTGTTGCCCTTGTCCACTCTCCCCGTCCCTGTTATTTCTGTGCCCTTCTTACATCTTGTGTCACATTAGAATCTTCCTGTGTGTTTGTGCAGCGCCTAACACAACGTGGCCCCGATCCTGACTCGGGCTGCTGGGCATCACTGTCATGTATCTAATACTAAGTGCGAATATGCTCTTAGGTATCTTTGCCTACAGGTGACGCTGGTGGACTAGGGGTCAGAAGACCTGGATTCTAGCTTAACTTCTGCCACTGTTGCTGTATAACCTTGGGCTAGTCACTTCCTTCTCCGTGCCTCTGATTCTCCACCTGTGACAGTGGGGATACAGATACCACCCTTTATAAATTCTTTGAGATCGATGGACTAAAGGCACTGCTTAAGTGTTAGATATAATCGTGCTGTATATTTGCCAGCTAACTGCCCTGGAATGAAAAAGAGGGAGGGTGATTGAATAAATAGGCTTTAAAAATAAAAATTGGTGGCTTTTTTTAAAAGCAGAACTATGTGGTGCCACAATGGAATTGTTAATGTGAAGGTAAAACTTCAAGATAAGCTAACGTTTTCCTCCTGACTCGATCACGGCCTCCATCAGATATAGCCACTGCATAAATAAAAGTGCTGTAATTTTATTATCCTGCGGCTCCTAGCCTTTTGGTGAGGCTTTCCAAAGACATAAAGTGAAACTCTCCTCCCCAGATTAAAAGCTTTGATTAAAAACAAACGGATCAGTTTGATCTCTTCTGTGTTCAGAACACTGGGCCAATTTCAACCCTGTTGTCATGGCTGAAAAGCCAGTGCAGTTGAAGCTGGGGGGCATTTGGTCTGTCAAATACAATCTGATGCCAGGTTAAAAGTGAGTGGTGCTATGCCCCTTCAAAGGCTAAACACAAGTACTTAAGACATCGCATACAGAAAGGAGAGAGCAAGCTGGACTGAAAACCAAACCAGTGGGCGACAGCACTGGGATGGCCCTTGGTCTAATGATGAAAAGTTGGAGTTCAGTTTTTAATACTGTGGCTAGTTCAGTGAACCATGGAAAGATCAACTACTGCTGTGGACAGCCTGGTTCTCAGTGCCAGAGCGTACACGATCACAGCTGACCTTTAATTGATGTCCATTCCCTTGAGGATCCTGGATGGACAAATTAACATCCAGACGTTTGTGGTATGTAGAAGGAAGAGGTTGGGTTGTTGAACAGATGCCAGAGCTGTTCCCTAATGAGACCTGCACTTCAATGTGCTGATCGCAGACAATTCTCCCTGAGGGCGATGAGGCATTGGGGATGCTAAGCAGCATTCAGGATCATGTCCATTCTTTCTAATCCATGTGGTGTGTGAGCTCTGTATTCTATAGCCTATTTGAGCTGTAACTGAAACTTGTGCACTGTGTACCTGTATGTTTCACGTCTGCCTAGGAACTTAAAAACATTTTGCTTATTTTTCCAGGCACCTTTCTTAATACAGGTATAAAACCAGCCTATGGGAAGCATGCACGTAAACCCACTTGGCTTTCTAATGTGTCATTGCAGAGCAGACTCATGGAGCAGCTTTTTAGGTAGCACTTGTAATGCCAACCTGAATGCCTTTTAAATAGGAGATGGTGCTTCATTAATTCTCATGTCAGCAACATCTCAAGCAGAGCAGTCTAAATATTCCCCAGGGAAGGTGAGATTCTAACTCATGCAATTATTAGTCAATGTCAGGAAGCTGGGGGAGAGAAATGAGAACGGTTCACCTCTTGTATACCTTTCATGGTCTCTCTCTTCCCTCCCGTGTTTCCACCAAGTCAAACCTTCAGCAATAACTGATAGAGGTAATAAGACTGCTTTTGACATTTGGTCACAGTCAGCTGGCTGCAATATCATTAGAGAAACCATTTCTATGGAAAAACCAAGGGAGGCTTGCATTCTGCCTGATGGTGTAATTAATGAAGAGCTTGATATTTTCCCACCCCAGCAATGCAGTGTTCTCCTCATCAAGGCTCTCCTGTAGATTCCTCTGTCTCCAAACTTTAGCAGCCTGTACAGTAAGTGTGTGCAGCGAACCTTCAGATGAAACGCACGGTAGCCTGGAGACTATGACGGCATATTCTCCTTGGATATTGGTAATACACACAAATGCATGTCTTTGATTGGACCGAAACCAAGCATGCAAATGACAAGCTGTCACTTTTTGTGCAGATGACTTAAAAATACTATGTCTAAAAGAAATTGGAATAGACAGTGATTCGGCAAAGCTTTGAGCCCACGTGATTGGTGACTTTTCAGGAACTCTTGGTGTGTTCCTACTGCACTGTTACATCAAAATACAAGCCTCATCATTGGTCAAAAAGAAATAGAAATGCAACAAAAAACATGGGACTGATTTTTCTCTCTTGTTGGTTTCACACCGGCTTCAGTGGGGTTACTCCTGATTTACAGCAGCAAACCCGAGAGCAGAATCTGGCCTGTTGTCCCCTCTGCACTTCCCTGCATGCCACATTTAGCAGTGCATGAGTAGCATCTCCTCAAATGGCCATTGCCTGGGTTACTGCACTCAGCATGATGTTGCTGCATGTGTTTCCAAATGTCATCAAACTTTACCCTTGGATTGTCTTTGTATGTGTCTCAAAGTTTAAAGTTCTTTTCCATCCATTAATTGGCTTAAAGAAGTTAGGGAACTCCAGTAGATTAGGAGTTTTCAAGAGCTTTTTCTGTCTCTTTGCCCACCTCACATTAAATATCTCCCAGGCTTCCAAGCAACCAGCTAATCCTTCGTGTCATCTTCCCCACAATGCAGAACAGCACTACACATCTGCTGAGCATATCGGATCTATTGTACATACTGTACATGGCACCTTCATGCTGTACAACATCTATACACATACTGTACATCATAGAGAGGATCCCATATACTATACCTATAGCTCATCATGTATTTAGGGAAAGGTCTTTTTCAATAGTGGGGCAAGAAGCACTCCTGTGCGGTAGCAATTTCCAGGTAGAGTATTTAACTCTGGACTCACACTTTATATTAAGGTGCATTATATAAATAGTTGATAAAGAGTTAATAAATGATAATTGGTTCTTTTAATAAATTGCTAATCAATTGTTATAGTCCAAAAGGTCAATAGATGATCATCTGTAGTACCTTTTACTGATGTATTTATAACCAGCTATAGCACATACTATTCATGTCTGTCACATGCTTGTAAGAGCTATTAATCATTTATTAACAATAAATGTACCTTTAATATAAAGTTTGACCAATTTGGGTAAACCTTAGCCCTTCCTGCATGCTGATTTTACACATTCCCCAAGAAGCCAGTTCCAAATTTCCACATGTGATAAGCCTGAACGCACAATGTGCTTCCATGCACAAACTTAAATAAATATTTTTTAATTTCAAATAATGCTTTTTATAGATATACCATAGGATTAGCCAAACTCAGCTATACACAGCAAAGACCATCGCTCCAGTTCAACAAAATGTATGGGATTTATACCCATAATCAAAAACAAAGCACACAGAAAAATAATTGTGTTTGCTTTTGTGTTGTTTTTCCACCTCCACGGGCATTAAAATTAAGTCTAGGTAACCTTGATAAAAAAAGCGTTCAATATGTCCCCATTCCACATTTAACCACCAAGAAAAAATAGTAGCTAAAGGATATGGGTGGATCCAGTTCCTTCTAACCAAATTATTTCAGTTTTTGCATTCTGATTCTGGCATCATCCATATTACCAAAAAATAATATTACAAGTGCCACTCCAGCTGGAAGATATTAGCAAGGATGGGAAGATGAGCTCCTGGAGCCTTCTGAGCGTAGTTGTTTCATATTTCCCTTCTTTTAAAATAAACTCTCTCCTGCTTTCAACTCTTGAGACATTTAAAACTAGATTGGGCAAAGCATTAACAAAAACACTGTCAGAAACAATCCTGCTCTGGCTTGGATATATGGCCTAATAGGTCTCTAGATTTGGCCCTGATTTAGTTATTTGTATTTTTATGCTTATTAAATTTGAAACAGAATCAATCGGAAAGACCACAGTCAAAATCTATTACTACACACACAGTAAGTTTACTACACGATCACGGGGTTGTATCCAGAAACTAGTTACAGTGGCTGAGCTCAGACTCGTTATGCACAATAAATTTCTCAGTTAAAAAAGTTCTTGACCGAAGGCACAGATATTAAGTTCATGTGGCCACAGTCCAGCTATTTTCCTGGTTACTCCCCTGCCCTGGTTCTTAAATTTCAAAAGAACTTTGCACTGCATAACGTTAGAATTAATGTTTTAATATATTTCACTTTTAGCATGTTTCCTTTGGGTGACCTTCACTCCTGGGCAGTGGGACTTGAGTGTTGTCCAGCACAGGGTGAATTTCACCCCACTGGAGGCATACAGCAGAAAATGTCACACCTCCAAGCACTTGTCTAGATACAAAAGAGAGAAGGAACTAACACTATTACAGTCTGCACTATTTGATGTGCTAAGCCTCTGTCTTTGAATCATGGCCGCTTTCCGTTTGCAAATCTGAGTTACTTACAACAAAGTCATTGTAGGGACAATAGGTACAGAACATTCCACCCTACCTCCTGGGGACCGTTACCCTTAACCTGGTCCCCTATACTAATAACCATCCGCCAACATGTGTTCCTCAGCTGCCTCATCCATCCTTGCATTCCCTCATAGGCCATGCCTAGCTGGTAAATCCCCTTTCTCATAGAAGATGAGTCCAGGTTCCCATTCTCATTCCCATTGACCTGCAAGTTGTCTGACTCTAGCTGAGTGAGAAGTAGAGATGCTCAGCCTGGTCCAGATAAAACAAGAACTGCCCTGGCTCTTTGCCCCAAACTGGAATTGAACCTGTTGTGGATGTGAAGACTTTTCCCTGTTTCCAACCCTGCCTCTTGCACTCCCTGCTTCCAACCAGAGGGGGAAGTGCCTGAGACAGTATGAGTGAGGAGGCTGGTCTGACTAGAAGTGGTAAGTACAATGAAATCTTGCAAGAGAGAACCTGGCCTTCCAAGTTATCCAAGACAGTTCTGTGGGCCCAAGAAGCCTGGATTGTTCTGATAAGGTATCTGATCCTTTTGGGTGCTTAGCTGAACTGAGTCTCCGAAGGGCCGTTGTCGCTAGTTGGGAGGCCTTTGTTCATTCCGTGTGAAGCTCAGTGCGTTGTGTCTGCTCAAAACTCTTTGGAAGCCTCTGATCCCGGTCGGTTCATAGGAGGAGCCCACCCGGCGCCCAATTGTTTGTAAGAGACAACAGTCAGGAAAGGATGTTGCGTGATACCCGCCAACGTGCCTCACCCTGGTAGGAGGGAAACGTGGTCATTTCCGTGTGTTTGCTTGTCTCTTTCTGCAGAAGCCCAGCGCAGACCCTACTATGCTGACTATTCCCCGACGCGGAGGTATATCCACACCCTCTGTACCAGCCACTATTTGGACCTGTTCATTACTTTTATCATTGGGGTCAATGTCATCACCATGTCCATGGAGCACTATAACCAGCCCAAGGTAAGAGCCTCGTGCCCTCCTTGGAGAGCAATCAGACAGTGTGTCAGAGCAATTAAGGACCATATCCTGTTCCCTGAATATCATGGGAGTATGGCCATCGATGTCAATGGTATCTGAATATGGCCCTAAGCGAAAACTGACACGAGAGGGTTCCCTGTTCTTTGAGATGCTTCTGAGGACCTCAAGTATTTGGTACAATGAATTTATCAGCTGTAGCCCCATTTCCAGCTTTGATTAGAGCCAGCTGTATCGTACTGCCAGAAAAGAGTCACCTCTTGAAGCAAAGGGCTTGATTCTCCTCTTGTGTAAACAGGTGTAAATCAGGAGTAATGCCTTTGAAGTCAGTGGAGTTACACTTGCGTAGGGGTGAGATCAGAATCAGGCCCACAGAGGATTAAGTGGACTTTTCCCTCGAGAGCGATGAAAGAAAAATTGCCCAAATAATTGGTCTCCTGATTTTAGCAGTGTCCTATTGACATTTGCCGTGTTAGTTTTTCATTACCAGGTGGAGTAAAATATGCCAATGTTTTAGAATATTCCATTAACTGATGTTAATATGCGATGAGTGAGCTCAGGGTGGCTTTCTTTCCTCACTGAATTTGGAGTAAATCAGCTCTGTTTACATGTAATGCTTTTGCCTCAGACACCATAAAATCCCTTTCTCTTGACGAAGCCTTAGGCATATGTGGCAGGGCACCTCCTGTGTCTCACTGGCTTTCTCCCTCGGGCGGTAGGGGGGCTGGAATAAACCCACCTGACTCCAGAGGTTTTTCTCTTCACTCGGGTTGTTCTTTCCTTTATTTCCCTGGTGGGCCGCAGAGTAGGCCCAAGAATTTCTCTTAAGCAAAGTGAAAGAAACCCCCAAACTCACAATGCAAATGGAAATACTTTCCTTGCCTCTTCCAGGTGCTACCCCACTGCACTGGCTCCTCGTTGCCCGGGGTTCCCCAAGCTGCTGTTGTCTTGGTTTCTTTCCCTGTAGGGAGGGGAGACGGCCTGTCTCTCATCTCTCCCCTCCCCTCTCTCACCAGAAGAGGGTTTTTTAAAAGTCCCTGGCAGCCCTTACCTGGCCTCCCCTATCTCTAGTTCACCACAGTTAACCCTTTTTCAGCTCCTAGGGCAGTGGTCCCCAAACATTTTTGTCTATGCCCCCCCTTACCTCATTGGTCGTTCCCCCCCAACACCCCGGGAGACACAGTCGGGAGCCGGGACCGGGGCCGACCCTGCAGCTGTGGCCTTGGCTGGGAGCGGGGCCATGGTCGGAGCCGGGGACTGTGGCAAGGAGCAGGCCCGTGGGTGGGGCTGGGAGTAGGGTTGCCAACCCTCCAGAATTGTCCTGGAGTCTCCAGGAGTTTAAGATTCATCTGTAATTAAAGATTATGTCCTGTGATGAATCCTCCAGGAATACATCCAACCAAAATTGGCAACCCCAGCTGGGAGCCAGGGGCCATAGGGAGTAGGCCCACGGTCAGGTCCAGGAGCTGGGGGCTGCGGCCGGGAGCAGGGCCAGACCTGCAGCTGGGGCCGGGGGTGGGGCCGGAGTGTAGCTGGAGGCAGAGCGGGCCTCTCTCTCCCCTCCATCCCCCTGTGGGAGCTGGTCTGGGTCCCGCCGCACCTCCCCAAATGTTCCTCCATGGCCTCCTGGGGGGGCATGTCACACAGTTTGGGGACCAGTGTCCTAGGGAACAGGGCCTTCACCCGTCTAGGGCTGATACATTTGCCCTTCACCACGCTCTTAGGACTTGTCAGGACTGACTTTGTCACACACAAAGCTTTTGGCCTGTCCATCTGTATTACAGGAGCATTACAAAGTATTATCCCTCACAGCTCTCCTGAGTCTGGGTTTGCTTTTTAATAATGTAGGGTTTGCCATGTCACCTGAAAATGATTCTCTGGGAAGCTAAGCCAAGATACACCAAGCCTGTGTGTGTGTATGTGTGTGTGTGTGTGTTTTACGCCACCTGTACTTTTCTGCTCCTGTGATTCCTTTACTCCGCAGCCTCTGTTTTATTTCTCCTCAATCCGATCTCACCTATACGTGTGTTGCGTAAGTGTAAATCAGTGGAGTTCCTCTGGGTGTACATCAGTGTACATGATACAAGAACTGGACCCAGGGCGAGGGAGATCTTAAGTGAAATAATAAATGGCCACATTGTAAAAAAACAAAGGTGTCTATTTTATTTTAGCAAAGAGTCTTGTGGCACCTTATAGACTAACAGACGTTTTGGAGCATGAGCTTTCGTGGGTGAATAAAACGTCTGTTAGTCTGTAAGGTGCCACAAGACTCTTTGCTGCTTTTACAGATCCAGACTAACACGGCTACCCCTCTGATATTTTATTTTAGGCAATATAATTAGAATCAAAATAGAGCAAGGCAGGCGTTCAGAAATGCCAGCCCTATTACATCTGTACAACTTTCAGATCACATTTCCAAAAATCAGCAGAAGTCTATCCCACGCATCGGGGGAGAGCAGTCACACAGATGTCAGTAGGAGAATTTTGCCCTGAAATTCAGCCATCTCTGAAGTTCTATGTTCCCCTGTCACCGAAGCAAATGAGCGTTTCTTTTCTCTAATATTTCTGTTGCCTTTTTGTTTCCTATTGTGTTTGGTTTTGTTGTTCATTTTTCTGAGTTGTAAGAAACCTATGGCCACATTTGACCAGAAAACAACCCCAGTCAGAAAAAAAAGCTCTTTTACTCCAGGGCACTCTATTTTAAGATTTGAGCTGTGTGTTTTTTTGCTATTGTTGGCCTCCAACTCCAATGAAATCCATTATAAACAGTCATCATCTTAGAGTATAAACACTCTGGATTCCTGACTTCCGAGAGCGGCTTTATAGAGGGAGCGAACATTACACCAAATATGGAGATACTTTGCCCATCACTGGAGATGTAACGCATTTCGAGAAGGCAAGATTTCATCTGTCTCCATTATTATTTATTTTGCTGACTGTATTAAACTAAGCTGAATTCCTAGGAATAGCCGCACCGGAATAAAGCAATGATCCATCTAGTCCACTCTTCTGTCTCTTATCATAGCCAACTCTAGCTATATCAGAAGACAGTGTAAGATATTCATAATGCATCTTATAACAAAATTATAGAAAGTGGGAAAGGGGTTGAATTTCCTCTTGTTCCTCATGTGTTCAGCAGTTTATGCCCCAAAGTCTGAGAGGATTGATCGACAGCCATTGTAATTTTTGGATTAGCTGGTATCACTGCTGATTATGTTCTTATTCAGCTAAACGTCTAGTTGTTTTTCAAGTTTTGCTGTGGTATTTGATGCAATAATATTTCATAGCAATGATTCCACAGGCTCATTCTACTTTGAGTTAAAAATAGAGGGCGGATCAACCCACACAGTGCAGATCTGGATCTTGAAAACTCCCAAAGAGTCGGGGGTCTGGAGGCCTGGTTTTGGTTAGGGTCCATCTTTCGTTAAAATTTAACTATTTTTAAGCAGCATAGAAACTTGTCTTCTCAATTTCCGTGTCAGAGTGATTCTTTTGGGGCCTAATTCTGATCTCACACTGGGGCAAATCAGTATTAACTCTTATGAAGTTATTGGAGTTATACTGATGTGAGTTGCAAATCAGGCCTTTAAACTCGTATTCATTCATATGCAGAGCACCTGATTCTAAGTTTCCAAGCATCAGCCGCTTTATCCCTCCATTTGTGCTTTGCCCTTTCTTTTGTCTCTACCATCCTCCTACCTGCCAAGTGCTTTGTGGTGGGACTGAGGTAATGCAGTTGTATAGAAGTAACAAGTGCCTTTCCTTTCAGTCCCTGGATGAAGCTCTGAAGTACTGCAACTATGTGTTCACCATCGTTTTTGTGTTTGAAGCTGTTCTGAAGTTGGTGGCATTTGGTTTTCGAAGATTCTTTAAAGACAGGTGAGATTATTTTCAACTCCTTTGTGTTTGGCCCAGGGTCTGAACCAGAAGCCAGGCAACTGAAGCATTGTTGTAAAAATAACATAGTTGGATACAAGAATCTCTATGCTGATTAGCTACCGGGGCTGTTTCGCAGGAGTCAAGACGTTAGCAAAAATGATGATTGACACCGCTGGTCACGCTTTGTAAAGGGAATAGGAAATGAATACAAAGGGTTTAAGTGTGTTCTTAGCCCCTTTCACTGACTCCACCAAAGAATTTATCACTGCTTAGTTATGGTTGGCCTTGAGGTGACAGTCAAGCCACTATCCTTAGTACATGCATGGAAAAGACTATTCTTAATAATCTAACAGCACCATTTCCTGCAGAACTGATGTCCTATCCAACCTACACTAGTCCGTGGGCAACCTGCAGGATGCTAGCTAAGTAAACCCCCCTGCAACGGGCGAAGGAAGACGCCCTCAGCACTGTTGTTCTCTGACTGCAGCTACCCTGAAGCATAACTTCACACTTTGCTGCTCACTCGACCGGATACAAACCTATGTGACAGCGGGCTGTGATTTGGAGAGCTGCTGAGGAGCCAGATATGTCAAAGAGCCTTATTTCATGCTCCTCTTCACACAGATAGGTCAGACGCTGTTCCATTTAGTCCTGGGAACAGTTTGTGTCCCTCGTTTATCCAGATGGCTGATACATGGTTCTAGACTGCCATGAGCAAGCCTGCTTATCAGGAAAACTCCTTAGGAAAGTAGCTTGATCTCTTTTAGCTAAAACAAGTATGAGTTTTTAAGTTGCACATTGCTCTATTTCCGGGGAGGGAAGGGATATCAGGAACAGTGTAGCACAGTATGGTTCCAACGTTCCTCTCTAAGCTTTGGACCAAATCCTGAGCTAGAGTAAATCAGTTGAAATAAATGGTGTTTTGCCAGTTAACACCAGCCGAGGTTCTGTTCCATCAATCCTGGATCTGAGAGGGGATGGGGTGCTGGAGAATACAATGCCACTGTTACTGGGCGCCATCCTAACAACTCTGTCCATGATGCTCCTTCGAAGTGTGTGTTTTTGTCTTTCCCACCTGTACCCTGCTAGGTGGAACCAGCTGGACCTGGCCATAGTTCTCCTCTCAATCATGGGCATCACACTGGAGGAAATTGAAATGAATGCCGCTCTGCCTATCAATCCCACGATCATACGCATCATGCGGGTGCTACGCATAGCAAGGGGTAAGACTTGCCTTTCCGGCCTGGAGCCTCTTCAGTGACAACGCCGGATCTCCGGGGTGATTCCATAGAAGCCAGTGGGGTTGCATCAGGGATGAATTCGGCCCATTGTTTCATTTCTAGGTCATTTGAGTTTGATTCAGACCTAGGGATGGAGCCGGGCTGCAGGGTTTTGATTCAAAACTGTAGCCTGATCTATAGATCATGAATAAATATTCCCAGTTATCACTTTGAGGGATGACAGGTTCTTGTCCCAAGATCTGGCCCAGAATTATTAAAATTATTGTATAGTTGTGACTCCCGATATGCACAGGTGCAACATGCACTCTATAGGAACTCTTTTATATTTACAAATAAATAATCTATTTAGCAAATAATTTATTAATACATTTACACACACTCTAACTCAGTAAGGTAGGTGGAGATAATACAGAAAGTACATCGGAACATCCATACTCATACCATCCTTTGCAGAACAACCTGAAATGTTAGCCATTATCTTCCTCATCCGCATCACCCTCCTCATCTTCACCAGTGGCCATCATTCTGGCCCCTCCCAAGGGCTACATCTCTCTCTCCTACTGCCCCAGGTTGGGGTGCCACTTTTATAATATGTTACACTGACGTTACCATGCCTAATGCATATTCAGTAGGGGTTTCTCCCCTCTTCCTTATTTGTATTTCCTCCCCTTACCAATGTTAAGGTGTCCTTCTTCTATAGGTTAGTCTATTTATGATTTCACCCCATTATCATGTACGTCAATTCGTTGCCATGGCACTTTTGCGGTCGGATGTTTCGTCCAAAACCCACCAGAAGCCGGTGTCAGTTCATGTTCTGTGGTTGGCTGATGTCTTTATGGACAAAATTCCCCCTTACGCTCTACTTCCAATTCCCCCAAACTCACAAGTTACCTAAGTTTGTCTATGCCAAAGTTCACAGGCCTCAAGCCTCATGCTAACTATTGAAGCCAATGACTTACAGGATACAAGCCTGTAGGTTCCTTGCATTGCTGCTGAATATAACAAAGCAGAATATAATGCAAAGCAGTGAATATAATAGAGGTAAGCTGGTCCACTGGGCTACAAAACCCAACATGCCCAGATTTCATGGCCCATCTCTAATTCAAATCCAGGGTCCTAGACCTCTTTTAGGAAAAGATCTGCAGTGGGAGCACACAAAAGCAAGGGCTGGTAGATTTCCCCCATCCTAGTCTCCTCCTTAGAAGAGGGGGATCATACCAAAAGTGAGGCACCTTTCCTAGACAACAGCTGCAATGGGGCAAGGAGGAGAATTGACTTTGAAGGTTACTGTCTGCTCCCATTCGCTTAGGAAAGGACAGGAGGGAGTAGGCCCAGAAGTTCCCCCCATTTTGTTGTACGTACCATGGAGGGGAATATACTTGACACTTAGATCCCTGTCCCTGCATGCTGTATTTATAAACGTAGGGCCTGATCCTCCTCCTTAATGGGTGTAAATGTGGAGTCACTCCACTGACATTAATGAAGTGGCTAGAGAGAGGAGAACTCACCCCGCAGCATCTGTTCCACTCTTCTTCCTTGAAGAGGTTTGTGGTGTTTACATGAAAAATGTTTCCCAGCCCTGGTGCTTCAGCTTTGTTTCTCGTTGTAGTGTTGAAACTGCTCAAAATGGCCACGGGGATGCGAGCTCTCTTGGACACAGTGGTGCAGGCGCTACCCCAGGTAAGTCCGGGGACTTGATCCACGCCGAACAGGTACAGAAGAGTTTGATTTCTCTTGTGGATTTAGTTTTTGTGCTGCACCGTGTAGGAGATGCTGGTCCTGGTGATAGTCTTTGTATTCTCCATTGATACAAATGGTTCTGCTGAGAACCACAGGCAAACATTCTGCCCTCAGGGACTGCAGGGTAGATCTTGTTCCCCAATTTTCTAGCCCCTTGCATGCATGGAATTCCCAGGAGTTCTGGCGACAAAAGCAGAGTGTTGGAGTTGGAGATCAACCGTGCAGATCTAAGAGCAAAATCTACCCCTCAATCTTTATAGGCAAAGTTCTTATAAAATACAGAGCTGGGGAGTCAAGGGTGGACCAGTGCTTCTCAGCTGATGCATCACGACTCCCAGTTCGGGCACAGGGCACTGAACGTTTCATTAAAATTACAAAAGAAAAGAAAATTTCCAGAATAACTGCAGGGCAACCAAAATCTTCCATGTTTCTGAGGTCAGATGTTGTGGTTATCGTAGTACCTCTGTCCCTTTCATGTCTGCAAAGGTCACCCAGACCCACCACTCACTCCCCTACTCCTCGCACCCCCATATCCTGGAAGGTCAAATATTCTGCCAACTCTCAAAATGCACACCCCAATAATTACATAGGCTTAGCCAGGGGCGGCTCCAGGCACCAGCACAGCAAGCGTGTGCCTGGGTCGGCAAGCGGAGGGGGCAGCCTGTCGGTTGCTGTGAGGGCGGCAGTCAGGCTGCCTTCGGCGGCACGCCTGCGGGAGGTCCGCCGGTCCTGCGGTTTCGGTGGCAATTCGGCGGCAGGGACGCTGATGCGGCACCAGTGGACCTCCCACAGGCATGCCGCCAAATCTGTGTGACTAGCGGACCTCCCGCAGGCGTGCCGCCAAATCTGTGTGACCAGCGGACCTCCCGCAGGCGTGCCACCGAATCTGCCCTGTGCCTTTCCACTGCCCTGTGCCTTGTGCTCTCATTTACACCTGAGCAAAGTGGGTTTAAAATGCTCCCAGATCAGAGTGATAGTGTCTTGCACCCACTTTATTACAGGCATTAAGTGCTGATACAAGCCTAGGGAGAACTGGGCCTGGGTAACTCATACAACTTTGTTAGGGCTTATCTACACAGGGAAATTCACCATTGGAACTATACCGGTGTAATGATACCACTGTTGCTACTCTGGTATAACATCCTATGTGCCTGCTGCTTTCAGAATAAGTGTGTCTACATGGGAGTTGTACCGGATAGCTACAGAATATTCATTATACTGGGCTAGTAATAGAGGTATAATTGTACCGGCATCTGGTACATTTCTCCATATAGACAAACCCACAGTCTCTCCAACATGAACTGAAAAACAGAAGTTTCTTTTTCTTGGAAAGCTCTGTTTATCCTTCACCACTGCCTCAAAAGATGTTCTTAATCTAAGCCAATTGCTCTTTGATATTCAGACTTTGCTTTCAACAATGGGCTTTGGCTGAGAAGAAAGCCTGGAATTTACAAACCCGACCCCTGCGTTGGCATTTCAAAAAAGCAATTTATTTGTGTATATTCTTTTTCTTTTGAAAGCCCATGTGATTACAGAACTTTTTTTAAAAAAACAAAAGGGGAGCTTGAGGCCAGGTTTTTTGCTTGTGACACGCAAACCAAATTTTCTGCTGATGTGAAATCCCTGGAAACCTTGCAGGCAAATCTTGTGCTGATAAAACCGCCAGCTGTCATTAAAGTAAAAGTTGGGGAAAGGAGAAAGGGGACTTGGAAAATCTTTCTCCCCATCTTCAACCCTAATAATGTTGCACTGCTTAAAGCTGCACCCAGGATCTGAAGCGCAGGGAGACATTTCTTACTCTAATGTATCAGTCTGCGGAACTCTTTTGCACTGGCTTGTTAAATGACGAGCGAGGGGAATTCCAAAAGCTGCAGCTTTTGAGAAGACGTCTGTCTTGGAGTTGGTTGAATTAGCCCTTTCCAGCACTCTCGTGCAGTACTAATTACAATTAATTACCAAATGTTGGCATTACAATAGATTTCTTTTCCTCTTTCGAGGGTGATTTTTGTCAGTTTCCTATTTGTTTGTATTACTTATCGAGAGAGATGAGCTTGATCTCCCCCTGCAGAACAAAGCACCCCTGAACTTTGGGGATCCTGGCCTTTGAATGCACGTTTCGTAGCTGGCCCACTGAGACGGGGAGTCATCAAGATCCAAATGCATGGACTCAGCTTGTGCCAAAACCCACAATCCCAGTTCATTAATATTAATGAACGTCAGAATAAGTGAGCGGGGAAGAGAAATCCTGCTGCCACCATAAAATACCTTTCTCCTCCACTAGAACTTCCAGACTGAGCATCTAATGAAAACACTCCGCCTTAAAGCCGGGAAGAGTTCCCATCATGCCCTGCTCTTAAAGTGGTAGTCTAGGAGAAGTGAGGCAAAGAAGCCGTGGTCAGGGGAAAGACCTTGAAAAGGTAGCGCTCCCTCCCTCCCTCCGCCCAGTCACAGCCCCAATATTCATAATGGGTCAAATCCTCAGCAAACATTTTGGAGGTTCAAATCCAGATCCAACTCTGTGACGTGGGCCTGTTCCTGTCTGTCTGTTTTGCGGTGGTTTTACCTAAGGCATCATCTCTTTTCCAGTGATGAACCTGCGTTTTCCAATTTCACAGCTCAGTTGACCAATCAATAAAGATGTCTAGTGACCTGGCCAGGGTCACCACAAAGACATTATCAATCTTTGCCCTGCTGTGCTATGAGTGTCCTAGGAGAAGAGGAATTTTTAAAAATGCAGAATGCGCAACAGTGAAATAGCCTCATTGGCAAAGGAAGAATCCCTCCTCTGGACTTACAGCTTTAACATATATAGAGCCAAATTCTGCTCCCACCAGGTGTGCTAATGCAGATCCCAAAGTGACAGTGTTACTCCAGGTTAACGTGAGTTAAACTGACATCATTAACTAGACATTACTAGCCATAGCTCAAGTTTTCCATCATGATAATATAGTCTGACCTCCTGCATAAGTCAGGGCAAAGACCTTCATGATGCAGTATCTGCATCAAGCCCATAACGTCTATCAGCGATATAACATCTCTTGTAGAAAGATATCTAGTCTTCATTTATAGATTGAAAGTGATGGAGAATCCACCACATCCTTAGGTAACTTTTTCCCATGAGGAGGTAAATACCCTCATTGTTAAAAATGTGCACCTTGTTTCTCGTCTGAATGTGTCTAGCTTCTGCTTCCATTGGATCTTGTTATGCCTTTTTCTGATAAATTAACGAGCTGTTTTCTGTCAGAAATCTCTTCCTTATGTAGGTACTTGTCGACTGTGGTCAAGCCACCTCTTAACCTGCTTTTGAATCAGCTAAATAGATTGAGTTTCTTTTATCTCACACTGTGTGAGGTGGGTTCTCCAGAGCTTGAGTTCTTCTTGTAGCTCTTTTTCTGAACCCTTCCCAGTTTTTCCACATCCTTTTTCGAGTGCGGACATCACACCTGTACACCCCCTCCCACTAATGATGTCACTACTACCGTATACAGAGGTAATACCACTGCCCTAGTCCTGCTTTGAAATTCCCCCGAGCATATATGCAAAGATTGCTTTTGCCCCTTAGCTACAGCATCACACGGGGAACTCACATTCACCCCAACTCCTTTTCAGAGTCACTGCTTTCCAGCCTATGGTAACCCATCTTATAAGTGTGACCTACATTCTTTGTTCCTAGATGTACGACCTTGCATTTGGCTGTGTTAAAACCCATGTTGTCTGAGTGAGCCCAGCTTACCCAGGTCAGTCTGTATAACTGTTCTCCTATAAATCGCCAGTCAGAAAGCGTTTGCAATCAGTTGCCAGCGTTGCTCCTGATGGAGGAGACAAAACGAAATTCAGTCCTAGCAGTGCTATCGGTAGCACAATGTGGGGCCTTTGCTGTCAAAAACACAAACAGAAACAGCTGACAAATACATAGGGCGCAACGGATGCGATTTTTACATACTCGCTTTTCGTGCCATAACCACAATTTACTAAATACCATTAAAGAATCTACCGTGGAAGTGAGACATTTGCAGAACCATGAGGCACAATAGCACAGCTAAAAGAGATCATTTGCTGCAAGTTGAACTGTTTGATTTTCCTTTGTATCCCTCCGGTGGGTTAGATTCTGCTCAGTCACGCCGCTCTGATTCCGTTGGAGCGACTCTCGATTTTCACTGCTCTGGCTGAGAGCAAAATCTGGTCCAATCTGTCTAGAAGATCTGGGTCCTTTTTTTTTATTTCATCTGTGGAATGCACATTAATTAAACCCAGGATTGGACAACATACCCCCTTCTTCTCTTCAAAGCTTGGAACTCTGTACAACAGAGATTCTGTGCCAAGAAAAACGTGAAGAACTCCCTGTTCCATGCTGCTTTCTGCTGAAGGACGGGGGCTACAGTTTGCTGCTGTCTGGGAGTTTAACTCTTCTAGGGGCAGCAGCTCCCATGGTGATTTCGGGTGCAGCTTTTAAAGGCGTCACTGCTGTTGTCTAAAGGGGATTATATGAGCTAAACAATAGTCGAGTGTTACCATGCCCTGGAAATATACGGTGATCGTAAAGGCCCAGAGAAGGGGAACAAAAATGGCTTGAGGGTGGGACCTGCAGCTGACAACAGCTGGGAGAGGTTACATACTCGGTGCTGATGTGGAGCCCCGTTGAAGTCAATGGAGTTGTTCCTAAGTCAGGTCCACACTTGGCCCTTAACTTTATTTAGCCAAAAAAAAAGGGGCCGGGGGGAAGAGTCTAGACTGAGCGATTCCAAATGATACAGGCTGCAGTGAAAAATGACCAGTCCCTCTGTTTGAACCCTGTCCCATAATAGGGGAACAAAGGGGCTCAGGCCATTATTGGCACTAGAAGAGATCAGTGGTTAGCTCCCAGCTGGAAGGAAAGAAAAGTGAGGAGGAAAAGTCGCGGGCGGGGGGCAAGGGAAGGCAAGCAAAAATGTCAGCGCGTCTAGAACCGGGCCGAGAGACGTTGGCGGAGCAGTGCACGGGGGGGCTTTGGGAGCAATGCAATGCAGTTGACTGCCCTGAAGTAGTTGTGTAGATACGCAGAGCACTGCAGCCTCCCAGGCTGTCGATCTGGCACCTTCGCCTAGGACTGGATCTCACACAGATGATGTCCCCTTTCCAGGCTGGCAAATGTGTCCATTTTGTCCTCTGTCTAGTGCGTAAATTAGCCGGCATTTCCCTAATTCCAGAGTTATTGCTTTGCATGGCGGGAGCTGGCAGGAAAAGATCAGGACCCATTGTCCTGGGAAAGGATTGGCAGAGGCTTAGCTTTGTGAGACATCGCTCTTCACAGGCATCCTGGGGTACCCTTGTGTGTTGTCTGCAAGGATGGCTGAAATGCCAAGGGGTGGGCTGGCAGTGTGGGAGTAATTGAGTCAGAGCAGCAAGAGGTCCTGGAGGAGCTGGAGCAGGTTTCAGGAGCAGGAGAGAGGAGGCCCCGCCTTTCATTAACGCCTCTCACGGAGCCGACCAGCAGAGGGTGGAGAGGAGGAGGTCAGTCACAACGCTCTGTAGGGCTTGGTTTTCACTCTACGTCCTGACAGCGGATTTGGTAGTGCTGTGGGCCGGGAGCCAGCATCCTGCTCTAATAACGATCGTATTCGCACTTCTGGAGCACTTTCCACCTGAGTCTCCCAAAGTGCTTCACCAGGAAGGTACGTCCCATTCACCCCTGTTAGATACAGAGGCGGAACTGACACACAGAGGGCCTAATCTAACATGAGACAGCCCCTTTGACGTCACTGGGCTTTGGATCAGGCTCAGAGAGAGGTTATAAGACCCACTTGCGCCAGGTTCACACAACAAGCCAGCGGCCTCGGAGGGAGCAGAATATGGGCATGAGTCTCAGCCTCGACATCCTTTCACCAACAGGGTGGGCCCGGCTCAGAGGGGCCAACGCTGCCACCTCAGCATAGCCTCTGCGCTGCTTGGGAGGCACTGGGCCTCCCCATGGCTCCCAGTGCAGGGCTGCACCTTCAGGGCACAGCTGAACCTTTAACAAAAACAGCCTCCGAAACCCCCTGTGAGGTAGCACACAGCTGTATCCTGGTTCTGTGGGTGGGGAAACTGAGGCACACAGTGGTTTAGGTCATCAAAAGGCACTGCCTGGAACAGAACCCTGATCCCCAGCCCACTGGTGCTTAGCTACCACAGCAACTAGATTTGATTAAATAGAATAGCTGGCACCAAAAGACGCCCCTCGGTGCAGTACTAAGGACGGTGATGTCCTGAGCAGCCAAAGCAGAGAGAGGCCCCAAGCCATCCATCCCAGTGCATGCCAAGCCCAGGCCTTTGGGTGACGTACTCAGTTCTATGGAGTCCTCCAGGTGTCCTGGATGTGCTCAGTAAAGCTGCTGGGCTCCCGCCTCGCTGCTGACCCGTAGCATGGTAGTTCAAGGCTCCCAGTGGTTGGAGATACAAAAGGGAGGCGAATGGGGTGTCAAGTGACCTGCCAGAGCCATCCGTGCTTGGGTCTCCCTTGACTGTGTGGCACAGCAGCATCCCGCTCCCTGTTCCCCAACCCCACGCTGGGGAAGGGCCCAGCCAGGGGGATGTGTGCGCTGTGCGGACTGTCCCCCGTAGCCCCATGGGCAATCCACTGAAAAGGCCAGACAAGTTTAGGCTGAATTACCCTGTCTGGGAGCCTCTCTGTGCCCAGCGAAGTCCCTCTCCGACATATTCCCTAGCTAGGGAGGTGGGACCAGGCTGCTGGGGAGAGCCAATCCGGGGCGGGGGGAGAACAGGTGGCTCTATCCTGCCCCTGATCTGCGGGCTCTATGGCTGCATCCCCTGTTTGTTTCATAGGGAGCAGCTCCACAAGACAGACTCCTGGGGCTTCCCTTCCCCAGGCTCCTCCCCACCCTGACTGCTCCCTGGCAGCGCGTGGCCTCTGCCCATTGACGTTGGAGCCACAGCGAATGACTGATGACGCACTGGCCGCCGGCGGGGGCAGACGGGTGGGTTATTTGTTGTTTTTTACACCCAGTTCAGACAGGCTCAGCACAGGTCAGGGGAAGGCTGGAGGATAAACAGAGCCTGTGCTGAACTGCCAGGGCAGAACTGCCTTCAGTAAACCTGCCTCAGGTCACTGGCTGCCAGGCCAATGGTTGCTGGCTGTTGTTAGAAGATTAGCTGGATCACAGGTATCTGTTGCTCCTGGAGAGCCCAGAGAAGGCATCCCAGGCCCTGCCTGCTGCGGAAGAGTTTCTGGACGTGATCTCACCTGCCTTGTTCATCACAACAACATCAACGATTCATATTTAGCCCTTCTCGAGTGCCTGTCCTCTCTGGCTCTCCCGAGTGCTGGGCTGACCTCAATTACCTCCCTACGAAGGGACTGGAAACGGGTATGGTTAGTTACAGAGGTGAAATGACTCACCCAAGGCCATATACACAATCCCCCTCCTGTGCTGTTCTGCAGCTTTCTTTGGCCAACTTCCTCACTCCCTCCCTCCCGCACCTCCTCTGCTGGAATGGGCCTCTGATTTCTTCCTCAGACTTCGGCATCGGCAGGGGCAATGGATCACCGAAGCCCCCTCTCTCCAGTTGCTTGAGGCACGCTCCTGCTCAACACAGCGCCATGACGTAACACACAGACAAGCTCGGGAGTAAGGGGGAAAGCTGCCCAGTTCATTGCTCGCCATGTGCAGCCATCAGCCAGACACATCTCTGCACGTCGGGAAGGCTGCGCGGCCACATCAGGCAGTTTGTACTGGCAAGTCTCCGCTGGAGTCGAGCCGTTTCTTGGCTCTCCTCTTTTGCGAGCCGGGTGTCATCGGGGTAGTGAAGCCAGGGCTCACGGTTAGAGATAATATCCCCACATGTCATCTTCAAAGCTCATAAACTGGTGACCACAAAACACGACTTGGCTAATTGCGCTGGCATTAGACTGGGAGATTTTCCGAGCTGCAGTTCTGGTGTTTGTGAGGAACACTGTTATTCATCTTTCAATTGACACATCACTGAAGCTACAGGCTGATATGCATATGGAGGGGTAGGATACCAAGCTGGGAACTATGAGTCAGCTATCTTGGATTTGTAACCCTCTTCCTTATTCCCTTTCCCGACCTCTGCTTTGTTTTCCGTCATCACATCATGTCTCTGCTTAGACTGTGAGCTGGGTAAGCCAGGGGCTGCCTCTTTTGCCTGTTTTGTGGTACCTAGCACACTTTTAAGCACCATAATTAATAACAGCAGCAGAGCCGTGAAAAATGATTGAGAATCTGCCACCTTATAACCGATATATAAAATCCTATATATCAAACCGATACAGGAAATACAGAGCAATTTCTAAGGCTTCATGTGCATTAAGATGCAGGGTAGTTCCTACTAAGTCACACTTACAGCCGGGTTCAGTGAGCTCCAGCAAGCCCAGAGGGAACTTGCAATAGAAGATCTTGTGGGGAAGCCCCAGGAACAACCAAGCTCAGGTAGGAATCCTTTTGAGTCTGAGTTACCAGTTAAACCCATGCCCAGGACAGGGATAAGTTTGGACACCGATTCAGGGTCTGTGTTTCTTCTTGAGGAAGAGAGAGGGACTCTGCCCATTCTCAGCTGGCACTGAAATCCAAAGCTGGCTTCACGGACTGCTTGCTTAGGCTGGGGTCCTGATTTTTTATTTTCCATTAGAAGAAACGCTGCAAATGAGATTTAACCCAGAGGGTTTTACCCATTGGCTGGCGATTTAACCCACTGATTGCAATAACAGGACACAGCCAGGAAACATGAACGGTCACTATTGACCCTCCTCTGGGGTCAGAGGAAGCTTTTGAAATAAGGCAGGTGCCTGCATAGGAATTGAGGTGCCTCACTTCAGTGTCTTATTTTTGAAACTCTTGCCCTTAATCCCCATAACGTAAACTTTCTCAAACCGCGAAAGGGCTTAAAATCCAAACTCAGGCCCCGATTGAGCCCAGCACTTCAGCACCTGCTGAACCAAAAGCGCATGCTGAAGTCCCATTCTGGGCTTGGGGGACTTCAGAGCAGCACAGTGAGCAGGTGGGGGTAGGAGGGTCCTACGCAGACACCGACAGTAGCTAAGACACAAAACACTTGTGGGCGTGGGTGGCTGAAGTGGACAAAACCACCTGAAAGAGAGAGGGTACCGGGAAGGCTTCTCTAGAGATGAAAGACTCAGGCCGGGCCAACGATAAGCCACTGGCCATTTGTTTCCCTCTTTTTTTTTTTTGTTTGCTTGTATTTAAAATGTAATGGAGCAATTATGGTTGTGACCTCAACTTGCCTGACCCTTGTTCTGCTTTCTTCTTGTGTAGGTAGGGAACCTTGGCCTACTTTTTATGCTCCTGTTTTTTATCTATGCTGCCCTGGGAGTGGAGCTGTTTGGAAAGCTAGGTGAGTAATGTGCTTGACACTGTTTATTTCATCCAGTCGATATTTATTTGTCTCTCTCCATTTCCTTTGTGTTTTCTCTCTCTCTCTCTCTGGTCCTTTATAGCTCTGTAGCTCTGAAGATTAAAGCTTTCTTTTGATCTTGGGGTCACAGCTGACACATGAGGATGTAACACAGACCCTTTCCACACCACACATACACACACGCCGAGTGTTCTGACCCTGCTTCCAGCTGCAGAGGAACTGTTTACTGCCTAAATATAATAATCTTGCAGGGATATATTCACTAAGGCAGAAGTGTGCTGCTTACAGCCCAATAGATGAGTCTGCAGAGTTGGCTTAGAACCAAGTTTATGTTGGAGTAGCACCACAGTGACCCTCCCGCTCTTCAGATCTTCCGCTGCCCTTAATAATTTCCTTTTCCGATAGGTTTTGGGATTCTGTCTTGTTTATAGATTGTTCTCTAAGAGCCATTTCCCCCTTTCTCAATCACCACAAAGCATCAGCTGTTTTAGCGACTTACGCCACCGACATCGTTTATTTACCCTGCTCAGGGGAGGTCTCTGACACTGCAGATGAAATGGCTAAATAGTCACATACATACTGCCATCCAGAAGAAGAGCAGGAGGAGTTAGACAGGAAAGGCAGTGTAGTCCTGCTTTGCTCCCAGCTTTCTTGGTGCTGGGAAGAGAGAATACCCCCATTCGCTCTCCTGGTCGGTGACTTCCCCACCAACTCTTGTTGACCAAGGTCAGGAGACATCTACACAGCGATCAGGGGTGTGACTGCAGCGCCTAGTTTTGATTGAACTAGCTCTAACTAACAATAGTGAAGCCGTGGCAGCATGGGTTATACACCACCACTTGGGCCCCTCGAGAAACTAGCTCACGCTGTTGTGGCTTTGCTGCTATTGTTAGTGAAGCTAGCTAGAGCTGAGCTAGCTCGGGCATGTCCGCACATGCTCCAGTCACCCCTCTGACTGCAATGTAGACATGGCCTCCGCTCTGTGTAATGCACTTTCACAATGTGGCTCTGTGGCTCCCTCTACTGGATGGACCACATAGAGGTCTGTGGGTCCGTGAACGCTGCAGCTGGAAGCATGTTTCCCAGCTTGGGTAGACAAACACACCCACACACTAGCTTGCTAAAAATAGCAAAGTAGCCATGGCGATAGCGTAGGTGAGCCACCCAAGTATATACCCTGGGGTCCAGGGTTTATACTCGGGCAGGTAAGTCAGGCTGCTACCCATAAGTTGCTGACAGAACAAGGAGCAATGGTCTCAAGTTGCAGTGGGGGCGGTTTAGGTTGGATATTAGGAAACACTACTTCACTAGGAGGGTGGTGAAGCACTGGAATGGGTTACCTAGAGAGGTGGTGGAATCTCCATCCTTAGAGGTTTTTAAGGCCCGGCTTGACAAAGCCCTGGCTGGGATGATTTAGTTGGGGATTGGTCCTTCTTTGAGCAGGGGGTTGGACTAGATGAGCTCCTGAGGTCCCTTCCAACCCTGATATTCTATGATTCTATGATACCCCCGCTATTTAGCATGCTAGCATGAGCAGAGCTAGCACATGTCTGTCTGCCTGGGTTGGGACACATGCTCCCAGTTGCAATGTCAACATATCCTATGAGTCAGGTGATTGCTTCATGCTAGCAGCGCTGCATCTTTTAGCTCAGGAGGTAAAGACCATGCTTTTAGAAACGTGCAGGCTTTTAGGCCCCATGTTCAATCCTCACAGGTTGCAACCCATCTAGGGGCATCAACAGCCTTCCATTAAGCAAGTCCAGGAATGCAACAGAGAGAATCTCTCGTAGCCAGCTCCACAACACTGTCCCCTTTCAAGTGTGACAGGCCCAGGGGGGAAAATGTTAGAGTTACGTCCCGAGCGTACCCTCAGTATCACAGTCACTGATTGGGAGCCACGCACACGTTGCTTGGCAAGCCTTTAAAGTTTTGATTTAGGACTCGCTTTGGCATGTTAGGACTCTAACAAAGCTTCAGAAACTTCCAGAGCAGCTGCTTCCTCAGCCCGTAGGGATGGAGAGGAGGGTCTGATCATTTTCAGATGGGCTTTCTAGGGTTACAACTATGCTTAGGGCCTGACTGTGGTATTTATATGAAACAGCAAAAGCTTCAGAAAGCTATGCACTTAATGATGCTGTTAGTCCAAAAGCAACATATTTTGCATTGCTGTGATGCTTTTCAGTGTATGGATTTCAATGCACTTTACATATATGTATTTCCCCTAAATTCTGACTGGGAGATCGGGAAGTGTTAGTAGCTCCATTTTATAGATGGGGAAACTGAGGCACAGAGAAGGGAAGTGACTTTCCCAAGGTCGCCTGACGAGTCACTGGCACAGTTGTGAAAGGATCCCTAAGTTTTTTGACTCCAAGTCCCATGTTTTAGCCATTAGACAATGCCTCTTGGGGAGTTATGTGATCATTCGCATCATTGCTCTCAACTGATATGTCTAAATGACGGTTGTTTTTTAAAAAAAATGGTATTATGGTAGCAGCTAGGGATCCACCTGAGATCCAGGTCCCCTTGTGCTAGATGCCGGACACATACAAAGTGAAGAGGGTCACTGCCTGGAAGGGTTTCCAATTTAAATAGACAAGACAGACAAAAGGAATATTTTTATATTCCCATTTTACAGATGGAAAAACTGAGGCCCAGAGTAGGTAAGTGACTCGTCACACAGTCAGCATGTGGCAGAGTCACTAATAGAACCCAGATCTCCTGGGTCACAGATCAGTGCGTTACAATTCTGTTCTCCCTTACCTGCCATTGCAGTTGTATATCTACAGTATAACATCTATGCCTGTGCAGCAACTCTTATAGAATCATAGAATCTCAGGGTTGGAAGGGTCCTCAGGAGGTCATCTAGTCCAAACCCCTGCTCAAAGCAGGACCAACACCCACTAAATCATCCCAGCCAGGGCTTTGTCAAGCCAGGCTTTAAAAACCTCTAAGGAAGGAGATTCCATCACCTCCCTAGGGAACCCATTCCAGTGCTTCACCACCCTCCTAGTGAAAAAGTTTTTCCTAATACCCAACCTAGACCTCCCCCACCGCAACTTGAGACCATTGCTCCTTGTTCTGTCATCTGGTACCACTAAGAACAGTCTAGATCCATCCTCTTTGGAACCTCCTTTCAGATAAGTTGAAAGCAGCTATCAAATCCCCCCTCATTCTTCTCTTCCACAGACTAAACAATCCCAGTTCCCTCAACCTCGCCTCATAAGTCATGTGCTCCAGCCCCCTAGTCATTTTTGGTGCCCAGAGAGCATCATTGAAAATGTGGTGATTCCTGTGCCAGGTATCTCTGGTAGCGGCAGTATTTATTCACCCATCCTTAGACAGAAGATACCTGAAGACCTTTAAGACTATGCAGCCCTCTCTGCAGTTCTAAATCCATGCTGTGTTTCTGTGTACACTCCATGCCAGCCCTGTGCGATAAAGAATTGCTGTGTGTGGTTTGAGATTGAGACTTGATCCCAGCTGCGACGAGCACCCAGCCAGCCAGCAGACCACTTCCTGACTTTTATTGGGAACAGTTTGATTTTCCTTTTCTCAAGCACGGCTGGTCCATGTCTGCCACAGAAAAGCCCAGCTGCCTCCTCAGTGAGGTTGGTGGCTGGGCTTTTTTTTTTTTTTTTAATGCACTTCAGAAATAAATGACTAATAATGAAAGGCTCTTGCAAGAAGGATTGCTGCCTGTCCTAATGAAAACTTAATGAGCCTGTGTTTTATGTACAAGGGGATGTTTGGTGTATGCAATTTACATTCATTAGGATATTAAATCTCAGGGAAAAAATATAAAAATTGCTCACGTTATTCCAGTAAAATATCCCTTATGGGAAATGTGCTCTGTTTTAAAAAAATAAACCAAGATAATGAACACAATGGAGAGAGTAATAGAGAAGGAGGCGGTACAGCGCAGCAAAGAGGGAAAGTAGTGTTTGTAGCCATTTGTGGAGAGTTAGCTTACATGGTCTTACTTCTTTCCACTTCATTTTCAGCGTGGGATATAGTTAACACCCCCTGTTAAGTGGGGGGCGGGGGGAGCAAAAATGCAATCAGGTTTGTACCTAAGGCAAGTTACTTAATCTGCAAGACGTCTTGGGAGATTTTACACACGTGCCCAGCAAGCCGGACGACTCCTAATCATAGACTTGGCTCTTCCATAGCACGTTTCACCAGTGCAGCTCATCGCTCCTTACACCCGGAGCAGTATCATTATCCCCCTTTGTGCAGATGGAGAGACTGAGGTGAAGGAACTTGCCCTAAGTTGCCCAGCAGCAGAGCCATAGCTGAACCCCAGGTGTCCCGAGCCTCAGTCCAGCACTCTGTCCTCTAGGCCACACCGACTAGAGTGTGACAGAAATGTTGGCTCTCCAAACCAGGACGATTGCTTGGGGGAGATTAGGGTGAGGGGAAAATCTGCTGCAAAAGAGCTTGTTGCCTCTGAGAACAGAGGAAGATAGAACCGTCCCCGAAGATCGGCTTGCGCTGCAAGTATGAGCTACGGACCACATCTGGGGGCACGTGAACATGCCCTTCTGAGCTCCAGGAGTACCTACAAAGCTAGGCTCCATTCCAAGGCTGCAGACTGTAAGCTCCTTGGGGCAGATGCCATCTGTGTGTTTGTACAGCACCTAGCACAGCGGGGTCCCGGTGATACAAACTGGAGCATCCTGTACAAGATGAAATCATGGAATTGAATGAAAGAAAGAAAAACTCCATGTAGGGTAAAGTCCCAAGAAGTTTAGTGAAGGTCGGGGTCTGGCAATGGAGATGCCCCTACAGACGAAACCCATATGGTTCATCTTCCTCTTGGAACTCCCTCACCCTGCAGCACTGTTAACCCATGCTGCCAAATCTCTCTCCCTCCCCTCCACCTTGACAATGAAGTTGGCTCCATCAGGTGACCTGGTGTTACCCTCCCAAGAGCATTGCAAAGCACTAAATAATAATACCTCGCTCTTATATAGCATCTTAATGAGTCCATCCCAAAGCATCGTCAGTATCATTTATCCCTGTTGTATTGATGGGGAAACTAAGGTGCAAAGCAAGGAAGTGATTTTCTCATGATCACGCAGCAGGCCAAGGGGAGGGCTGGGACTAGAACCCAGGTTTCCTGCATCTCAGACCTGTGCTGTATCTGCTTGGCCACATTCCAGTATTGTCAGTTGGAGCTGTTTGTAAACCATCCCTGTTAAGAGTGTCTTCACTGTGTTGCTTTCGCTTCTGTTCTGTGCAGACTGCAGCGAAGATAATCCCTGCGAAGGTCTGAGCCGGCATGCAACCTTCACCAACTTCGGCATGGCCTTTCTCACCCTCTTCAGGGTGTCGACTGGAGACAACTGGAATGGGATCATGAAGGTACGTGCGCTCTCTGGCCACGCTGCTGCCAGCTTTTCCACGCTCCAGCTGTTTCCTGCCCCCTTTCCCCCACGGAACTGGCCAGTGTGAGTTTACACAACTGCCCTCTATGGAAGGAATCAATTGTGTGGTACAGGCCCTGTGCTTCTAAAAGGGGGGTTGTGGCCTTAGACAGCAGATCCCACTGCACCCACTGACCCCATCTCTATTCCGTTTACTGCAGTAGCTCAGCTGGGTGTCTGGGGCATATTGGTGTGTCTCTAATGTCAGTACAAAATAAAAGGAGCTAAAACTCCACCCGTCGTATGGAGTGCTGATTCCTCAGCCTGTGTCTGGAATAATCTTCCCATTAGCTGCACAGTTCTGAACAGGCCGGCTTTGGAGTCCGTCTGTGATTTAATGCTTGTTAGCAAAGCTCAGTCTGCTTCAAAGCCCTCTCTCTCTGTCTCTCCCTCCCTCTCCCTCTCTCTCTCTCTCTCAATCTCAGGACACGCTGCGGGAATGCACCAGGGAGGACAAGCACTGCCTGAGTTACCTGCCCATCATCTCCCCTGTCTACTTCGTCACCTTCGTCCTCATCGCCCAGTTTGTCCTTGTCAATGTGGTGGTGGCCGTGCTGATGAAACACCTGGAGGAGAGCAACAAGGAAGCCAAGGAGGACGCGGAGATGGACGCAGAGATAGAGCTAGAAATGTCCAGAGGAGGGAGCACCCCGGCCACCAGCGGGGGTGGAAGTGGCACCTCTACCTCGGACGTCAGGGCCCCCTGCGGGAGCCAGGAGGCCATGAAGCCAGAGTCCCCCATGCGAGTGAAACATCAAGCCCTGGTAATGATTGACTCAAGGGCTGTGGTGTCATCTAATGAGCGGGGCAGGGAGCTTCTGGTCAGGGTCTGTTGACCAGCAGCGGCTCCAGAGTCTGTCAGAACCCCAGTTATATCAAGCTAAAGGGACGTGCATGAGGCAGTTCAAAGGGAAGGCAGCTTTTCCCGTGTCCCCCAGGAACTTAGGGCTTGGGAGAAGTTTCCATCCCCATCTCCGAGTCTTCCGACAAGTTGAGAGGCTCCCCGGGATGTAGGGCAGTCTGGCTCTTTGACCTCCGCATGTGACCTTTCACCACCCAGCATTCCAGGGGGAGTTTTAACATCCATTTCTAGTAGGCATCAGCAATGGAGGAGCATCCCCGGTGAGTTTGGGCTCAGAGAAGTAACAGCCCAAGTCGCATTTTATATGCACCGCTCCCCTCTTTGTACGTCATTTTATCGTGAACAGCAGCTGCAGGGCTGCTGGTAGCATAGGAGACCTTGCCCTGAGCAATCCCGCTTCGTGGGCTAAGCGGATGGCAGGAATTTCTTCCATGCAGGTTCAGCAATCCAGCTCAGGTTGTTTTTAGTCTTAGCACATCAGCCTCTTGGCAGGACTTACAAAGGAGCCGGTTGGAGTGAGGTGCTCGAATCACTTGAAATTCAGTGGGGGTTGTGCTCCAGTTTGAAAACCCCCGTGCTTGACATTAGGGCGCAAATCCAGTTCTGACCGAAGCTCTCGCAACTCTCACTGACTTCAGCAGGACTTGTGCTCTGCTTAAGCCAGGCTGAATTTGGTCCTGGGCCTTTTCAAAGTCCACAGCAAACAGCTGATGCCGACTCCCTTGGTTAGTGTGGAGACATCCCCAGCTCCCAAGTAAGCTGCACTTTGAACGCTTTGATTCCTATTTAATCCTCCAGAAAAACAGGGCCATCAAAATTCAAGTAGGAGGGGGGTGAGACTTGTCCCATCTCATGGCAGACAGTATATTGAAAAGAGAAAAATACAGACTTGCCTTGCTCATATCATCAAAAATTAATCTACTATAAAATCAATGGGGATTTTATCCCTCAGACACTAGCAAGACAGATAAAAAGTAACTTGGTTAGACAGTAGCAGGGGAGACAGCATTTTGAATCTAGAATTAATAAAAGTTTCTCCTGGCAAATGAAGCACAATAGAAGTGGTCGAATTTCTCCTTGGGCTTTGAGATCTTTGTTCTGGTCACACATTGAACACAGACTGATCACACTTTTTATAAACGTGGTCATGATCTGTCAATAGTCACTGAACAAATTGCAGCCCGTGGGTTGTTCTCAAAACTGCTCATCTCGCCTGCTCGTGGTGTGTGATTGGACAGCTGAAACTTTTTAGAATGATAACTGGGAGAGGTTTTCACATGACTAATTGTCAGTGCAAAAATTTGTATAACTTTCAGGCTTCAAAAACATTTCCATGAATAAACTGGTGGACATCCAGTTATTTGTGCCTAGCCTGTAGTACAGCCCCAGTGAAGCAGAGTTGCCATGTTGTTCAGTGAATTGGTAAAACACCCTTCCATCAGCTGGAAAACGCTCCATACAGCATGGTGTTAGTAGAGTGAGTTCCCACCGTGATCTATATCTCAGGTGTCTCGGGTTGGAACAGATGCCTCATGGAGTTCCTGCTCCAGGTACCTACAGGAATAGGCCAGAGGCCTATCTGAATCCAGGTCAAGAAGTTGCAAGCTAATGCTTTAACCCCCACCCATTACAGTCCTACGGAAACCCTAACTGGATTACCATGTCCATCGGGAGGGAAATTTGGCTCCCCGTCTAGCTAGGTTTTCTGACATTTAGTAACTTTGCCCTGGGCTGGGTTGCATGCACGCCTAGGAGATATGAAACCCCTGGGGCCGACGGTCCCATTCCCAATATCACGGAAGCCAGACTAGTGGCACATGGGATTAGACGTTTATAGTCCACTCTGGCTGCACTGGGGATACAACAGGGAAGGAATGATCCAAGGAGCCTCCTCAACCATCTTTGAGCCCCCAGGAAGAGCCCAGACACAGTATAGTTTGGAGTCAAGCCGCTGTTCCCTGCTAGAAATGCCCCTGGTGCTGGGCTGTCCAAACGTGGCAAGGGTGGTGAGAGCCCAGCCCTTCCGTGCGAGTTAGTGGAGTTGGCCAGGCAGTGCCTGCTCAAGGCTGGCTGAGCTGCTCCCCCAATGGGCATTATCTGGGGAGCCCCTGGAGGGAGCTGGAGGAGTCGGTCAGAGTTCCTCAAGGCGCTACAGGGCAAGGGGGTGTGGAGTTCTTAGGGTAACGAGGCAGGAGACTCTCACGCCTGGAGTGGCAGGGGTTTTTACGATGTCTGGGCGTGATGGGACGGATGCCTTTGCAAGAGGTAATAAGACACTCCAGTCTTTCTTCCCATTTGGACCCTTTTCTGCCTTCCTTTTCTCGTCCTTCCCGTTTCACACGGATGGGGCAGGAGTGGGGAGAGCGTGTGTGAGAGCAGGGTTGAAGTGTGAACCCCATCCTTGCCCCGCTACTGATACCTTTTATCTTCCTAATTTTGTCCCCGAAGGAGGCACTGAGCTGTGAGAATGTGTCTTTAGCCATCCCAGACTCAGACCCGCTGGAGGGCAGAGAGACTCCCAGGATGGAAAACACGTCCTTCCGCTCTGTTCCTCACCACCATGTCCTGACACCTTCCCACAAAACCCCAGGCCGCGAGTCAGAGGTGAATGAACGACGGGCCGTTGCTTCTGCGTTGTGCCATCATGCTTTAGTGCTGTGCAGCTGGCCGATGGTGTGTTCATGTCCGCCTAGCATTGTCCTCTTCCTGTCGCTTCACAGCTAGAACAGCCTGTTTCCGTCCTCTGTCTTCCATGCTGCCTTTGCATCTGCTGAAGCTGGGCACGTTCTAAATCGTTCAGCTGGGGCAGGCCAAGGAGCCTGCATGGATTGCGTGTGACATGCTCTTTTTAGCCAAGAAAGCCCTGCACTTATTAGACAGAGGGGTGGATAGATTGTTAAATAAACAGCGAGTCCTGCAAGTAACACTGTTATGTGTCTCACGCATGGAAAAGCTGCTCCCCACTGCCTCGATATAGGTGTGACATAGATCATCCACAGCTGTTAAAATTGGCTTTGATTTTTCAAGTCGTCAGCTGGTAATCTGTGGATATTCAACCTGGCAGGCAGTTTGTTTCCACTGTGTGGCTCACGTGAGAATATTTTCTTGGTTACGCTGGAGGGGGACAGCGGGTAGAGATTTCTATCGATTTCCTGCTTTTGGTTGAATGCCGAAATTGATTTTCTTGCAATTACTGGGAACTCCTTAAATCTGTGCTGAGAAGGTGGAACGGCACAACAAAAGCAACACATGGTACATAACAGTCTGGGCACTGGCATAGAAAAGTGACATGACAGAAAAACTCCACAACTACTCCATGGTTGGTTGGTTGCACCTCATCTTATGATGGGCTCTCAGCGGGTAACTGACAGTCTAGGAAATGGCCACGTTTCTATGTGTCATGGGGAAGTGACCCATGGACATCCCTGGGTGAGGTCATGCAACAAGAAAGGCAGGAGTGAGTCTATTGCGGTTGAGAGCCGTTCCTGTGTTTTGCAACTGAAATGACCTTTGTAGGATATAAGGGGGGGAGGTGTTTTCCCACACTGACCCTTCTTGCTTTGAATCGTCATTCAAATCAGTGCTCAGGCTGGGGCCTGTATCAGGTGAGAGCTCTTCTTAACCCCAAAGCAGGACTGGCTCTAGACCCCTTAAGCACCCATGACCAGGGACAGTGCTGTCTGCCAGCTGGCGAGGGGTCCCCAGGTTTAGTTGTAGGCCTTTGTTTTGTGCTGCTGCATCAATGTGCGACAGATGATACAGCATCACACCTGCTCTGCACGCTCTGTTCTGGATGCCAGTGGACTCCTAACTGAAGTTCAGTGTACTAATCATTGCTGGGCCAAGGTTACCTTAAACTCTGCCTCGCCATCTCCGACCCTCTGGCATCCTGGGAGTTGCTGATGCCAGGGTGATGGCAGGACATCTTTCTCGTGGGTCCTCCATCTCTGGAACTCCCTCCCACTGGAACCACACTGACGGGAATCGCTGTTTCAGAGAGAGTTACTCTTTGCCCAGACTTTCAGCTGATTGAGGGCTGTGAAATTCTGGGCTCTTCGCCAAATGGCCAGAACTACTTCTGTCAATCTTAAATCAGTAGGCTATTGGGTTTGCTCCTGTCATTTGGAAGTGTTAATCACTGGCCATGGAAAAGGGACCCAAACACCATTTGTAACGGGTGCCTTAGAATCGTGTGTGACAATTACCGTGTTGTGGCAGCCTTGCAACATGACAATGTTTTGAGACATAACACCACACGGCATGGGGAACCCCAAGTCTAGACTTGCATGGACCTCCCAAAATCAAGCCACCCTGGCCTCATTAGGGCCATGCTGTCTCTACGTTCGCTGCCCTACTGATGGTCTGTAATTAGAGTGACAAAAAAGGCATGCGGCAAACATCTCTGGAAATCTCTGGGCATCCCGTGGGTCAGTGGCATCTCCAGGCAAGTTCTGGGCTCAGACTGAGTTATTGATTGAGGGTGAGTTTTCAGTGGGTAAGGCAGGAAACAATCTGCATGAAGAGAAGCCACTCTGAGAAGCGTCTCTTGCTCTCGGCAGGGCTTCTGCTTCCTTGTCTCCTTTAACCTTGGCCACCTGGAAGCTAAGCTTTGATTTGCATCAAAGGGAGAATGCGGCAAGGGCATGTTGCAAAGAGAGGCAATAATTGACACGTTGAATGTGTGCCACAAGGAGCCGAGGGTTCCTGCTGCTGTGCGGATAAGGTCCTGGCCGGTCCTAGGGCAGACAGCTTGTTAACTCTGAGGAGAGTTAGAAAAAATGTCACCTTGTTCAGCTGTGAGAGTTTGAGATTTTTAAATGGCTCCCGGTTCTGGCATGTACAAGCAGGAGCATTTGTTTTTAGCTCTTGCTTTCCTCCTCCCTTCCTCACTGTGGAGCCTGGAGTTACTGTGTGGGAAGTGCCTGAACTAGCTCGGAGTGTGAGCTACGTTTGTTTAGTAGGACAAGTGAGAGAGAACAAAAAGAGCAAAAGCCACTTATGTGCTGTCCCCGGAGCCCCCCTGGGGAATTCTGCCATTGCTTGCTTGCAGGAACCGTGCTCCAAACTCCAGACCCACGTCTCCTGCCACAGCCTCCTTTGCTTATGGAGTATTTCTTTTTGTTTAAAAAAACATGGAGTCGGTTTAGGACTGGGGAAGAGTGCTAAGCTGACAGGGAGCCGGTGACGGGTAGGAAGAATGGGTGGGGCACACTGGTTACATTCCTGGCTCAACAGATTCCCTGTGGGACCCACGTAATCTACCCGCCCCTGCCGCTGCATGTGCAACTCACATTAATGTTCTTTACTTAAGGCTAGATTATACCTTTGTCTCCATTCAGAGCTCCAAGAAGTTATTTCACACACGTACACACAGAGACAGGCTCTTCCTGGGACAGCGCACCTGGACACTGCCCTGTCTCGTGAAGACACGGTGGCATGGATTTAAGCATGGGCTGTACAAGCTTGCTCAGAACCCGGGGCAGACAGCTAGTGCTAGTCAGTGCCAGGGTCTGGGCCACCCCATCTCCAGCTGGGATCGCTAGATGGAAGCTCGTGTGTGTGCCTACCTGAGCTGCAGTCACAGCTCAGACAGCAGGGTAGACATGCCTTAGGGTAAGCTCTTGGGGTGAAATCCTAACCCTATTGAAGTTGGTGGGAGTTGTGCTGTTAACTTCAATGGGGCCAGGAGTTCACCCTCGATCAGCACCAGAGACCTGATCCAAAGCCCATTGAAGTCAATGGAGGGACTGTGGTTGACTTCAGCGGGCACTGGATCAGACCCAGCGGAGTGCTAACTAGACACTTTCAAAACAAATATGTAGACAAAGGGAGCTTGTGTTCAAGTGTCATCGGATGTCACCATTTCTTAGAGTGGCATTACACCCTGGTTGGGCCAAAGTACATATCAGGTGTGTAAATTTAATATGTTCATATTTAAAACTTCCTTATAAATGGATCTCTTCTGTTCCCAATGAAAAGGTCACGCATTGGCCCAGTGCCCAATAGCCTCCGTTATTTCAGTCTTTTCTGTTAGGAAGTGTTCTTTGCAACCAATAGTCCATTTTAAAGAATTTTAAACAAGAGCTTAGCTTCTGTAGACAATATTGTGACCATTCCTCAGAAAATGGCTTCATGAGCCACTGTTTAAAACTATTGATAAAGGGAAACGACTCCTTTCTTGCAAGCACTTTTCTTCGTAAATGACCTTATGCATGCAGCTCAGGTGTTCACATGCTGTATTATTAACGACAATGACTCTGCTCTGGCCAAAATTGGCACAAACCTGATGCATTAACAGATTAGAACTGAAGGCCTGGGTTCCCTAGCGCTGTTGATCAAATCAGTATTTTGTTCCTGATGCCAGCTACCCATAAATAGGTGCTGCTTGAGTCACTATTCTCAGCCAAGTTCAACAGTGTAAAAGCACAGAAGTAAGCTGTCTCAAGGATTTGTCCTAAGAGGAGAAAAATTCATGAGCTGGGGATATGGAGAATACAGATTTAACCACATCCTCGATGACATGTGGACAATTCAGCTTTGAGACTTGAGCCCAGACTTTTCTAGCACGACTGAGGGAAACCCTACGGCCGGGAAGTAAAATGAATTAATTTAATATACATAACTGGGGAAATGTTTTCAATCAACCACTTGGAGGCTGACATTAAAGGAAAAGCGATTAGTTGTCATTAGTTGTCATGATTGTCATTAGTTGTATTTTAAATAACTAAATAAATGGTGAGGGAACATGTCTAGTAGTTAAAACAGAGAGTCAGAACTCCCACCTCCGACACTGACTCACTGTATGCTCCTGGGCAAGTCACATAAATTTGTCTCAGTTCTTCCCTCTGGGGGTGGCATAACAATTAGGTAAGTAAAGAAATTTAAGCCCCTTGGATAAAATTTGCTAAATAAGGACAGAGTACAAGTGGTGTTATATAAATACATATTTGCAATATCAAGCCGCGATCCTGCAATGTGTAGCAGAGTCACTGGGGCTCAGCATGGGCTGTAGGATACACATCACATAGGACTGAGGTCTTAGTGTATCTATAGGAGGTGGGCTATGTGTATTTATATGCATGATAGATGAATTACCAGAGACTTGTCACTGCTTGTCAGCATGGGTTTGAGTGTCTCTGAGTGGGAGCAGCCATTTTACCCAAATATCATCAGACCGGATCCGGAGCTGGGGTGTAGGTTAAGATGTAGGTAATGCTTATCACTGTGGGAATTCCTAGGAATTGCAGGACACTTTTCGAGTTATTATTGAATTAACCGCACAATAAAAGATTAGAACTTGTCCACTTGGAAAGCCTCTTTCTCATGCGTTCCCATGGAGATCTGTGTTTCCTGTGATGTCAGATGCGTGTCAAAGTGGTGGCTTCCTGGCTGATGGTTAATGGTTGTTTTGTTATATTTCAGACACATTTTGAGTGATTTACTTATCAATAGAGCCAGTGCTGAGTAAAGCCTCTTTCACGTCCCACTGGAGCTTTTTTTTACCCAGGGGCACCAGAGACATCAAGCGAGTGTGCCTAGGGTTTAAGCCTCAGGGCTGTTTCCAAGGATGACTAACAAAAAGGAGCTCACGGCCAGGGTGCAGAATAACCCGGTTTTCCTTCTCTTGCTAATTTGCAGGAAGGGGCTGCCTGCATGAGAGCAAAGAGAGCGCCTCAGAACTTCCTAACGGTTCGCAAGATCTCCGTGTCCCGGATGCACTCCTTGCCCAACGACAGCTACATGTTCCGCCCTGTGATGCCAGCCAAGGCCCCGTTCCCTCTCCATGAGGTGGAGATGGAGACCTATCCCTGCAAATCACAAAGAGGTACCACGGGGAGGGGATGCATTCGCTGTGCTCTTTGCTCCTCCTCATGTTGTATTTGCTAGGAACTGGGAGGATGTCAGGCAAACTATGCAAGGAACCAGAATCAGTTCATGCAGTGGTGTGATAGGAAGCCGAATAATGCAATCAGTACAGAATAAATCCTTTTTAACGTCATTTGCTACTAAATGTACTTTATTTTATGCAACTCTAGAATTTGCAGGGTGCTGTAGGATTTTGTATTTAAAATGCATAACTGCCTTGTTGAAGTTATCTGGAGGAAGCTGGAAGTTTGCGTGTCTAGATAGGGGACCAATGGGCACCAGAGAGGTTGCAGGGTGCAGGTTGTGTGTCATGGAATAGCATATTATCTGTATGCTTCTTCTAACATGATCAGCAGTGAAATAGTTAACAAGGGTGCCGTTTGTATTGCCATTATCAGTTTTCAGAGTCAACACAGTATTGAGATGAATGAGGCAGTTCCTGCCTCTCAGACCTATACTTTCAGACTGTCTGTAGACTCAGGAAGTTGTCACTCCACTAGATTACATTTAGGTCACGTTAGGAAGGTTTTTGTTATAAAGGCTAGAAACCATTTCCCCCCCTAGGAAAAACTGAGATTCCGTAGCACAGCTCTGTGATGAGAAGTTGTTTGTGTGGTAGATTCTATGGAATCAGAAGCTACACGGGGGTTCTGACAACACATTGAGACAACCACATCCAAATATTTTTGCCCTAAGATTCCATTTTCTCCCCAGTTATTCTTTGTCCTGCAGGTTGGTTTAAAGGGGGAATGGGAGTGAACATCTATCTCCCCAAAAACATGTGTATCTTGAATTATTGCTTTTTGGCTCCCAAGAACTGATCCAGACTGGCTTCCTCTGATGCAACAGTATTTTAATGCAAGAACGACATGGACAGATGGGTGGTGGGATTACCTGGTGGGCTGGCCAGGACTAGCTGATCTGTTCTGATTTCTCTGGGTAAAGTAACTCTCTGTTTGTTAAAAAGCTCTGGATACAGCTCAATGTTCTCTGCTCAGTATTTATGGTTGTTCCACCTGCCCTGGAAAGGCAAGTGCAAGAGCTTTGCTAAGCAAAGTGAGTGGTTGTTGGATTTCACTGCCGACTGACTGGGGCTGACTCGGCAATCTCTGACGCTGATGTGAACGAGGAAGAATTCCACTGGTTCAGTGAAAAACTGGCGTGAGGGGAGAATCTGGTCCACTATTTTGTAACCTTTTCCAGCTGGATTCCTCAGCAAATCACAAGAAATATCCCTACGCCTCACAGAAGGACTGTTTTCCCTCCTCCAGTGACTGAATCCTACCAGTGTCCCCTCATGCTGTTCTGATCAGCCTACTGGGGGCGTATGTTGGGATTAGTGTTTGTTTCATGCATTTTCGTGGTCTTAGGAAGCCAGTTATCAGACCAGAATCAGCGAGAGTTGCTCTTCTTCTAGTGGTTTGGTTACTAGATGGGGAAAATGCCATGAAGTGACCAGATCATGTGTTCTTTTGGCCACATAAACGGCTCCCTGACTCATTAAAAAAGCAAATGAAAAACACACAGATGCTGAGCGATTTTGGTTTTATTCAGCTCTCCAGAATACCGCAATTTAGGGCTTTCTTGGCCTCTCCTCTAGGAGAGCGAGTTGGGAAAATTTCCATCAGACGGCTAGCCCAAGAAAAGATGGTGGGGGAGGGGGAATGTTGTGAAAATGTTCGCTGTGTTTATCTGGTTTTCCCACCAGCTTCAAAAGCTCCGCCATAACGCTTGCTAAGAACGGAAAGATTGGTAATAGGGCGTCGGCCATCTCGTTGGAAAGGTGTTAGTGGCCAAGGTGCATCCCGAGTGGGTATTTATGGTCCCTATCCAAGAGGACTAGATTAGCAAGTGCAAACCAGAATTGAAGGGTATTGGCAAAGTTTTGTGGGATCCCAGGACGGGTCTAGCCAGAGGGGCTATGGGTCAGGACTTCCTTGCAGTTACAGAGCTGTGGAGGAGCGAAGGACTGTCATGGGAACGTCTGCCACATTCCAGAGCTGAGGAGCGCAAACAGCGCTATGCCTGGTTCTTTCAGTCCCTCTGATGATGAATAAAATTCATTAAAATATTCCGTGCATATTCTGGGAAAAGGTCCAACCCCCCACAAACAAAAGTGTCCAAAAAGCCCATTTTTCTCAACGCAATCAGCTAGCCGAGAGGCAACTGCAGACGGTCTAAATGGGTCTTGTCACAGGTCCAAGTTCACTGACCTCTGGGTGAGATTCCTTAGTGTGATGGATACTGTGCTTGTATGTGGAGCAGCAATGTAAAAACAGACATTGGCGCGTGCGCTAATGAGGAACAGTAAATCCTGCTGCCAAAAAGCAGGCGATTCTTAAAACAAACTGGGAAACTCTGGTAAAGCAGCAGAAGCTGAGAGGAGAAGGTTGCTTTGCAGAATGAGCTGGGGAAGCAGGAACTGTGAGTGGGAAACTAATGACTCGAGGTTGATCGCTGAGATTAGGGGGTCGCTTTTCAGAGGGAGTAGGTGCAGACAGAGAGAATATCTGCACATTCATCAAGGGCTACGGAGCCAGGCTCAGCAGTCTCTGTGCTGTTGATGTCATAGAGTTTTAGTCCAGAAGGGACCACTTGTCAGATCATCTAGTTCAGGGGTAGCCAACCTGAGCCTGAGAAGGAGCCAGAATTTACCAATGTACATTGCCCAAGAGCCACAGTAATACGGCAGCAGCCCCCCATCAGCTTCCCCCACCACCACTTCCAGCACCTCCCACCCACCGGCAGCCCCACTGATCAACGCCTCCCCCTCCCCTCCCCGCACCTCCTGATCAGCTGTTTGGTGGTGTGCAGGGGGCTCTGGCGGGGGGGAGGGAGGAGCGAGGGCGCGGCAGGCTCAGGGGAGGGGGCAGGAAGGGGTGGAGTGGGGGCAGGGCCTGTGGCAGAGCCAGGGGTTGAGCAGTGAGCAACCCCCCCCCACCCCGGCACATTGGAAAGTTGGCGCCTGTAGCTCCAGCCCCAGAGTCGGTGCCTGTACAAGGAGCCGCATATTAACTTCTGAAGCGCCGCACGTGGCTGCGGAGCCACCGATTGGCTACCCCGATCTAGTTTGACCTCCTGTATCTCAGAGGCCACTAAACATCACCAAGCCAACCACTGAATTAGACCAAAATGTTACAGCCCTCAGAGACTAAACTACTGTGTGTCACAGGCGGACGGACCGATGCCTGAATCCCCTGCGACGGTAGCAAATTGGTTCAGTGTGACCAGGATCAGCCACGCAGGATCTCCTGCATCAGTAACCATAGCAATAGATCATGTTTTGAGCTTATGTAACCGTTAGCTGAGGATCTCAAAGCTCTTCACTTACATTGGGTCTAAAGTCAATGGCAAAACTCTCATTGACTTCGCTAGGCACTGGATGGGACCATGAATTAAGCCCCGCTCTGGGCATTTAAGTGGTGGTGTCTCCAATTTACAGATGGTTAAGGGGCCGTAAGCAAGTCGTTGGCAGCCCAGGGAATAGAGCCCAGGTGCCCTGACTTACAGTATCCTGATTGAACCGCTAGTCTCCATCTGATCCAAATTCTGAACCTAGGCCGCTTCCCTATTCAGACCCAACCCACAGCCACATGGGGAGGTTGCAAGTATGGAGCTTCAGACCCCCTCTCCCTCTCCCTCCCAAATAAGCCCCTAGCATGTGAAGTGAAGAAGAGTCTCTGCTAACAGTTTAGGGCCTAGGACACCCCAGCTGAGCAGTATGCAATAGAGGGCAGGCCCACACATGAGACAGTTATCATTGGAAAAACCATCTGCACTTAGACTGGGGTCCTGGTCCATCACTAGGGCTTCTACATGCTACAGTAATACGAATAATGAACAATAATCACGAGCTTTTCACAGGCCCACCTAGGAGACGTGTTTATCCAGACGTGTTCTACAATTGCACTACACAAGTAGTGTGGTCTAGTGGTTAGAGCAGAATGCGAGTCAGGACCCCGAGGCTCTACTCCGACTGCCTGGGAGATATTGTGTGGCTTGATTTGGCTTGTCACTGAATTAACTTTTGTTTCCTTACCCCACATCTGTGTGCTTTGAAATCCTTGGAGCCTGGTTCTGCAGCGAATGCTCTCACAAACCCACACGTTACAACTCTTGTCCGGCAGCCGTGGCTAGTGTTCTCTCTCCTTCTGTAGGGTCCGTCACCTCCATCCGTTCCCAGCCCGTGGAAACATGCTCCTCTCTGAGAGTCCCAAGGGAGTCGCTTCAGGTGACTGCTGTATCTTCTCACCGCGACAGCTGTGACGCATGGAAGATCCTTCGTTCACAGTCCACGTCGCGATCTCCCAGCCTCAACAGGCTGCTGTGTAGACAGGTAGGAGGCAATGAACTCTCCTCTCCCATCAGACTTTTTCCGTCCTCCCTCCCCTTCATCATCTCTCTGGCTCTCTCTTCTTTTGAGTGGCAGCGTTGTAAAACAAGAACAAATGGAGTTTCCCAAAGGCTGTGAGCAGACCAGGGTAGGACAGAGTAGCTATTTGAGCACAATATAATCCTGGCGACATTTCCTATCAGTTTGGATGCCTTTATGATTTTGTATTTTTCAAATCAATTTCCAGTCTCTGTGTGTACTGAATCTGACATATTCAGGGCACCGACAGATTCCAATTTCAGATCGGCCATGTCGGAGAGGCTGGGTTGAATGGGCATTTGAGGAACGTGCTTCCATGTTGTGCAAAGCTTCTGTTAACCCCCCATTAGTCAAAATAATTGCGGAGGTTGTTTGTTGGGCCATCTCCAGGCCTCAGATGCACACTGATAGTTCTAGCCGAAGTCACGTACCTGTGGCCCGCACTCTGAGAACAGAGCTTGCAGTGACTGATTTAGAGCAGAATGTTTCTAATTCAGGTGCCGTATGGCTAAATACACTTGGGTGACATAAAGTCAGTCAGCTGGTTTCCCGTTTTGCATGCAAGAGGCCTAATGGGCTCACTCTGACATGATTGGGATTGTATTAGTCAAAGCTGCTGGTGTTTTACTCGAGGCGTTGCCTTTCAGTATTTGCTAATGGTGGTGCCACAAAAGACTACTGACTCTGTATAAGAACATAAGAACGGCCACACTGGGTCAGACCAATGATCCAGCTAGCCCAGTATCCTGTCTTCCGACAGTGACCAGTGCCAGGTGCTTCAGAGCAAATGAACAGAACAGGGCAATTGTCGAGAGAACCATCTCCTGTTGTCCAGTCCCAGCTTCGGGCAGTTGGAAGTTTAGGGACACTCAGAGCATGGGGTTGCATCCCTCACCATCTTGGCTATAGCCACTGATGAACCTATCCTCCGTGAACTGATCTAATTCTTTTTTGAACCCAGTTAGACTTTTGGCCTTCACAGCATCCCCTGGCAACGAGTTCCACAGGTTGACTGTGTGTTGTGTGAAGAAGTAATATTACCCATATTAGAACAGAGACCGATGTTCCATCTGGTTTGGTACCTTAGCTCTGACAGTGGCCAAGCGCAGATGCTTCAAACCCAAGCTATGTAACTTGCATAATGTACCAAATAGTGCAATATTGTCCTCTGAAGAGAAATTCCTTCCTGACCCCCAGCTGACTCTGGTGCCTGTAGCATGAGAGTTGATAGCGTGTATTGGTACAGGACTTTATGCTGAGTTACAGATAAAACAGGAAGGCTTAGAAGGCCTGGGAAGATCAGAGGCCTGCACATACAGGCAAGGCTGGAATATACCTGAGATATGACCTACCCACCGTGGGTCTGTCTGTTAGCCCAGTTGTTACCACGTTATACCAAATGAACCTCCACTAATGATAATTAGTCAGTGTGGCAGCTGCGGTGATGTTACCAGTTCTGAAACTCACTGGGCATAGGCTGATTCTGTCACATGCCACGTCCACGGCTAAAAGCGTGTCTTGTTAGCGCCCCTGAGAGACCTTTGTGCTCTTGTCCCATCTGTCTCTGCTTGCATTGCAGGAGGCCATTAGAACGGATTCCTTGGATGGGCAGAATACAGATTCCAAGGACAGTCTGCAAGCTGAGTCCAGCGAGAGCCTGCAGGCGAAGAAGCAGTCCCAGAGCAGCTTAGGTCCAGCTTTGCTCCATCCGAGCCCACTCTCCCAGCCGGGCACTCCCCCGCATTCCCCGACGTCATCCTCACACCATCGACGCTCGAGCGTTCGTACCCGCAAGCACACTTACAGCCAGCACAGTATTCCGAGCAGGCCTTCCAGTCAAAACAGCAACCCAGCCAGCCCCGAGAACTCTCTGTTTGAATCCTCAGACCTGGCTGACGAAGAAGTCAGCCACATAAACAGCTCGGTGAAAGATTGGCAAGAGCAGCCAGAAATCAGGACTCGCTCGCTCTCTCCTTTCATCTCCCCGGCTTCATCTCTAGCCCCCCTCAAGAACTGCAGCACAGCCAGCCTGGCCGGGAGCAACGGCAGAGAGAGAGACCTGAAGAAGTTTTACAGTGTTGATACGAAAGGGTTCCTGGACAAGCCCAACTGGGCAGACGACCAAAGGAGGCACTCCATCGAGATCTGCCCTTCCATTGACAATGGAGATGGTAGCTTGGAACAGCCTGCGGAAGGGAAGCAAAGGTCTCCTGTCCACGTTCAGTCTGAGTCGGAGTATATCCACGGGGCTCGGAGGAAGAAGAAGATGAGCCCACCTTGCATTTCTATAGATCCTCCCATGGAGGATGAAAGCAGCACGGCTTCACGTACCAAAGCCTCGGAGAACAGCATGCTGAGGAGAAGGACCCCGTCGTGCGAATCCACCGCGTACAGGGACTCCTTGGACCTGGCCGACAATCAGCCCGGGGAACAGGCCTCTAAAACAGAACGGCGGGTCCAGCCCACGTGTCGAGGGGAGCACCTGACAATCCCAAACTTCTCCTTCGAGCAGTCCGACCCCAGCTCCTCGAGCAGCCTCTCGGATCTCCTTTCAGATAGCGGCCAGGGCACGCCCTCCAGCGTGGTGTCCGGGGACTCCCGGCCAGACACCGCAGCGCTAGAACTGAAAAAGCTGGAGCACTTAAAAACTCAGTGCAACAACCCTGAGAAAAACAAAGAGCTTCTAGGCGTTACTAAGAGCCCCATAAGGCGGCACGGACTGGTCCCTATGACTGTCGCAACAGATGAAGACATAGACGAACCAGTATAGCTTTGTAGGGGCGGGAGAGGGAAGTCTCAAGGGCTTGACACCGATGTGGTTTTGAATCAGCACCCCTGTGTGGAAGGGACTGCAAAGCCACATGTTCGTGGCTGATTTTTCCCCCCCAGTCACTTGTTCCTAAGCGCTGTTGGGGGATGGGTTTGCAAAAAGTAATACAGAAATGACACAAGGTGCAGAGCGGGGGAGGGGGATATGCAAACGTGTTTCTTTTCTAAAGGGAAGATGGAGTTGCTTTTTTTTTTTTTCCCAGGTGGCCTCAATCACATTGATTTGGGTTCGGGCTGTGTTCGTTTGTTTTGTTTTTGTTTTTTAAACGTTCTCGACTTTTAAACCGGCACCATTTATCGTGCGGAGACGCCGCAGTATGCAGATGTGCCCAGGAGACGGGAGCTGTACATTGTCTGTCTACCGGCAGTGATATAAATAGAAATAATGTATTTGTGAGATACAAAAGCTACAAAAAAACCACAAAAAAAATACCCACAAAAAACTCTCTCTTCATAATGCACATATTTTTATAGGGAAGCGATACTGTTTTTTGCATTACGTCCGACTCCCCAAACAGGAGGTGTTTTCTTGGGTTTTATGTGGAAGCAATTATTAAGGCTGTTTTTTTCCCCAAATGTTTCTCTCCTTTCTTTGCTTTCATTCTTCTTTTCTCTCCTTCCTCTTTTCTCCCTCCACAATCATCCTGCTGGCTTCTATTCACAGCTGATGCTTTTCTGAAGTCTCTCTTTCTTTCCATTTATTTTACTTTGGTACTTTAGAGGATGTCCTCTCTAAAGAAAAAAAAAACCAAATCACTACTGAATTGTAGCCAGTGCAATAATAAGTTATTCATTCTTGTCTGTACAAACTGTCCTTTTTTATTTTTATTTTTTTGCTTTTACTGAATTCAGGTTAAATGTTGCAATAATCTGAACTAATGTGCACAAGCAAAGCTTCTTGAGTTTAAAAAAGAAAAAGGAAAAAAAAGAAATTTACAGAGAGATAAAGGAAAAAAGAAAACAAATAAATAGTAAATTATTTAAGAAATGTATTTTGTTTACTGCAGTCAAAGTAAATTATTGATACAGTATGTAAAGGTTTTAAGAGTTGTCTTAGATAATGTTCTTTGTAAGCATTTAAGCTAATGATTTGTTTTCTTCATAGCGTGATGCCTTTGAAAAGAAGGTGAGATCAGTAATTGTATCATTTGCACTCTTTGTGTTCCTTTTCCCTACACACACGCACACAGAGCCACACAAGCCCACTAGCACTCTCAATCCATGTGGAAAGGCCTCTTTTCACTAGCAGCATCGGATCAACATGAAGCCACTAGCAGAATTAAAGTCATTTATTAACACCCCCAACTTGTATTTTTATTTTTCCTTTTTTAATCTTTCCTCCCCCACTCTCCATCCCAACCCCCTTTCTCCATGCGACGGCTCCACCAATGGAAAGCTGCTGCTGCTTAATGAAAACAATAAACCACGCGAACACCACGCGAGGGTGTGAGGTAAAATCGAGCGCCAGGCGGCCGCGACGGTGACAGCAGCAGCAAAATAATAATTCTCTCTCTTTTTTTTTTCCGTTCCATGCCGCCTCATATTTATGCATTCACGTATATCTTCTGTTATTTATGCATTCATTACTCAGAAAAAATGTATCTTGTTTCACATGTATTAAACTGTATAAACTGGACGCGTGGCTTGACTTTCTGCTACACGGTCAGAATTAGCTGTTCTGCAAAATCCGGAGATGTGCCAGTCCTGCAACCCTCACTCCAGTGAGTAGTCCTGTTGACCTCCTTATCAATGAAGATTGTGGGACAGTGGTGGCTGAAGACACAGCTGCCCCCCTGCTTGTGTCCGGATCCCCATCTCTCCGGTTCCCAAATTTTTGCCAGCACAACCCCATTTGGATGAAGTATTTCCTGGGAACCCCAGACTGCATGAAGAATGCCGTTTGGAAGAACAAAACGGCATCCTCCGTGTCTAGTGACCTCGCATGCACCCTACGTGCTAGGTCACACTGTGCGATGCAAAATGGCATCCTCCTTGTCTAGTGACCTCGCACGCACCCTGCATGTGAGGTCACGGGGTGCAAAACAAAATGGCATCCTCCAGACAGGAGGGATCGCTGCCACCCCATCTGCTGATGGCACTACCCCATTTGGGGTCATGACCCACAATTTGGGAACCATTGCTCTATAATAGGAGTGTCTTTCCCAGCATGCCTTTCAGTTTGGCAGCTCCAAGCAGCTGCGGCTCAAAAGGGCCCATTTTACCAGTGGCAGCTGCCTCCATCCAGAACCTGTCACATTTCCTTTTTCTTCTGGCTGAGAAGATGGCATGTTTGCACAGGACTGCTAACTAGGGTCTACTCATGTGAGTAAGGTTTGCAGGACCCGGTTCCAAATTGCCTTTCCCCCGGCTATCACTGGCATCAAGTATTCTTAAACCAGTTCCAAGCTGCACTCATCTATAGCAATGCTGAACCAGTGCGCAAATCCCTTACCTAGCGGGAGGAGCCTTTCCATATGTTCCGGCGCCTCCGTGCCATCATTACACGTAGGCTGCCTCCGAGCACCTGTGTTGTGTAATTAAAAAGCAGTTAGGATTAGTGTAAATAATGAACCCAGCTCAGCGGGATGGCGAGGACTTCCAAAAATGCACCATAAAAGTAATTATTAATAGCACTTTGGGGACAGTGACACACTCCCTTGATTGCAAATTAACCAACAGACTGGAAAAGCAAAAGCTCTCTGTTCTGAAGTGAATTCAGCTTTAAGGCAAACGCCACATCCCGGTATATCCCATTTTTTTCCCCTCCAAACAGCTGTGCATTACAGCATTTGGCTGTAATGATTGGGCTTCGTTGTAAAAGAGAATATTCCCCCTCTGACACTCCCCCTAAAAACAAATGTGAGGAAAGACTATCCCCCCCCCTTGTGTTGTCTGTGGATTTGTAATTACAGCTCTGCATCATTAGAAGACTAAGAGGTTTGCTCGTCAAACAAGGCAAACGGGTCAATTCCCCACACTGCTCGTGTTCTGGCATGACAGCTGACACCTGAGCGCCGCGGGGCCAGATTCTGCTGCGGTGTGGCAGCCGCTACTGCTGAGACCAACCCATGTGTGACAGGCAGGAGGGGAAACGGGGGGATGTGGAGGGAGGAGGAGAAAAGGAGGAGGACTGGGGAGGGCGACTAATGGATGGGGAAGTGGGATCTGGGGGGAACTGACAGATTTGGCTACAGGGGGAGCTATTGGGAGCACCCACATTTCAGATTTTATACACATTTCATGGCAAGTTCACATATTGCTGCGAAGTTTCCTCAGGCGATTTACCTCATCAGTGTAGATGGGGCCAGGCCGGAGCCCTGAAAAGCAACTGGAGCTGAGGAGGGGGAGCCAGCCTAGCTGCCTCTACAGGGGCTGCTGCTCCGTCAGAGGGTATGACTATGCGGCAGTCACGGAGCAGTGAAGCTGTGGCAGCGCGGACTAGTCGCCTGAGTAATGACCCAGGGTCTGGTGCAGGCTGCTCTGAAGCCCGGCTGCTGCAGCTTCACGGGGCTGGTACCCGAGCTGGCTGGATTAAAGCTAGCTCGGGCAAGGCTACACCAGCTGCAATCGCATCCCATGATGGCAGTGTAGACAGACCCACCGAAGGCAGGGTGGAAACAGGAGCCCATCAGTGGAGCTGGAGCTGCCAACCGCTGTGGCGGGAGATCAACCTCTCCAGGCAAGAAGGGAGAGTCAGCCAGGAGATATAGACAAGGGGAGAGACAGAGACGGGGTGGGGGGAAGAGCAGGTGTGTGGGAGGGGAGACTTGGGATGCTCGTTTCAGATTCTAGCCATAATGTGCAGCGACGCTGATCCCAAACCCCAGGCCCAGGGCAGACCCCCACATGAAGGCATCAGTGCCGTGGTGCAGGTCTGCCTGACTCACTGAAGTTGCAGAATCAGATAACTCACCTCAAATGCAGCCCTTTGCTCAGACCCAGATTCCCCCTCGGCAGGTCCCGGTCCTGAAAATCCACCCGTAGAGCTGCGGCACCGCAGGGCAAGCAGCCCGGGGGCAGGGTTAGGGTCCACCAGGAGGAGGGCTGATGTGTGTACCATGTAGAATGGCTTTCTGGCAGTGAGCTCCCCAACCCCACTGTCCCATCTATGGGGTCTCGGCTGTATGCTGAACTCGAGTGTGCCTGTGTCTGTTGGAAACGTGGCCTTTTAATACATTGACTCCTTTTACCTGCCCTGCTCCTTATTTATCATCTGCCCTGGGGCACGCTCTCCTTTGTCTTGTTAATGAGTTGATTCCATTACTGAGTAATTCACAAGGAACAGGCGGTACATTGACCCAAAGGCTATTACAGCAGTGCATGGCAAGTGTGTTCCTAGGACGGAGGGGCATGTGTTTCTTTTTCCCCCCATACAACAATTGTGCTGGGCTGAAGGAGCTTAAACCAGGCCAGTAGTTATCAGCTGTGGCTGAGGTGTTCACTGTTGTTTTATAAATTATTATACATCATTGCGATTTTCTTGTTGTTATTCGCATTGCGATCGTGCCTGTACAAACGCAGAACAAAAAGACAGTCCCTGCCCTGTGTTCAGGACTCGCTCAGGGATACTGTTAGCAGTGGCCAAAAGCTAAGTTGGAAACGCTCACTGCTGGGTATTGACAATGCCCCCAAACCCTTAACCCTCGCTACACTCGTTCCTAGGTAGGTGACGCTGGGGTCATTATACCTAAGTTAAAGCCAGGGAAACTGAGGCAGGTAAGCCCTATGTTTTCAAAAGTGCCCACTCATTTT